>NW_022145615.1:18257011-18729511 GCF_000002235.5 Strongylocentrotus purpuratus | reverse complement strand
GGAGAAAAAGATGACTGACAATATTACCAGGCATAAGTAGACGGATGATTCTTCTGCTAAACACAGGGAAGGTCACGAGTTTGTTTTATGATAAGTCTGACTGTGAATCAATTAAAATGAAACCATCTTTCCTGCCCCAACATCTTAGAGACCGAGTAAAATTGTTGAATACGTTTTAATTGCATGATATTTAATAATGTATTCTTTGATTTGATACACTATAAAAAATGAAACGTTAAATCATTACTTAAAGGCATCGTTTAATGATGTTAAATCTGAGATGCATAACCCTAACGTGTCATCAGTGTCTGTGATATGGTGTAATATTGAAGCCCTTAAAAAATCGCGCTTCAAAATGATCATAAAGTGCCTCAAAAAAGTAAAAATCTTTGAGGTGACCGGTTTTGCCATACTCATTTTCCCAATAGACTGTAGTGTTATGAAAACCATTAGGAAAACGTAGAATTTGATTTCGATTTCCAATCATAAATATCTTGATAATCAGACAAGCGATCGGCTCGTAAAAGTCATGGGGTTCCTGACTGATCTAAAGGTTTATAATTATCATTCCAGCATGAGCTAAATCCAGGATTTTGTTTCAGAATCTGAGAAAAAGTTACCCAATCCCTTTAAAAGGGCCGAGAAGTAAGTGACCACTTTTTTCAAAAGGGTAGATTAACACTTTGAACATGCTGGATCCAACATTATAAAGATATAATCTAGCAGGTTAAAAATATCAATCTGATATTTTGAAAGAGAGGTCACTCCTCGGCCCTTTTAAATGGTGATTTAACATTTCAGTTTATGGAGTGTAGGTGAATCATCAAAAATGCGATCACGGATAACTGAACACTGGCCATTAAAAAGAAGAAGACTAAAACATGCCAAAATCGCCTATGCAAAGGTTTGCTTTGAATGACGTTCCCGAGTTGCTTTAATCATGTGCATGTGTGTATTAATTTGGATGGGGATTTTTCAACCAAGTCACGAGTTGACCAGCGATTTCATTCAAAACTAATTGAGCAGAGTCCTGGGCAACGACAATTGCTACAGCTTAGCTCTCCGTGGCTGGATTTTATTCATCAATTATCAAATTAAAAGAACCATAATAGGCCACATATTTTAATTTCATTGAATGATTTTTTTTTTTGTATATTTCATTTTGATTTTTTTTTAAATAAATGCAAATATAAATCTGCCTTTAATAAAAAATTTAAAAATTCAAATTCCCAAAACTGCAAATATAACTTTTAATGAAGCTTTAAATTACTTTCTCTGGTTGCTCCTGATTCACACAACTTATCTACTACATCATTTAAAGGTTACAAATTTGTTAAGCCATTTAATCTGGAAATGCCTTTTCATTAATTGAAGATTGGCTGTTTAGTACTATTAAGACCTGCGATATTATCTAAAGGGCATTGTAGTATACATGGAAACGCAAACCATATTGTATTGCGTTGAATTGGGCTCGTTCCAATATGTCATAAGCAATATTCCTTATACGGCATGGCGCCAGAGAAGGTCATTGATATAACCGTCTTATGAAGATATAAAGTTATTGTCGAAGTTTGACCCCTCCCAAACCTGGAGACAGAATTTTTAACAATGACACTAATGGATGTGAAGGGGTAGGTCAGTACACTGTACGTACGGCGAGAAAAGGTAAATAAATAGCTCTAAGGCTCTGTCGTAGAATAAGGCTCGAGCACTTATGACGCATACCGCGCGGCGCGTGCATTGCTGCTGTGCCCTATGGCTGTGCCGAATCGAACAGGCCGCGCGCCATCTCAATCCGGTGTGTTGAATTGAAAGAAAGTGTGGGAGGGGATCTTATACCCTTTTTGTAAGTACCCCAAAGCGCACTTTTACTTCAAAGATGAACGATTATAGGTAATCCGGGCAGGAAATAACATGTTACCATCTGCTTTTCAAGAAAAGCATTTTTTAAATAGCTCAGTTCATAATTACCCAACAAGACATTCGGACGATTTTCATGTATCTCTCTAGCGGACCCTCTTAGCTCAAAAAAACATTCATATACATAATTATATTAAAGGTTCAAAGGTTTGGAATTCTTAAAGTAATGAAATTAAAAAAATGGTCAATTAATACAATTAATACTTTTAAGGAAAAAAAAATTGAAATTGTTTTTATTAAAATCAAATAAACCTGATTGAAGTATATGTTATTGTTGTTGTTTTTGTTTTTGTTGTTGTTTTTGTTGAATACAAGTTCAATCTCTCCTCGCTGACTGAAACTGTAATTAGATATATTAGATAATGTGCCTCCTCATGTTTATCTCCTTTCTAATGCGCACTTCTCTTTCCTCATCTTCTTCTCAACCCTACTCATCGTTTTGTTTTATTCTCTGCACCCCCGATCTCTCGCTTCTTTCTTGGCAATGTCTACTCTTTGTATTATGACCGTGTGCTTCTATTTTTGTCAGGTGTTCACACTTGTACAAGCATTGCTTTTTAGTGGACTCCTCTGTTTCCAATATGTATTTCTACATTTGTTGTAAATGTTTATAATTGATTTGTAATGTTTTGTTGGAAACATAAATAAATTGAATTGAAAGGTACTTTCGCCCGGATGGATAAAGATGGCGCTCGGACTGTTCAATTCCGCACAGCAATCTCAGAGAGTATTACCTCTAGGGTTCTTATATGGGATTTCTATGGGGTTACGTTGATGTAGCCCTCTATGTCAAGAAACTGTATATTCTGGCCGAGAACTACTGCAGTTGTGACGTCACCCTGATCTTGTTATGTTTTCTTTACAGTTCAATTTGATACCATGCATACTTTTAATAGGCTAATCACTCCAAGCACAGTGTGTGTATCCTTCATCTCTTCATCTGAATTCAGGGTCACTTTCAGATTTTCGTCTTCGATATATTATTTTATCTGTGTCCCCTGCCTATTTCTAGGTTGTCCCGATTAGTATTACGCATTTCTTTGCATAAAAGAAGAAATAGTGTTTAGTAATTTTGTTTAAGGCTAATCACTCCAAGCACAGTTTGTGTATCCTTCATCTCTTCATCTGCAATCAGGGTCACTTTCAGAATTTCTTCTTCGATATGTTATGTTATCTGCGCCCCTTACCTATTTCTAGGTTGTTCCGATCAGCATTACGCATTTCTTTGTATACAAGAAGAAATACTGTTTAGTATTTTTCTTACCTCATTTTGTTTCTTTTTAGTCCATCGCAGGGGATGATGAAAGGCGGTAGGGTGGAAAGGATATCTGCCAACTGTGACACACATCTTATTCATCAACATGGTTAGGGCATCTTCAAACCGGACTAGAATTCGATTTGAACAAACTCAAATAAACCAAACCCTTACAAACCCATGATTGAAGATTGTTGAACTAATAATGCTTTTGGGTAGAGGGTAAAGTAAATGGGGTGTTAGTTTATTTGTCAATCTGCAATAGTTTCTGCCGTGATGTTCTATTTTAGTGTGATTTTGTCGTAATTTCTTGCTCTCAGGTTTTGGAGCAGGAAACTGATACTTTATGGCCTTCAACGATCCGCGGCGATTAGTAACAAAAAGGAATTCACTTCTGAGGGGGAAAACCCTGGATTCTAAACACAACGTCTTGTGCAAACAAGACAGTTCGTAAATTGCTTTTCTTGCTCGGAGCATAGATATCTTGTTCAGTTCCTGATTAATCTGCGATTAGGCTTTACTAAATATGATGCTACTGTAGCTTTTAATGGATAATCCTGAAGAGCGATCCACGTGTATATTCTGACTACTTTACAGCGTCTCGAAGATACGTAGTTAACAATCATATTCAATTACGATTTAATGATACAGGAAGTTATATACCAATTACTTTATCAGATTACTTTTTTCCATCTTCGAAGCACCATACTTTTTGTTTACTTTCACCAGCCGTTTTATGGGAGAAAAACAAATTCATATCTCGGAAAATGATAAATGTGCATTTTTTTATTTTTAAGATATATATTTTGGATATTTTCCTTTTTGCAATAATGAAACATTCACGTTTTCACGTAGGCATAATCTCATGAAAAATAGAATTGTCTTCTTTTGTAATACATCATCGCCTTTTACTTTTAAACGTCCAAACAAAAATAATATTGATCTATACTTCATTGAAATAAAGAGAGTCGTGAAAATAAGCTATAATTGAAATATTAAAAAGCTTGAAATCGAAGATTAACAAGGGAAATGTAATTTGTTAGGCAACGCACAGACTTTACGCTTACAATTAACTTTGTGAGCAAGGCTAACTGAAAGGTTAACCGAAGTTACAGGCGTGTGCGTCGAGCAGGCTGATTACTTTACCTATACATCTCAATGTCTTGATTGTAACTTGTAAAAATACTTGTAAAAGAAATGATATTTTCGAACTGATATTCGATATAGGATACTAACATGGCACCATTATGTTTACGCCTAAAACATTTTGGTGATTTGCCCTTTTCGATGTTGTGGTATTAGGAATTGATGTATACATCACGCGTATTTTCCTCTGGCTGTGGTGAGCCACGTCGCCAAATGATACTACATGATGGGACGTAAATGCTTAAAAAAGATATAATATAAGGTGGAGATGGAGGGAGAAGGGGAGGAAGATGGGTGCAATGAGAACTGGGAAAAGAGAGAAAGAAAGCAGAAGCAAGGACACATACTATGAACATGACTGACCATGAAAGCGGACAAAATATACAGTTCCTCAGGTAGACAAAGGAACATCCCTTCACTGCTATTATGTACAAATGTGTAGAACAGGTGAATATGCATGTGACACCTGCTCTACACATTTTTACATAATAGCAGTGAAGGGATGTCCCTTTGTCTACCTGAGGAACTGTATATTTTGTCCGCTTTCATTGTCTGTCATGTTCATAGTGACATCAAGGCAGAAAAGGCGATACAGATAGACAGAAGAGAGAGAATGGGGTAGGAGAGATGAATAAAGCGGGAAAGGGGGAAACAAGTAGAAAGAGAGAGAGAGAGAGATAATAAAGAGGGTTGATGAGAGATGGGGAGAGTGGTCGAGAGACATATGGGTAAACAAGATTGAAAGCGTGAGTGAGCAGTCGATTTGTAGGTCTATACTCCGGTCGATTAATCGGAAACATGATTGAATATTATAAATATGAATTAGTAGTTTTCGACAAATCTAAAATAAAATACACATCTTACAAAGATACTCTGTCTAAGATTATTCGTTTTGAATATAAAAGATATTTTGTAAATGAACTTGAATAACATGTACATAAGCACGGTGTGCAGAATACTTAAAAGGTCATAAAAAGGGCAATACACTTAGTAAATAATAAACCTGCTATAACTGAAAATAAATGTTACGCCAAAATTGTTCAGCAGCCTGTCAACATTGCTAATATTGTCAATACCTACGTTTAAATATGGCCTAACTTGAATAGTAACATACCTCTTTCTAAAAAGCATTTTTCAGAATTTCTTGGCCAAGCTAACCCAAGCCCATTATATTTTACTCCTACATATGAACACGAAGTTATATAATATATAACTTCGTTTTATATAATTTCATATCTAACTGATAAGAAAAGTTCAGGCTACGATGGAATTAATAATGTTTTCCTAAAAGCCATTATTCCGTTTAAATTAGATCCCATAGTTTACATATTTAAATCTGTCCTGACTACATGGTCAAATCCCCAACTCGATGAAAATCGCCCAAAGTTATTCCTTTGTTAACAAAAGTGGAATTAATCGAATGTTAGCAATTATCAACCGATTTCCTTATCGTCTTCTTTTTCCAAGATATTAGAGAAAATATTCGAACACTTGCTCTAAAATAACACTGTTTTCTCAAACTTCCAGTTTGGTTTCAGAGAGACACATAATACTATTAACGATTTGCTATCTTTTGTTGACTAAGTGGCTCACACTATTGACCTATTCTTTTATATGGTTGGTATATTACTGGACTTCTTCAAGGCCATCGACACTATCAATTATGATATATTACTTTGTAAACTTTCCCATAATGGTGTACATTGGAAAGTCTTGGAGTGGTTCTTATTATTTACCTTTCTAATAGAAAGCAATGTGTCTTTTTAAATGTTTGTTCATCATATTTGTGTAATACTAAGTGGGGTGTGCCACAAGGAAGCCTGCTAGGTACCCAATCATTTGTTTTGTACTTAAATGATTTCTGTAGATCATCCAATATTTTATCGTTTTATCTG
Organism: Strongylocentrotus purpuratus; assembly: GCF_000002235.5. Lineage (NCBI taxonomy): Eukaryota > Metazoa > Echinodermata > Echinoidea > Camarodonta > Strongylocentrotidae > Strongylocentrotus > Strongylocentrotus purpuratus. The sequence goes on along the minus strand of NW_022145615.1, from coordinate 18,723,295 downwards.
CATTCTACAAGCCCTGTTTCTAAGTGGATCCCTACATTTCAACATATTTTACTTACAATAAAAGAAGGATAACTGGCGGCAAATATATACATTCTCTTTTGTAATTTAATTGATGATTTGCAGAATGCAATATAATAATGTACATTGATATAATTAGTGATTTATTTCATGCCATAATTTTTTATCTTGATTGTTTTGTTGGAAATGAAATGAAAAAATGAGACTGAACCCGTAACAGTAATCCCATTTCGAACAAAATATAGACTTGTAGCCTTCTGATTTGCCAACATGGTGGCGGAAAGGTGATACATGTAATGTCAAACATGTATCCTCCGAACCGAAGTACCGTACCAATTTTAAGATCCCGAAAGACCACCACACATCAGGCACGTAGCCACAAGGGGGGGGGGCACGGGGGGCACGTGCCCCCCTAAAATTTCCAAGATCGGTTGAACTTTTTTAGACCCCTTTTTTTTACCTCGATCGATTACATGTATGTGCCCCCCCCCCCCCCAAAAAAAAAAAAAAACATCGAACTCCGGCTACGTGCCTGCAACACATCTCTTTACTATAGCGACCCAATGCCAATGTATTTACAATTGTTGTTAAGTTAGAACTGATTAACATGCAATTGTGAAAAATAAATTCTACCCTTCGTTGTATCACATCGAAACCTCAAGAAGTGTTGACCAACTCTATGTTGCGTTCTTCTTTTCGTCTGTTTGATACTCGATGAATACGGTGATTCATTTTGACTGCACTAATCAAGCGTTTGATGTCAATATCAGCGCTTACGCAAGGTTTTAAAAAAATGTTAATTTTATTATTTTACATTCACATTTGCATCATTTCCCTCCTGCCTGACGCATCAACATAATCAAAGCTGCACCAGTCGGTGACGCACTCCTACGTCAGGCAATGTATAGGCAACGCGCATGTGCAACAGGCATTGTTAGGTCCTATACCTACGACATTTTTTGTTCGCACGTTTATCGAATATTATTTTGACATCTATTTGAAACTGCAATGAAAAACAGGTCATAATTTAAATTTTTAAAAAAGGATATTGAATATTATGAAGACAATACAACACTTAATACAGCCTCCGTCAAACCGATCGTGTCATATAGAGAAATGCGAGAAACTATTCGATTTTGCTCACATTTTCTCGGCATTTTACGAGCCCGCTCTTTAGTTGTAAATGCACTCTACGGCATGTCACAAAAACATTACAGGATTCTCATAAAAGGTTGTAAACGTCTAAACGATGAGTGAATATTATAGGTTTTAACTAAATCTTAGAGTACATGAGAGCTTCCGAATCCATTGGCCCCGGCGATAGTAATAACATTCGGATTTTGTTTCTAGCTTTCGAGGGGAGCTGGTGGGATAGAAGGATAGTTGTCGGGGCCACCAGGTAGATGCATTTTCATGTTCACCCTCCTCTGTATAAGTCCGCTATAAATAATTCAAGGAACCTGATACCCTCCCTTTTCAAGGCTACCATTGTCTGGAAGAAAACACGTTCGTCGGATTGGCGCGATGCTTTTTGCTAAAGGTTGAACGCCTGCTTGGGGTTGAATTAACTTCGGTCATTAGCACCGCACGCGCAGTATTGCTTCCAGGAAGACACAAACCTTGGTCATGACTGTGTCTGATGCGTACTTCAAAGCTCAGATCTCCCTTTGATGATCAGAGTAACGATATGGTATTATCAAAGAGAGTGCAGAGAGAGAAAGTGCAATAGCACCGAGTCGCCGTATCGACAAATAAAGAAGGTTTTGGAAAACAGACAGGATATAAGGATGTAATTTGGTAATGGGGAAAACCTTTCTAAAACGCCTATAGCGTAAGCCTGCTGATCGTCTTTGCAGAATGTATGAACAAGACATAAACTTTCTCTCAGATATAGAGAGTACCTGTCTTGTAGTATTTATTAATATATGGTGACGTATTTATCTATATATAGTGACGCGCATTGAGTGAATTATTCTTGTGACCGTGTATCAGGATAAATGAAGGTTATTCAATGTGAAGGTGTAGTGGCTACTCGCTTGACTTTTAATTACTAAAGGTGGAGGGTTTAAATCTCAATAACAACCTCCTGAAAGATAATCGTTTGTGGAAGTGTGGTGGTCAGTGATTCATTCCCAGTCCGATGCTTGCATCCATTGGTAATAAAATAACCTTGGATAGCCAGTGTAGCATTCAAGTGACTCGGTAACATTGCCTCAGATTCTGAAACATAATCCTGGATTTAGCTCATGCTGCAATCATAATTATAAACCTTTGGGTCAGTTAGGAATTCAATGGCTTTTACAAGCCGATCGCATGTCTGATTATCAAGATATTTATGTTTGGAAATTTCATTTTTCGTTTTACTAACGGTTGTTATAATAAACACTACACTCTATTAGGAGAAATCGGTATGGTGAAACCGGTCACTCAATTTTTTTAACCTTTTTAAGGCACTTCATGATCATTTTGAAGCGCAATTTTTGTAGGGCTTCAATATTACACCATTTCACAAACACTGATAACTCGTAGCGCCATGCATCTCAGATTTATCATTGTTAAACGATGCCTTTAAAATGAAACCTACTTTTGCTTTTAATGTAAGGGGTTCTATATATCGCTATACTTTGTCAACAGTACGAAGTTCAGATATTATTTCTAAATACTGCAGTTTAAATATACTCCGGTGCACAAGGAATCCAAGTTCGATTTCGGTTCCATTCGGGCAGGTTTTTGTTATCCTGTATTTTCTTCATACTCCCTAATTGTTAACCTATAGAATGCCAGGCTAAAGAATGCTTTTTAAATGCATTATTATGTTAACACAAATTAAATCTTCAGGTCATTTGTTTTATACTCTTAAAAGTTAAAGACGTCGTAGACATGCGCAAAGGTCACTATGAATATGTCTGACAAAGAAAGCGGACAAAATATACAGTTCCTCAGATATACAAAGGAACATCCCTCCACTGCTATTATGTAAAAATGTGTAGAACAGGTGTCACATGCACATTCACCATTTTACATAATAGCAGTGAAGGGATGTTCCTTTGTCTAACTGAGGAACTGTATATTTTGTCCGCTTTCTTTGTCCGTCATATTCATAGTGGGTCAAGATGCCAATTAATCATTATTCATCAAGAACTGAAGCCCAATTTCATGACGTGAGAGAGAATTTTAACTAAGGCTTCTCAGAAAACATGCTTTCATGACTAGTCTAAGAAAAGAGGGAAAAAATGCGAGCCGCCTTCTTGTATTTTAATGACAATAAAAATGCGTGCCTACATTATAACCATGTGCCTACATTATAATCCAGAGGCATGTTTTGCCTCTTCTCTTAGACTAATTAATTTCAAAGTCATGAAAAGGCACTAAATATCAACAACTCAAGAAACATATGGTTTCCAAATGACTCCAAATGACAAAATAATCTCAGCCATGCATTTTTTTTAAGCATTTGATAGCCCCAAACTTGAAAAAATGTCAGCATAAAAAAAAAAAAAGATAATTTTCATTGATCGGCGATCGGAATTTATTATCCGAGTTCACCTCATCGGCCAACGATCGGCCCCTGATCCGATGGTTGGTTACAGGGTTAGCTTGGACCTTATCATGTTTTGTATCTATATATTTTTTCGTCGAACTATCGTTCGGAATAAATGCTCAAACCATCGTTTCCACGGCTACCTTACACTTCGCTCGCTGGAACATTGCCAGCACAAACCACTGACCTCTACCTCCTGGTCGGACCATCGCCCATTCCCATTCACTATACGTTACGTACTGAAAAGCTGTATTGTCTGACCGTTCATGAATATTCATGTTTTTGCTTACCTCAGCAAAATGCTTGCCTTTACTAAATGGAAAAATTACGGTGGGGTTGGATGAAATGGACATAATGAACAAATCAGAACTGATCTATGATAATTCATTCTTCTTATCCTTCGTGTGCTTGACTTATAACCTTACAATCGCGTGGTAAATTGAGTCCAAAGTTCGACTTGTTGTACATGTGTTATATAGGCAATGGCGAGCTTGCGACCTATTTTGATGAAATTACGGTGGGTGAACTTTTAAAAGTCAATAAGACATGAGGGTTCCAATGAAAGAGCTAGTAATAACGTACGTCGGGGTGGATGTACTTTTCGTTTAAAAAAAAAATGAATTTTTAACGATTTTGTTTTGTAAACGTCCATAGGCTAACATGTTAGGCTGCTGACTCTGACGATAGGGGCGTTGTCAAATGAGACTAAAGGGAGCTATATGATTGTCTTGCATATTAACTAAATTTTGCTAGTGTGAACAGGGGTGTGTGGGAAATAAATGTTGGGATGTACACAGATAAGAAATGGATACCTCTTCAAGGTGTGCTATACATTCATGGAGTTGCAGCGTCTTGTCCCATTCTAATCGTAATCCTACGGGGCTCGGCAAGAAATATTCGAAGGCCTTTTCCAAGGAGACGTCGAGGACGCATTCGATGCGGTGCCTGAAGGTAGAAAAAGAAAAGAAAAACCGGTCAATTGGAGGACAAACTGAGAGAGAAAGAGTGATGGGGAAAGAGAGAGAGGAGAGAGTGAGAGAATGAGAGGAGAGATGGAGAGGTAGAGAGGAGAGAGTGAGAGGTTGAGAGGAGAGATGGAGAGGTAGAGAGGAGAGAAGGAGAGGTAGAGAGGAGAGAGGGAGATGTAGAGAGGAGAAAGAGTGAGAGGTTGAAAGACAAGTGAAAGGTGCGTGAACGAAAAGCAAGTGCAGGTGAGGGAGAAAGATGAAAAACAAGGGGTAGACTAGAAACAACAGAAAGACAGAGACAAAATGCGAGAAGGGGGGGGGGGAGAGGGTTGAGATCAAACTAGAAGGACACTAAACAAGAGAACTAGATAGAGAGACAATAGAGAGAGGGAGAGTAGGAGATACAGCGAGACCAGAGCGAGAGAGATGAACAAGGGGAGGGACAAGATACAGAGTGCCTTGGAAGAGGGTGGCGAGAGAGCGAGAAGAGAATGACAGAAATAGATGTAATACAGAGAGAATAGCAGAGTGAGTTGAGAGAGTGAGAGGTAAGGAGATCTAGAGATGATATAGAGAGACCAGAAATGGTTTTGAGAGTGAGCGGAAAAGAAAGAGAGGAAAAAAAAGAGCAGCTGGGTGTGTTGGGTCTGGAAATGCAGGGTAGATAGAAAGAGAGAGAGAGAGAGAGAGAGAGAGAGGGGGGGGGGAGATGGGGGGTCCTTTGTAGTTCGTTATAAGAAAACAGTTTTTAACAAATAGCATGCAGCTCGTTCACCACGATTATATCGTATCATGCATATAGAAGTATCATATTAAATATTAAAAACACTCACATATTCCAGTAACATAATGCCTAATATATTATGAAGACACTGTAAGATGCATGTCTGACATGGTATCACCTTTATATTCATGTAAGCAATGCTTAAAAAAACACCCTTAACATCGAAAATGAACACTCTGAAATAACAAAGAGTAAGAGACTGCGAGAGAATATACGAGACGCCATGGCTCAGTGGTAGAGCAGTGGTCTCGTAACCGGGAGGTCCCGGGTTCTAGACCGAGTCAATGCGCTATTGCCCTTTCGTAAGGCATCAGTCTTCGTTACCAAGTCCCCGGAGATGACTTTAAGCCATCGGTCCCCTTGTTACTTACTGTCAAGCATAACACACATGCTTTCTGGTAAGCAGTCTGGTAAAACAAAACAAAACAAAACACACAAACGTGATATAGAATGGCGACGAAAGAAAAGTCAGCGAAAGACGAGCGAGCAAGGTGAAACTGGAGGAGTTCATTCGAAAAGATGGTTGAGTAGAAGCCAACGATGGAAACTGTTTGAAATGTGAGATAGCTAATGATACCCACAGACTCAGGGATACAATATCATGTTTCGCTCCGGAGATTGAAAACAGATATCAATAAGCATCACTCTCTAAAGGTGAACAAACTCGTTCGTTATTGGGAAAGTAAACTTGTCATACAAGAGGTGAACAGACAAACAGCGGTCAATAGTAAAAAGCTATGTCCTAAAAACAGATTTTATGTAACTCTGATTTTTAGAGTATTTGTCTACTGAGGTTGGATTTTCCTTTAAAATACAATTTGCTCCCTCCCCCATTAGAAAGGTCACATAAAGATAACATGGTTTATACGTTTAGCTCACGGCATGCGTATATTGATGTTGATGTGATTCTTTTCAAAAGAACAGAAAAGATCTTTAAAAATCGATTTAATTGTACGGGACACGATTAACCCCTTGCCTCACCCACACACAAAACATACACACACACATAGATGTCCAAATAGATTTGTAGCCCTGAAAAAACAGAAGTTGGAGAAATAAGAAAAGATTAAAACTGTATCAGCTCACGTTAGATGCCATAAAATTAATTATAATTTTTTTTCAAACGTACTCAACATACTTAGCCAGATATACTTACATATAACCGTGGAATACTTGTGACTTTTTTGAAGAAACTGTGACGTGTTTCTGAAAGAGAAATGAAAAGCATTAGGATAATATTTGTCTCCTATATACCATTGTTATTATAAGTATTATCATTTGTTTCATTTGTATTATTATTATTATTAGTTGTTTTATTTTTATGATTATTATTACTATTGTGTTTTTATTATCATTATTATTATTATTATTGGTTAAGTTTTAATTTTCGTATAAGAATATATTTATACATACAAATGAACATAAAATATAAAGATATTTAATTAGAAAGCTTAACAGATTGATCGTTCTATTCAGAGCCATTAATCTAATAGCTCTGTTCTTTCTAGAGGTCAAGAATTATAGGGGAACTTGGAAAGCATTTGGATGATATTTATCTCGTATATATCGTTGCTATTAAATTTATTATCATTATTGATAGAAATAATAATATTATGGCTATTATCATTATCATTATTACTCATTATAATTCATTATTATTATCGTCATTATTATCGTTATCATATTCATCATTATATCTTATTATAATTTATTAATACTGTTATTGTAATCATCATATTAATATTGTTATTATTATCAGTAGAAGTAGAAGTAGTATAATCATTATTAATATTTTCTTCATAATCTTTATTGCTATAATCTAGATGTGTTTCATTGACATTTGCAAGTTCTGAGGAATAGGCAACCTTTTCTTAGGATGGCACGATAGCTCATTTTTTTTTTTTTTTTTTTTTTGTCTTTACTTTTGATTTTGTCCTCCGTTCTCCTCCTAAAGTTCCGTTTTGTTTTACTTAGCTCTATCTCCTGCTTTACATTTCAATAATCCGGTCTTTATTTTTAAGCTCTTCTTTACAGTTGTCTAATAGCATGTCCGGGTGATGTGGAACGTGGTAGTTTATAGTCGACGGCCGGGCATGAATATTCCAGAATCTCAGCACGCCAAAGCACACCGTGACCATAGCTTGAATACATCAGCCGAAGCGACTTTGCAAAACAAGAATGACGAGAATGGAAATAAAACGAGCAAAACAAGAACACACAAAGGGAGGGGGCGCCAGAATCTATCCAGGGTACGACGAAAGAGGAAATAAGGAAAGAGAGGAGTCAAAGCATAAAGCCACACTAAAAGAAGAAGAGAGAATAATAAATAATCAGTGTTTGTAGAAAGCGTCGCACGCTACATATTGTATTTCGTGTGGTCCAATATTAAAACCCTGTCAGGATCTACTCCAAGTTCATGCTTGCGTCTAACCATCGTAGGCAAGCGTGGGATTCGCGGTCAGCTGGCGCCCTGCCCGGCTGGACGGAGGTGTACGTGGCACATCGATATTTCTGTTCTCTGTCTATTTCTGTTATTTTTTAATATTCTGTCCATCTCTCTCTCTCTCTCTCTCTTTCTCTCTCTCTCTCTCTCTCTCACACACACTCTCTCTCTCTCTCTCTCTTTCTCTCTCTCTTTCTATCTATCTTTCCCCTCGTACTTTTCCGCCCACTTCTCTCTCTCTCTCTCTCTCCTTCTCCAACTGTCTGAGCAGTTAGTTGGCGCCATACACGGCTGGACGATGTACCATGTACGCATTGTCCTCTTTGGTATTTGCTATGTTTCTCCTCTGGTCTCTTCTCAGTACATTTTAATCATCCATAATCTGTTGTCTGTTTTTCAAACACCAACATCCAAGCCCCCCCCCCCTTATTCGCACTCTATTCTCTCTCTCTCTCTCTCTCTCTCTTACTTAAAAAAAACATAACATACACACACTCTCTCTTTATTTATCTTTATCTCTCTCTCACACACACACACACACACGCACACACACACACACACACACGCACACACACCTTCTCTCTCTCTCTCTCTCGCTCTCTTTCTCTAATTTTTTTCTCTCTCTCTTTCTTTATTTTTTCTCTCTCTCTCCTTCGTTTTTCTAATCTTCTCTATCTCTGTCTCCTGCACCGATTAGCTCTTTGACAATATTATCTCTCCCAATTTTCGCATAACTCCTGCTCGAAATTTCTCATCAAATTGCAAATCAATGCCTGAGATATGTCACACACACACAGCACTCAATTTATAATACCCACATCGACAAGCTATTAACGTATATTACCAGATGATTTTCATTCCGTTTAATCGATCATCATATTTTACCACCGCTTAAGTTTAGAAATCGTATATAAACCTGATCAGAATAAATCCTCCCTTGGGAGAACATAGAGCCATATGGTAATTGAAGAGATTATGTGTATTGCCATTTGAGAGTATCGTGATATACGATATTCCTTACGGCGATGTAGATAATACTTATATAGGAAAATTGCATGCCATCTGATAATTCATTTGAGGGAAATCACTGTCTATATACAATCATGTGGCTTCGATGGCAGGGGATTAGCATTATAAGCATAAAGATGCTTTGCCGATTTAATGATGGGATTGCAATAGCGTTTGACATTTTGAGAGTCACTTTAACGACATGCCTCTCAGGTAAACTAATTTCTATTTCTTCGTAATCATTCCATCGTAGATAAAATGGAAGTTTATATTTTATTTGACTTTCAGGATCACAATTCATGCAACCGTTTCCCCAGAGCACAGAATCTCGCTTCTTTACGTTTACTTTTTCTATGATATAAAGATGTTTGAATAAAAGATTGTATCAATTTCTTAGTTGGAACCTTTTACATTCAGTAAACAAGGACACTGCCCATTGAAAGTTCTTCAAGCTTTTTACTATTCTGCAAATTGTTACTAATGCTGTCGACTCAAAGAATTTCTTGATTATTAATGATAATAACAATAATAATAAAAACAATAATTATAGAGCGCTTGATATTACGCTTGGATTTGTCGAAGAAAGGGACGAACCTAAGCTGGAAATCTCTTCTGTTTGGAGTCAGAGGGTCGTTAACTCATATACTTAACACACAGTTCCTTCTGCCTCTGAACAGATGACATGCTGTACAGATGTAGTATACAAGGAATGTCTTGCCTGTTACAGTAACGGCTCTTCATCTCATATATCCTTACTTTTTTAAACTGATTTATAAAATACATTCGCTCACTTTTGTAATCATTTTGTTACCTTACCGGGTAAATTTTTTTAGATCTAATTTGTTTTTCTGTAAGTGTGAACGCTCCTATTTTCTCTTTCTTTATTTCGTCCAGCAAGCCATAATCATTGTATCTTTCCCTGGATTGATCAATCGCAAAGTATCACCATGTTATCAATCTTATAAAGGTTTCGTTCCTTCATCGTGCCTGTTATTGTCTGCTGCTTGTGGATGGACATAGACAGGCCACATCGATAGGAAAACTAAGATAATAGCGTATACAAAGTATTTGAATGTGGACCTTCGAGGAAATAATTGAATATCTGTTCCGTCTGGAATAGATATAAAGTCCGATCGTTTTCCTTTCTTTATTGTATTTTCATCGACCATTTAACACGAAGACTCATGGAGAACATAATCTCACTGATGCAGACCAATTATGTTTCCACTGATGCAAACGAATATAAGATATTCGTAGTAACCACATATTGCATTATTGTATGGTTGCTGTACCTCTTTACATTTATTATTCCCATCACAACAGGCATGTTTGAAGACGCCAAAAACACAATTCCCCATGGCAATTTGTTTTCGTTGGATACTTCCTCACAATCGAGATATAAAATTTGATCCACTCAGAAGATAAGATTAAAACAAATATTCCTGAGGCATTATTTACATTCTCCACCACATTTTTTTCTTGTATAGCACAGTGCTCTTCGGCGATTGGAAAGAAATGGCTCAATTATCAGTTTTATGTCGCTTTCAAAGAAATATTTTAGCTTTCAATTTGTCTACTTCATGCTTATAAAGCCCTTGTTTAACTTGCGAAGATGTATATTCAGCATTTTTTATCGAATAATTTCGACCTGGAATCCTTATATATGAATGTGGAATATTAGGAACACACTTAGTTACTTGCCATATTATAGGGAAGTTTTTTAATGTTTTGTTTCAATGTTCATTAAAGTTAATTCTTTATATTCAAAGAAAATGAATCAGACGGTTTCTCATCAGAACGAGCAAAGAGTTCTTAAAAACAAATTTTCAAACGACAAATTTTCAGGACTGAAAATAATACATATTTGTCTCATGTCCCATGGTATTTTGATATCAATTATTTATTTCTTTAAAACATGGGGAAAACCCGATGATATTGAGCAATTTGTTATTGCACCTCAGGGATTTTTCGTGAAATTCACATGTAAAAGTGATGAATCTTGCATTAAAGGGGGAGAAACCTGAAAATGAGTTAAAGGATTTAAGACCGTGATTTTTTTTCTGAAAAGTTGAAAATTACGCAAGTTATTCGCTTCATATCTGGGAAATACTCATCCTATAGCTTTAAATTAGCCGTGCATGTTTACATTTTTATTTATCTACTTTTCCTCCGTAAGTATACAGATTTTTATACCTTTCATTTTGTTAATACATTTAAAAAAAAAAGGTTATTTACATTACATTTTCTGTATGTTCAGTGATCTGTTTTATTGTGGCTCTTAAAGACAAGCTCTTTTTAACACAATATGAAGCTCATGTTATCTGTTTAGAGCCTACTTGAACAAAAGTAATAACACATAGAGATTCATTCATGATAAGTTAGAGAATTTCTTAATTGCGATTTTTTTTTTCTACAATCTGTAATTCATCTATAGAGAGCCGAAAGGGCGTGACCTCTTAGGTAGGATCAGACGCGTACGCAGGGGGTGGGGCGTTTAGGGGGTTAACCTAAAAATATGAATACTCCTTACCCCCCCCCCCCCCCCCCGGCCCCAGCCCCCCCCCCCCCCCCCCCCCGCCCCCCTCCCCCCACTGAGCGCAAAATCGGTCGGCGCGATTTTCACGTTTGCGGGGGCAAAATTATATTGTGTTGTTCTTTCACTACCCACCCCACCCCCCCCCCCTCTCCCCCCCCCCCCCCTTCCTAGCAAGTTTTTATATTTCAAAATGCAGATAAGGGTGGAGGTAAAATTGTAAAATTGCAAAAAAATAAATTAAAAACGGGTATAAAACATAATATAATACAAAGAGAAATAAATGTCAATAAAACGTTTATGAAATGTAAGGGTCAAGCGGGGTGGGGTGGATAAAAACAATAGTAAATAAATGTAAAAGGCAAAGTGAGTTTCTATGGCGGCGAATTACGCGGGCTAGTTGTAGTTTCGCCTTAAGAAGGCTATTATATATACTTATGTCAGAGTAAATGACAAAGTGGTGTGATCCATCAATTTAGAAAGTGAGCTGCGAAAATGAATTGTGGTTTAGAAAAAGAGAAGTTGATCAAAGCATTATGAATAAAGTGATTTTGTATATCACGTGGTGTTTTAGAAACAACGGTCGCATCTTTCTGATTCGTAATTTCTATATTGTTTCGAGTATGGTTTAGCGCTAGCTTTGACACACCAGAGTGACATGTAATGGTGCTTTGAGAAAGGACGGGTCCATGTTTTGGAAACTTCCAAACCGATAACTTTGTCTTCTACACGGTGAACTGCTGGCAAAAAGAAGTTCGATATAGATATAGGAATGTATGGAATACTGGTGCTTTGCTTACTTTTAAGACCGATGGCTTTTAGTAGTGATGATAACACAAAGGATTTCCAACCTTCCTACGACGTACCCAAGAGACGTGCAAAAAGTAAGGTCCTTTTTTTTTCTTCAAATGCATTGCTTGGAGTGTAGAATTTCATGTTATCAATATTTTGTAGCTTTCATTTGATAATTTCGGTAAGATGCATCATCATCCTTATCATACTAAGGCTAGGGTAATAATAATAATACCTAGATGAATGTTAGACTGCGCGCAGTCGAAAATAATGCCTCCTTTGACCTCATGACCCCAAAATCGAATCACTTCATTGGCTCAGCAAGATACATACATGTCCTGAGTTTGTTGGTAATCTGTCCATCGGTTCTAGCCATAATGATAATGTGATCACGAGTTATTTTTGCAAACATAACGAGTCCTGTGACCTTTGACCTTTCTTTACCTCGTGACCTCAATATCTAATTGGTCCATTAGCTCTGCAAGATACATACTTGACCTAAGCTTGGCAGGAATCCATCCATCGGTTCTTGAGATAACGCAATCACGAGCTATTTCTGCATACATAATGAGCCATGTGACCTATGATCTTGTGACCCCAAAATCTAATCAGTTCATTAGCCCTGCAAGATACATATATGCAGGGCCGTAGCCAGAGTTTGAAGTTTGGGGGGGGGGGCACATACATGTCATTGATCGACGTCTTGTGGAGGGGTCTAAAAAAGTTCAACCGATCTTTAAAAAATTGGGGGGGGGGGGCACGTGCCACCCGTGCCTGCATATATGAACCAATTAGTTTGGCAGGAATGGATCATTCAGTTTTTGAGATAACCCGATCACGAGAACGGAACGTACGTACGGACATGCGGACGGACAGACGGACAAAAAATCCGAAAACATAATGCCACCGGCTACTTAGTGACAGAGGCATAACAATAACAATGATAAAACAGATTATGCGCTTGTCAAGGAATTTGTATAGTTACCAGGCTTTATAGCACCTGCAATAACTACTGTGATCATGCATTCAAGGAATGAATCTCGGGTATCCATTTACTGCACCTGGGTTGAGTGAGGCAAATGTATACTAATCACGTTAATAATAATAATAATAATAATAATAGCTCACATTTATAATGCGCCTCATACTTTGTTTCTAGGCGCAGCACATATTATTACCCCAGTAATCGGATTCATGCTTACCCGCACACAAGGTATGCACATTCTCCACTCCCTGGGGAGCATTCTAGCCAGTCGCCATTTTACAAGCGCCATTGCTAATCAAACCACATTAACTTTCGCATCCTACCGGGTACCCATTTAACACCTGGGTGGAGAGTGTCAGATGTAGATCAATGTCTTGCCAAAGGACATTAGTGCCGCGGTGGGACTTGAACCGCGGACCTTGTGATCCACAGTCCGCTGGCATATCCACTCGACCACGACACCTCTGCATGGTTAATGTCTTTCCAAATGACGCTACAGTGCAATTGCAGGGAATCGAACCATGCATGTTCCTTGTGAAATACAGACCGGTGACTTATCCATAAGAACATATGCAGGCCTACACCACTACCACCATCTTCTTCATCATCACCATCATCATACATTAGTTACGTGTGATCCAGAATTAACCTTTACAGAATATACACTGTTGGTCATGGAGGTGGAATAATTTTCACCCCAAATGTATGGAATGATTTTGACAATGATTTATTGCTAATCAATCTAGATAAAAGTATACATTCCACGAATTTATTGAATAACAATTCACGAGTGTTTCTTTTGCGTGAATGCTAAAGTATGTGTATCATGATTATCAACAAGGGGACCTACGTCCGCAAGTCATAACTGTTATTAATGAGTAATGCCTTACAAAAGGGCACTAATATAGCACATCGACACAGTTTTTATCCTGGGGCCTCACAGTTACGAGACAATCGCTTTGCCACTTTGCCACATGATGATCGTGACTTTCCGCAAAGGGCGCTAGGGTACGGGACAGCCCCCACAAATAAATTATCAATAATTCATTGCATTTCCCCCAGGTCCCCAATAGGAAAAATTCTTCTGTACGGCCAAGCATTAAGGTTTCAGGCATGACCACACAGATGATTTTTTCCTGTTTGGGACCGGGGGAAATGCAATGAATTATTGATAATGTATTGCATCGTCTTTGTTTTTTTTTATTTGTGGGGGCTACCCCGTACGCGTCATTTTCTCTCCCACTTGAGTGCCAGACCCCAGTATGAACTCATTTGCATACAGCCAATCGATCAGAGCTCATCTTGTCAATAACAAGCTTTACGCGTGCTAAAGATTTTACGGATGCGATATTCGAAACGGTGATGCGAAGCTCTAGCGCCCCCCCCCCCCCCTCCCCCACTCAGTGTTATTTAGGGTACGCATATGCATGTTTCCTCCTTTCGAAAACACCCCCTAAGTCCGGTGTGTATAAAGTCAATTTTTTGTACTACGAGCAGGACTTTAGTGCTTGAAAAGTACCCCTTAACCTGACATTTTGGTAACACGCATGGAATCCCTCCGTTCACGGAGTGGGGGGGGGGGGGGAGCTCTAGCTTCAAACACATAGCGCATGGTGGGCGTGCATAGGCATAGGCTTGCCAATGTTTCATTTGTGCTCTAGCATGTATATACCTTTAGCAAATTTATTATAGATCTAAACCTCTAATAATAATATCAGCTTATGAAATTGCTGTGAAAATGTATTACTTAGCACTAATTTAAAGTTACTCTCGCAAGTCAAAGATAGGCCTTTATCGTCATCGAAGCCACTATATAGGGACTCAATTATATTATACATCTAGACTATAATTATACACCTCTAAAAGGCTCTAATAATATCAGCTTTATTTTGTTACTTCTTTTATTACAGGAATTCGTACCTGAGTACTTTGAACATCACAGCAATTTCTTAATCTGATATTATTAAAGCCTTTTAAAGTTTCAAGTTCAAGTTCAGTTTATTTTACATCCAATCAATTATTATAACATTCAAAATACAATTATACAAAATGCAATATATATAAAATATAATAAGAACAAATAAAACAACTGTAACACTAAAAATAATTAATGGGTGGAGTAGGGATATGAGGGACCAGAAAGGGCCATTGACCTATTTAGGCTGGTCCCCTTTTTCTGTAACCCCAAAAGTAAAATCTTCAGTAATTAAAAGCAAAATATTGACAATATAGATATTACATTAACTAAGACATATATACACACATACAAGGACAGGCAGAATTAGTAAAAAGTTAAAAGCTGTAGATTTATAATAAATTTCTCAACCGTAAAATCTTTAATAAGTTTTTAAATTAGTGCTTAGTAATAACTTTTCACAGCAATTTCATAAGCTGATATTATTATTAGAGGTGTAGATCAATAATAAATTTGCTAAAGGTAGACATGCTAGAGCACAAATGAAACTATGTCCAAGCCTAGCTGTGCCATGGCTATGCACGCATACCATGCATGCTGACATAGGCAAGGCGCTGTTTGTGTGTGAGGGGGTGGTATTCTGAACATTGTTGTAAGTTTTGTGTTATCTTTTGTTGTATCTTCCAGAGATAACACAGCGCTAATATTGTTGTAAGTTGGTATTCTGAACATTGTTTTATCCCTGTGTTATCTCTTGAAGGACCGCCTCTATCTTATCTTTGACCATTGATGACACGCCCATTTTTATGGACCCTACCAATCAAAATCTATTTTATATAAGCATGATAAGTAGATCAACCAATAGGAATACTTTATGCCATATCTGAAGATGCGCCTAGCGCATACTAATCTTGGGCGTAATTAGTTATTTGAGCACTTATTACGCGCGTCATCATTATGCGCTGTTGAATGTGGATCATGAAGACAAATCACGCTTTCACTATATTGGTTAAGATGAGAGCATTAAAATAGTCCTATCCTAGCATTTGATTTCTTAGAAAGTTCTCATCTTTGATGTTTCCGGTCAACACATTATCTTCTTCTAACTCGTCTATTGGCACAAAGTTGGTTCTGGGCAAGAAATATTGCCGCCATTATATCACCACGAAAGATACAACAACCCCCTACCTGTTGTAAATATTGTTGTAAATACCATGCAAGATAAGATAAGATAAAAGATACAACAACTTTCAGAATACCAATTATCTCGACATATTATCTCCCGTGCGCATATGCAAATGAGGATTAAGCGCCATGTTATTACTAATAAGCACAATTACAAGCGCACCAAGCTATGAGCGCAGGCGCGGCCAATGAGATGAGAGAAAAGATACAACAAAAGATAACACAAAAGTTACAACAGTGTTTAGAATACCAACTTTATCTTATCTCCAAAGATACAACAATATTAGAGATAACACAGGGTTCAGAATACCGCCCAGGGGTGGTATTCTGAACATTGTTGTAAGTTTTGTGTTATCTTTTGTTGTATCTTCCAGAGATAACACAGCGCTAATATTGTTGTAAGTTGGTATTCTGAACATTGTTTTATCCCTGTGTTATCTCTTGAAGGACCGCCTCTATCTTATCTTTGACCATTGATGACACGCCCATTTTTATGGACCCTACCAATCAAAATCTATTTTATATAAGCATGATAAGTAGATCAACCAATAGGAATACTTTATGCCATATCTGAAGATGCGCCTAGCGCATACTAATCTTGGGCGTAATTAGTTATTTGAGCACTTATTACGCGCGTCATCATTATGCGCTGTTGAATGTGGATGATGAAGACAAATCACGCTTTTACTATATTGGTTAAGATGAGAGCATTAAAATAGTCCTATCCTAGCATGTAATATCTTAGAAAGTTCTCATCTGTGATGTTTCCGGTCAACACACAATCTTCTTCTAACTCGTCTATTGGCACGAAGTTGGTTCTGGGCAAAAAATATTGCCGCCATTATATCACCACGAAAGATACAACAACCCCCTACCTGTTGTAAATATTGTTGTAAATACCATGCAAGATAAGATAAGATAAAAGATACAACAACTTTCAGAATACCAATTATCTCGACATATTATCTCCCGTGCGCATATGCAAATGAGAATTAAATGCCACTTTATTAATAATACGCACAATTACAAGCGCACCAAAGTATGAGCGCAGGCGCGGCCAATAAGATGAGAGAAAAGATACAACAAAAGATAACACAAAAGTTACAACAATGTTCAGAATACCAACTTTATCTTATCTTCAAAGATACAACAATATTAGAGATAACACAGGGTTCAGAATACCGCTCCAGGAGCTTCACATCTGTAAATGAGCTCTGATTGGCTGTATGCAAATGAGTTCATACTGGGGTCCGGAGCTCAAGTGGGAAAAAAAATTACGCGCCCCGTACCCTAGCGCCCTTTGCGTACAGTCATGAATCAGTGGCAAAGCAATGGTCTCGTAGCTGTGAGGCGCCAGGATTAAAACCGTGTCGATGTGCTATATAAGTGTCCTTTTGTGAGGCATTAATCCTCATTGCTGTCAGTTATGACTTAAGGACGTAGGTCCCGTAGTTAATAATCATAGTAGCGTACACATGCTAAATTAGTCACGCAAAACAAACACTCGCAACTTATCATTCAATACAATCTAAAAATGTATGCTATTATCTAGATCTCTCAGAATTAAAACTGTTTTTTATGAAAGGCCCTGTTCAAAATAAAGGTAGAAAATGCAGAGGGAAGTGAACCAAATTCAAATACATATACTTATCATGTCGTTTGTTTGTTTTCGTTTTTTTTAAACCACCACATGCACACAAAAAGTAAATATCTGACCAGGTTGTACATTATAATACACGTCCTTTCAAATCGATTAACAAAAAATTAATTTGGGAACGCTGAAATACTTGTTCGGTTCGTTATTACAGAAAAGAACTAGTAACATTGTTACTTGCTGTTAAAAAATATTACAAATGTGCTATGTAAATTTGTATAATATGTTTGAAATATGTTAATGAAAAAGGAAAATAAATTCTGTTAAAAATGTTATGTTATGACTAACAAAGTCACTTAATACAACGAAAGCATTAATTATGACTACATGGCCATTTTTCATGTAAAAGTTTTACCTCTTTTTCAGACGGTGTGTACATGGGTTGCTATCCTCAAGAATGCTTGAAAGTAGGATATTATGAGGTCCTCTTAGAATCAACAACACCAGACTCTTGCATAGCAGCATGTAAAAGAAATGGATTCAAAATTGCAGCATTGTACAACAGAACGGAATGTGCTTGCTCCTGTGAGCAGAGATGTCCTTTCACGCTGCCGGACGAGTCTTACACAGAATCTTACTGTGGCTTACCATGCAAATATGACCATGCAAGATTCTGTGGTGGTTTTATTGGAGCATCATTTTTTTATGTTGGTAAGTCTTTAATTCTGACATGCTGATTGAACGTGAAGATTTAAACAGTTTTAATTAAAATTTTATATGGGAAATTGACTGACTTCATCAGAAGAACATCATTGGTTTTGAATGTTTGAAAAGTCTATATAAGGCTGTTTGTATATTGTGTTTTCACCAGATGAACAAAAATGTAGATAGGAATAACCTTTGTTAATTAAAGACGATTCAAACAGTGCCAACATTCTTATTATGTTGTTTCAAATGATTGTTTTCACCTTGTAGTTAAATCGGCAAAGACATGGGAGAGGAAGTGCAGTAAAATGACCACTGATGGGACTGATGGTATGTATGCGATCAATACTTGGTTTTGTATCATGCAATAATTTCCTTCAAAGAGTTAATCGATAAATATTTATCATTTGCAAAATTACACATTTTGTTTTTGTTAGTCATATTTGAATTTTGCAACTGGCAGCCTTTTAATTCAGCCCATTTGCTCTGTACAAACTGATGGTTTCAAGTTTCATTCATATAGAGAGAACACCAAATACTTGTAATGCCTATACAGTGTATATATAAACTCTCTCACCTTTCGTTGTATTATTAAATGTTTTCACCCTGAAGTTAAATTTGTTGACACATCAAACGTTTCCTGCAAAGGAAAACCCATTGGCAAAACTGATGGTAGCCCTGGTGCTATCATTGTTGTTAAAGGTAGTATAACAATTGTTCTTATTTTCATAATTATTATTCTTAATTTCATAATTATTATTCTTATTATCATTATAACTATTGTCGTTATCACTAATTTTGTTGTTATTGTTTATCTATTTATCTATTTATTTATTTACCAATTTATTCATTTATCTAGGCCTTCCTGCTGTAGAGGCCCCGGGTACTTCGGTTCACATCGCCATTCCAATCTTCATTCCGATCGCCATTTCCCTGATCATTATTGTTGTAGGTATACTGATATATCATCGCCTTTCAAAGCACACCGGAGAATCGCCTATCAGAGTGAAGGAGAGAGCTAATAATCAAAGCCGAGATAATGGCCTTCAGGATAAAAGCGATTCAGGGAGTAATCCTTCAATGAAGAACCGTCTTGAGACCTTGGTAGGTGAAGTTCTTTACGAAGATCCTGACAAGAAAGTTTCTTCGGCAACTACAGCAGATTCTGAATTATCCAACGAGTACCTCGCCCCATTCCAGGGCGTCCCTTTGAAGAACAGCTCTTCGGACCATGACTACAACTACCCAGACATGCCAAATGTAGGCCTGGTCCAAGCGCCACTGTCGGCCAGAAGGGCCAACGGAGATGGTTACATTGTCATGGATCGTGACCCACAAGACCGACCAACCGCTGGCTCTAAGGTGTACTACTCTTCGCGTATATCCTGTTCACAGGGTGGTATGGGGTCCTCAGAAATCCCCGGCAGTGACTCTTTGCGCATACCTAAACCGCTTATGAAGGAGGAAAGAGGGTCTGTAGAAAATCCCGAATCCCATGTGTATTACTCTGCAAACTCAGTGCATGCTTGTGATGAAAACGAACATGGTGCTTATATCATCCTGGATGAAAATTGATCACATTAATCCAGTGAATACTTCATTGGTTTTTCAATCACTTATCATTTTTAATCATTAATCTCAGAGAAATGTTAATCTCATTATGCAAAAGAAATCGTTTGGAAGCATACCCACCTATCCGCAGAAGCAACATCCTATAATTTGTAGTGAAATTAAAGATGAAGTTAAGTTCTGGTCATGCGATTGCATTGTGAAAAAAACGGTGTGGAACCGACCAGAAAAGGTTGATCATCTAGCATATAAGAATTTGTGTGTATTGCAAGGTTCTGGAATCATCAAAATGATAAGAAATGTGGCCGAGTCTTGGTAAAGTTACAAACACTTGCACAGAAAGATGTATATGGGACTACACGAACAGGTGGCGTAAAAAGCCGGCCCCCGATTTTTACGATGTTACATGCATATTTAGAATATGAAGGCATTTGAAGAGCCAAGCTTTACAGGGAACATGTCTTAACTGATGTTCTTCCACACTTGCATAATAAGAATGAGTAATGCTCACAAATTATTTTTCACCTCTTCCCAGAACTCAACCTTCTCTTTAAGTACTGTAATACGAGTCGTATTATTTTTTCGCGATAAAAACAGAATTCGGTGATTTCATTAGATTATCGTGATTTTCACTGTTCTTTATACGATTACATTTTGTAGAATGCCATCTCACATGGCACGGCAAAGAACGCCCTAGTCACCATGGTTACTGATGCAATCCTACGCCAGCTCAATGACCCCTCGTGTTATTACAGTCAGACCCAGACGCATATAATATTTTCGAAAGACACTTTAAAGAGGAGGAGTTGGTCAAAATATAGAAAATATCAATATGTAATAAATGGTTCGTCTGATGCATTTTCATCTCTCCAGCTTGCTCCCTCTCCTCTGTCTGTTTTCTTCTTCTGTCCCCACCCCTCTCCCACCCCCTCTCTGTGTCTGTCTCTCCCTCTTTTCCTTACTCCATTTTCTTTCTTTCTCTCAGTGGGGGAAATAATTTTTTTTTTTTAAATAGTGTTTCTCCGTGTGTGGGTCTAAGGTGTGGGTGCGTGTTGGTGTGTGCGCGCGTATGTGTCATTGTGTGTGGGCGTGTGGGCGTGTATGCGTGTAGATATGCGTGTATGTGTAATCGTATCACAATGTTTCCAATCGGAATAAGAAGACCTGATAGTCAGATCGTAGACCCTGTCACTCCTGAAAAGTTTCCGCAGCCCCTCTCCCCAACCAGATAAAACCCACACCGATTTGTGACGTATTGATGATGACAGCATGTCAGTTTGTTGAGGAGCTAATAAAGAAGGGCCTGAAATACACGGACCTTCATGTTCTTTTTCATGTATTAGCCTTTGAAATGTTGGTGGTTCATAATCACCGCCACCAATCCTAGTCCTCGTCCTTTTTCTTCCCCCCCCCCTTAAAAATTATCGTCTTCTTATTTATTTTCCTTCTCTCTCTCTTTCTCTATCTCTCTCTCTCTCTCCCTCTCTTTCTCTCTCCCCCTCTCTCTCTTTCTCTCTCTCTCTCTCCCCTCTCTCTCTCTCTCTCTCTCTCCCCTCTCTCTCACACACATGCTCTCTCTCTTTCTTTCTCTCTCTCTGCGTATCTCTCTCTTCCTTTCTCTCTCTCTCTCTCTCTTCCTCCTTTTCTCTCTCTCTCACTTCTTCTTCTTTTTGTTCGTCGTCTTCTTCTTCTCATGTGAACCCTGTGTTCCAATCGATAACATACGTACATTATAGTCCATATACCTTCATACTGATAGACTAAATTCGAGTGCATTAACATGGACATGTTCAATCGAAAAGGAGCACTTAAGTATTATTCCCCATCCCCCTTCCACTACGCCCATGTGAAACAAGTAAGGAAACATGGGAATTCCTAATAGAAGTAACCGAGAATGCAGGGCCTAATTCCATAGCACCTCTAACATGTTTAACATTAGAGCACGACCTAATTTTTTATATTGAGGCAGTCGAGTAGTACACAGGTCCTCATGGGGCGAGGCGTAAACCTCTTCAGAGGGGGGGGGGGTCACTTTTTATAGGTTTTCATCCTGTGGGAATAAGATCTTAGAGTTTCTGGTGGATTTTATGAGCCTGATGGAATCGGTTAGATGAAAACGCTTCCGAGCCAAAAGCTCAAGACCTATATTTTGTATATTGAGAAGCGCATTGTATTTTTAGAGGGGGTGCTTTCATGAGTGCAGGGGGACGCCCTCATCCCACTGGTGCTACGCCGCTGCAGGTCCATCCATGTCAACTTCAACACCAAGGAGAAAGAAGGCAGTGAGAGAGATATCCCGAGGCCAGGTTGCGGAAAGACTCAAGGAGCTCACATCTAAGGGTACCGCGAACAATTGGATAAAATCATTGTCCTCATTTCCAAGCAATTTAAATTCCAGAAAGAGGTCACATGGTGCAATTTTTATTTCATAAAACGGATGAGGAAAATAAAGGTTTCTTGCCCCCTATATTCCATATAATTCAATTTGTCATTAATAAAACATGTTCCAGACAGTACTGTTAACTTATATTCTTGTTATTAATCCCGCCGAAGAATATCAGAAGTTGGACAACGTAAAGTACCGGATGTAGTTAGAGAGTGCCTTACTCGAATGGGAAATAGGAATCATTGTCTACTGTACCTCGAAAACAGAATTCATTTTACTGGGTTCAGCAACTTTCGCGCAAATTTATTTGCGGTTCATTATTTTTTCGTGGTCTGTTTTGCAAACACATTCAAAACACTGCCCAAATAAAAGTACTACATTTTGTTTCTTCTATTTTCTGTGGTTATCTCATTTTACCCTAAACCGCATGTACTCAGTTCATGCAGTTGTCACTTTGTCATTCCAATATCTTTAAATCACATTAGCCATGATACAAATATCATTGTGGTAATGACTGGTATAAGGGGCGACTGTAGTACTTTAAAATGCGCCCCTCCTCCCCCTCCCAACTATTTCCTCAATAAAGACAAACATGTTGGATGGATGTTGCAAAACAAGTTGATGTCAAATGATATCAAAACAGAACTTTTGGTCATTGGTACTCCACGCCAGGTTTCTAAATTTAGGTCGCGTAGTGTATCAGTTGGTGACTCCACCATAACCCCATCTGATACTGTTAGAAACTTAGGTGTGTTTTTTTATACCCACCTGAATATAGACTCACATATCACTAAAATATGCAAATCATCCTATTTCATGATTTATAATTTGAGACGCATTCGAAAATACTTTGATCAGGACAGCATGAAAACTATCATGCATGCATGTGTTACTAGTAAACTAGATTACTGTAATAGTTTATTGTATGGATTGCCAGACTCACAAATTTCCAAGTTGCAGCGGGTCCAAAATACATGTGCACGACTAATTTGCAGCCTCCCAAAATTCTCTCGAATAACCCCACTTCTAAAGGAACTACACTGGTTGCCAATTCGCCAGAGAATTACATTTAAAATATTAATGATAGTCTACAAAGCTCTAAATGGTCAAACTCCTAGTTACGTTACTGAATTGTTGCATATCAAGTCTCAAACTCATGGTCGTAACCTTCGTAGTACACAAGACACATTTATGTTGTAAATACCCCCATATAAAACCAAAGTAACCCTCGGTGACCGGTCATTTCTCTGTGCTGCCCCTAGATTATGGAATAAATTACCACTAGAAATAAGGAAAGCCCCATCACTAGATAATTTTAAATCAAAACTGAAAACTCACTTGTTCATATAGTATGTATAGCACAGCATTTACGAGCTCTTGCAGCGCAATAGAATATATCCACATAGTTATTGCGCTTTACAAATAAATATATTTTTATTATTTTTATTATTATAAACATAATATTATTATCATGATGACCAAAGTTGAAGAATTTAAAGAAACGAGGCCATATAAACATATTTCACTCATTCGCAGTAATGTTATCTTCTGGTCGGACTATGTGCGGCATTTGATCAATTATAGCAGCAAGAATTAATTCTATTATTTCTTCATCTTTAACCATGCCTTTTTAATCCATGATCCATAGCTACCGCTTATATTAAGCACTTGCTGTGAACGAGATTATCGCTATAGATTTGAAGCAGAATTAGTGAAGAATATCCGGGAGATGGCGTGCTATCGTTTTGATATCTGTTGGTTTGATAATGTACGAAGGGGCTTTTTTTTTGCAAGAAAATGCTCAGTAGCCATGTTGGTCTTTGAGATGAGGAAACGGTTAAAGGAATTGTGCAGACAAGAAGGAAAAAGTCATGAAATGCGAACAAATATTTGTTATAGTGGTGATAGATAAATCAATGAACTGACACAGGCTGAGAGGAGGAATAGACGAAAGGGAGAGGTTTCAGGGAGGGAGGAGAAGGGAGCAGGATAAAGGAGGGGAAAGCAGCGCCAGAGAGAAACATAAATTAGATCCCACCCCCTTCCCGAAAAAAGTCCAGAAAGTCATGAAAAAGTCCAAAGAATGTTGTGTTCTTGAGAACTAAACCTGTGAGTTATGTTTAAATGGGAATACACTTTGTTATCATTTTAATTAACGTTAAAAATAATAATATTAATTGGTATTTTGATTATTTTCGTTGGACTTACCGTTGTTTTGCTGACTTTCCAATCTGTTCTATCACTGTGCATCTGTTCTACCATGATTCTGGCATCCTCAACACCTTTCAGATATTCAGCATTATGTAACGACGTCATGGTGTATTATCGACACTGCACTGCAAAACGAGAATTTGAAGAAGAAAAAATGCAAAAAGTTATATAAGTTCGGTGATTTTCTATAAAAGTCTAACATTACTTTAATATTACTCCCTTCCTTCTCATGGTTTTCTAATGATTCTTCTAATGTTTTTTTCTTTCCTCTCTCCCTCTCTCTAAATAGCAGACACACGCCATCACACAATCTCTCTCTCTTCTCTCTCTCTCTCTCTCTCTCTCACACTATGTCTATATCCTCTCCTCCCTCTCTCTCTCTCTCTCTCTCTCTCTCTCTCTTTCCCTCCTTGCTCTCTCATGTTACTCCCTTTTTTGTTCTCTCTCTCTCTCTCTGTCTCTCCCTCTTACTCTTCACTATCAAATTCATTTTTTTCTCCGATGGGTACCAGTTTCTTTTGCCTTGCATGTCCATTGAAATTAAGACATGTAGGACGAATATCCGTTCTGAATAAGAGAAAAATGTTCATGGTCTTGACTTTATCTTGTAATTATCATCAATTTAAAAGTGCTTATACTGATGACGCATTATATATCAAGCCCCACTGCAATACGTATAGCTACTTGCGCCAACTATATAGCAAACAATGCCTAAGCGGTGACCGTTCGTCCCCCACGATCCTCTTTTTCTTATGTCTATTGAGAGCTAATGAGATAAACACCTGTCAGTGACCATGCAGTGAGGTATAATCCCCCCTGTCCAAACTAGTGCAGATGGGCTTTTAAACTTAGAAATTTGCCACACTTTTACATTGAAATATTACATGCATGCATGGTATCTCATAAATTACACATCAGTTGAACGTCAGGCACAGAAAAATGTTGACGAAAATATTTTATGGTATTGTCACAATATTATTTTTGAAAAGAAAATGTTAATTTATGAAGACTCCTCCTACTCACAATGAATTCGCAAACCGAATTTCGATTTGATTATGACGACTACACTTTGGTCCATGTATAAAATGATTATTTTTCGAAATAAGTATGGGTACGATAATAAGGATTCGAATTTAATATATTATTTAAGAGAGAAATGACTCACAGACTAAAAATAAATGAACATCCGAAAGTACAAAATATGAAATTTCCTGCAAATTTTCTTAGCTATATCTGAAAAATATAAAATATAGATGTTTCATTGCTTTTCTAAATTGTTTGTGAAATTATGTTATTGTTTAATATTGATTAAACACCTCATTAGAGGCAAAGAGGACATAAAAAAACATATTAAAAAGTGTTGTTTTTGTGATAAGACGCTATCAAAGATACAAACCATACAAAAACACATACATTTATAGCCATTATCCGTCTGTTTTTCTTTTCTCCTCATTTATATAATTAACTCCAAAGATCTAAAAAAAAAAAAATCGGCCCTGAGTGACTAATAATTCATGCATGTTTGTTAAATCATCTTCATCGCTATTGACTAACGACTGCAAACATTTCTGCATGCCAGGCGTATCCACTTAGGGGAATCTCCCCCCCCCCCCCTCCCTCCAACATTTAATAAAAACAGGTTTATGATTGCTTCACTCCACGCTACACAGGGATCGAGAACTATTCATAGCTTTCAAATGCCCTCCTCTCCCCCCCCCCCCCCCCCCTCCTCCTGACACCCTTGATCCGCAACGTTCTTGTTATATACACAGGTGCCCATAAAGTTGGAATAATATTTTGTTAACTCTCTTCCTGAAATGAATGTGACAACATGGTTGTTTCTTTATAACTAAAAGCAATTATTTATCAATCTTTATGTCTCTTTAGATTGATCAAACAATTTCTTAGATGATTATTACAATCATAAATTTTCATGAAAAGAGATAAGAAAATATTATTCAACTTTATGGGCACAGGGACTTTTTTTTTTTTACACTGTTCTAATCATTTTAGTTGACCCTAACTTGTCGCCCTAATTATTTTCCTGCAACCGGTCCTCTAGCCCTCTTTTATACTAAATTATTATCTTTCGTCGTCTTCATTTTCAATAAGTTTGTCGATTATTGTCAAGTCCGTAACCGCCAGGGATAGCGTCAGAGGTATATTAAAGTAGTGGTGAAGTAAAGGGATGAAATAAGATAACCGGTTAGTTAAAATCGACCGGGAAGCAACAATTTTGTCGCAGGAGCAAGTACAACCCCATGATCATGATAACTTTTTGTTTGTTTGTTTCTTATTTCTTTCTCTTTTCATTTTAATTTCTTCCTTCGTTGTTTGTTTGATTGACAGACATTCGTTCCTGCGTTCCGTGGTTTTAAATCTCATTTCACTTCTCATTTTATATATTTTTTCTTCAGAAAAAGATTGTTTTGTCAGAAAAGTATTTTTTTTCAATTCTTTTTCTCATAAAAAAAAGCCTTTAATGCAGGTTTCCAGTTCGCCCACAACATTTCCAACTACGCAGGATATAAAATGCTAATATTCTTCGGATAAGCCTTGAAGGTTTTCCTTTTTTCTATTTTTCTGGTCTCGGGTATCCTTGCTGAGGGACGTTCCCCTTATATTCCATAAGTTTACCAGGTTCTCTTTATCCCTAGTGTAGCCTTGCGGCCCTTCCAAGCTAATTCTTTGAATATACCCTGGACGGAATACCTGGGGTTCTAAAGAGAACAGAATCGTCTAGTTGTTCATCTATGCTTTTTGTATCTCACTATAGGCGGGTCGTCATGGGGGCGGGGAGCGTAGGGGCTGGGGGCTGGGGGCTGCACCCCCCTTCAAGAGAATGTTGAAGTTACCAAAATCCATGCAGTCGTCATCTCTTATTCGGACAGGGAGTTGGTCCGTTTATGATTTCTTTGTCTTTTCTAATTATTTGGATAACAAAATTACATTTTCACTACGATATTGTGTCAAAAATTGTAGAAACAGGTAAATTGATCCTTGCATGGGGCTTCAGGAGACTTACCCCCCCCCCCCCCCCCTCCTGTGCCCGCCTACAGTCTATCACTCTCATGTGTATTCTCACTCTCCTTTCTGCTTTATTATGCCCTTGTTGTTGTGTTCATCGTACTTTGTTTGACATTTTCATCGTATTGTAATTCCTTATGTGTTCTGCGATCCGCTTTATATCATGTTTAATGTTTTATTTTTATACCCTCGGTATTCTTCTTCCCTTTTTTTTCCTTCTTGTTGGGCAAAATATTGGACAAAAATATTTGTTCTGTATCGGCATGTAATCCTCATAGTTTCATGATGACCATGTAGGGGGGGGGGGGGGAAGACAGTCGAGTGGTCAAATAAGAGTCAATTATCCCGGCGTGGAAGCCTCTACCCATTAGAAAAGTTGTGTTTAATTGAGTGCATCATAATTATAGCAGTTGATATGTGATTCGGTCCCTATTTATCATGTGTAATGTAACCATTGAAGTATATGCAAAGACAAACCTCCTCCTATAATTTGAATATAAATGCTAGGTTTTACAAACTATTTTTCTCGTTCATGAGGTAGGAAAATGTGTACTTCAAAATATTCCAGGCAAAGCTGTTGCTTAATTTGTTTGGGTATTGTATAATGAAATCCTGGTTAAATTTTTCAGTAGAAATAAAATTCGGTTTAAAAAGTATGTTCTCCATCTCCACCCACAACTTCGTTCTTGCATCACCTTGATCACGTGATCAGCTTGCATCTCGTTCCTTCACCGGTCAAGCCCGCGGCCAAGGAATATTTATGCAAGAATTAGTGAAAGGCATATAGTGAATATTTTTTTTTTTTTTGTAGTATTGTTTTATTGTATTCATTCAGTACAAAATATATAACAAACAAATATACAGCTTCATTGATTTACATATATCAAAATATAAAGAAAATTGTACATTTCTCAAAAAATACATAAGATAGTTTAATACACAGTACATAATGTTTACATTTAATTACACTGAACGAATATTATAAATCAAAGAGTTACCTACAGACAGACAGACACACCACACACGCTCACATACTCAGACACACATACAAACTGACATATCCCCCTTCCCCCTTCATTCCAAAGCTTAACAAATTCCCCCCTCCCTGCCCGAGCATTCACATCTACACATTTGTTGGAAATCCTGTCTCTTCCTTTTCCTTAAGACCAAACTATATATTTAAACAAAAAAAAATGTCTGAGTCTGAAAAAGAAGTATTTGCCTCGCCGTCCTTAACTGTGGAAGTTGTCCCATTTTCTGAAGTGAAGTGTTAAAGTGCCTCTCTCCCCCGCTAATTCCTTTTCTTCTTGCCTATTTTCTATTATTCTTTTTTTAATTTCTTGAGGAATTGGGGGTCTATTTTGAGTTGAACTATATTTAAAAATCATATGTTTTGTTAAAAGAATAATGTGATTTAACAGTTGTTCTTCTCCTACATTGGATCTTTTTATCCCGATATGAATTTCTTGCCAATGTAGATTTTTTAATGCTGATAAAGAAAAAAGGTCACCGCAGTCCTTCCAAATATTTGCTACCTTTTCACAGGTAAAAAACAGATGCTCATAGGTTTCTTCGTGTTTATTGCAAAAGGAGCAAAGATTGCTCACTACATGTTTGAAAGTGTATAGATGCTTATTTGTATAAATTAAATTATATAACATTTTATATTGAAATTCCCTCAGCTTTCTGTCTATAGTGGATTTTCGGGGTCTTAAGAAAATTGTTCTCGTGTCATTTTCGACCATATTGTACGTACGTTCTAAGTTGCATGTAGCATAAGATTTTTCCGTTCTCATTTTTAACAATGTACTATAGATATATTTTGATGTTATGCCTTGCAAAGAGTGAGGGTTTCCGTTAATAATGAATTCTAAACTTAATTCAGTATCCTCACAAGGATGTTCATATATATTCAAAAGAGTTTTCCATGAGAATGGAATGCCTTCATATAACTGTTTTATTATATTTATTTCAATGTTGTTTAAACCCATTTTCTTAAATTCTGTGATAGATTTCAATTCACCTTTCTTATCAACAATATGATGTATTTTAAAAACATTTTTCAGAAATAAGTCTTCATGGAAACATATTTGCCCCTGAATGCGGATACATCTATTATTGTAAATAATTTGATTTCTTTTTGAAATTTCGTTCTTAAGCAAAAAGGCTTTTGTCCCCAGCCAAGCCTCCAGCATGCTACGGTAAAAATCTGGTAATGACAGTGCAAGTAAATCTGGCGATACATTACTGAAAAAAATCAAGAGGCCGCCATATTTTCTAGTCAGGTATTTAAAATAACGTTTCCAAATCATATTTGAATCTCCTGTTATAAGTCTTTTCATCCACATGATTCTTTGTGTTCGAATAAATAATTGAAAATCTGTCAATTTAAGACCTCCCTTATCGTTATCTAAAAACATAGTACTCCTTTTGATTTTATCTTTTCCATTCCATAAAAAATCAAATATTAACACTTCAATTTCACGGAATGCCCACGGCGGTACAGGTGTGAGTGATGATACATATACTAATTTTGATAAAACAAAAGTCTTAATTAGTTGAATTTTCCCCATCAAAGTCAAATCTCTTTGTTTCCACCACATAAGCAGCTTTTTAATTTTACTTAAGATTTCTTTGTAATTGATTTTTTCCTGGCTTTCCACGTCTAACGTAAACTGTATACCTAATATCTTTACAATGTTTACTATCTTACCAAATGGAACTATTACATCTTTATCCGCGTTAGGACCCAACAATAATACAAAGGTTTTGTCTCTATTCATTTTCAATCCTGACATATCTGCAAAACTAGTAAACAATGAGTTTAGTCTATTAAAAGATTCAATATCTTGAACAAACAGCGACATGTCATCTGCATAAAGAATTTGTTTAACGTGAATATCATCAAAGGGAATCCCATGAATAGCCGAGTCGCTGCGGATTGCGCGAGCAAGAATCTCAATGCAAAGTAAAAATAAATATGCAGACAAAGGATCACCTTGTCTTACACCTTTCTGAATAGAAAAATATCCAGTTGATACGTGTCCATTGAAAACACAACTTTGAGCCTTATTATAAATTATTTTCACCCATTTACAAAATATCGGTCCAAAACCAAAGGCTACTAAGACCTTTTGTAAAAACATGTGTGAAACCGAGTCAAACGCTTTTTCAAAATCTATCGCTAACAAATAAGCAGGTATTTTATTTTGAGTTGTATGAAAGATCATGTCGTCAATTAACCGAATAGCTTCACCTATATTTCTTCCCTTTAGATATCCCACCTGATCAATCCAAATAACTTCTGGTAATACTTTTTTAATTCTTGTTGAAAGAGCTTTTGTTAAAATCTTGTAGTCCACATTAAGTAAGGAAATGGGTCTGTAGTTTTTAATTTGTAACGGATCTTTGCCTTCTTTATGAATTAAAGTAATTACTGCCTGTTTTTGTGAGTGGGAGAGTTCTCCCTCACAAAAGGATTCATTCAAAGCATCGACCACTACGTCTCCTATTACCGGCCAAAATAATGAATAAAATTCAACACTTAAACCATCGTTACCTGGTGTTTTGTTAAATTTCATTTCTTTCAAAACTGCCATACATTCCCTCTCTGTAACTTTCCCTTCACAAATATCCTTAGAGTCTTTTTTTGGTGGACAGTTGCTAAAATCGATTTTGATTTATCATTATTGATTTATCATTATTGATATCTACGGTACGATATCATCACCCCATATACTTTCTCCTACGATAAATAATTGTACATATAGCACATCCTTGTTCTTAAAGTAACTGAACGAAGATAGTTTAGCACAGGTAGTTTATCACAAATCCCTGGTTTAAGTGATAAATCCATGCAAATAGTCTGTATATGTACATACATTATTTTTCATATTACATGTATATTGTAGGAAATTTACACGTATTCTTATTTTTTGAAGTATCGATGGTAATAGTAAATCAATTTTTAAAAATTTGTTTAATAAACTTAACTTAACTGTTCAGCTGTAAAGAGGTAGGCTCGACAAGCTACTGTGTTATTATCCGGGCCCTTTAGCAACCTATAGTGTCTTTTCTTCTACTTTGTATCTTGTATATCATGTAAAATCAATGAATCAAATGAAAAAAATACATGTTTAAAACTATAAGGCTCTACTGAATGATTATTATTCGAAGTTAAGATAATAGTAAAACTTACCTGTACTACTATATTGCACCTGATTAGATATCGTTTACTAGTGGTCCTTGCAGTTCGACGAAGGACGTATTCCATATATTAGCAGGATACCCTTGTCATATGGGTTTGTCTTAAATCAATAACGATCAGTACAGTTAAGGCTATATACAGGTATCTACAGACGAACTTGATGTAAGAAAACAGAGCCTTACACATGTTGAGTGGTGTGTTTTAATTTTATTTACATTCCAAGGCCGTTCCTACGTGGTAGGACTAGGCTAACAATTACGTAATGAGCACACAAATCGTCAATCGTTCAGTACGTGTTCGCAAACTTATTTAGCTTAGCCCGATTGTTTGAAAACACTATACTTACAGCTACTTGCGCCCTCTACATAGCAAACAATGCCTAATCGGTGACCATTTGTCCCCCATGATCCTCTTTTTCTGATGTTAAGTGAGAGCTGATTTGATGAGAAAACCACTATTTATATTCATAATTCTGCAAAGTTCTACAGATTTTGAGGTTGGCTGCAAAAGGGACATTGTATCTTTATGGCAAAGCTTTCATACAGTATAGGTCATATCTTTCTCTCTCTCTCTCTCTCTCTCTCTCTCTCTTTATCTCTCTCTATCTATTCATCTCTCGCTCTCTCGCTCTCTCTCTCTCTCTCTCTCTTTCTACACACACCCACACTCTCTCTCTCACACGCACACATAATTTTTCTGGTTGTCACCATTTCTTTGCTGCGTATTATGTTTCCCACGATACGTTGACCCTTTTCGATATTTCTCTTCGTTCTATTCAATCATTCATCATTACAATGTAAAACTAATTACGACTTTTCATTAAAATGCGTCATTTATAAAGGTGCGTGAGCAAACAAGTCTTTTAGAGGCAACACCGTACCGTTATCACCTGAGCATAACAACAAAAAGGGGTCACCAGCCCTTATTTGCTCCCATATTAGCATTGTTATCAACATTGTCAACAAAAATAGGGCACTGGTTAAACTAATCATGGAAGTAACGGCCGGTACTCCATTTGTTTTTTGTTTTTGTTTTTTTACTCGACATAATTGTTAAATGTGTTATTATTCATAAAAGCATTCTAGATTTATTTTAGCTTAGGTCCGTTTCACCCCCTGATTAAGTGGGTAGATTCAGTTTAATGATTTTATCGAACGCTCGGAGCCAACCTCTTAACCGTAAATAGAGGCCTTAACGAACAAACAAAAATTACTTCTTTATGAAATTAATCTCTCGCCTTCGTTTTATTACTGCGTTCATTTCTTTTAATTTTTTGTAACAAAATTTACAGTTTTTTTTCTATGGAATGATTAAGTTGAAACATAGCGCTCCATGAATCGCCAGGACTAATATAAACCAGATCTAACTAGTACTACGCCTAGAACATACGAGCCATTAAGTTCCACTAGTATTCACCAAATGCATCTCACTGTAATACAAAAGGGTTGATGCGATTCTTCAAAACCGTTGGAATAAAACGTGCAGCCATCAAAATAAGCTCCAGATTTATATATCCAAGCAGACTGCTTGTGGTAGATAACACACTTTTTTTCTTTTTCTCTCCACCATGTCACGTACTTTATTCAACCCTTGTAAAACATCAGACATTCAGGGCCTTTAATGGCCTTGCTTGATTATTGATTTTGAACCAAATGTTTGATCTAACTGTGAAATCAAACATCCCGAAAATGACCACAGCCCATATTTTCTCGGTCAATATATTTCAAGATTTACATTAAAGAGGAGGGAGCCTTTCTTCCGCCGTTGACGCCACTAAGTGCATTTGGAAGTTCTGACGGAATATCTTTCTTTCTTTTTGTTACCCCCCCCCCCCTCCCCACCCTCCCCCATCTCCCCTCCCGTAATAATCTGCTGTAGCCCTTTTCGCGAAAATTAAAGATAAACTCCAGTACTGGTAAAAAAAAAAAATAATAATTCTCATAGAATCAAACGAAACTTACACTGAATGTTCAAGATTACAAATAAATGACATGTGCCAAACAATTTTGGAAGAAAATGTATAGTGGCTAAGTAATGAGCATAGAAAGACAAGGAAATCAAGGTAGTACTAGCCCGACACCATGTGTGTTGTTCCATATATAGCTTTCTATGTGAGTGCTTGTTACTTTACCAAGACTCGGTCAAATTTATTATGATTTTGATGACTCCAGAACCTTGCAGTGCACACCAAAACTTACATGCTACATGATCAACTGTTTCTGATCCTTTCACACCTTTTCTTTCACAATGCAATCGCATTACCAGTACTAAAGTTTATCTTTAAGGTCTATGATTGAGGTTTTCGTTAGAAAGGCATATCTTAATTCCCAAACAAAGCGCTTCAAATCTAATGATCCTGTCTGTGTTAATTAGTAATTAGGGCCTTATCTGGCTGAGGGTCAAGCAAACTTGTGCGAAGCATTTCCACAATGGATGAAACCAAATAACCACATAATGAGATCAGTTAACGTTATTTGATTCTTAAGGCCTTAAGGGTATGTGTGTTTGTGTGTATGGGTGTGGAGAGCGATGTGGAGGGGGTATTTAACTCCCTCTCACCACCCTGAAACTGATACATCTGAGGAGCAGTTCAAGAAACTTTGTAGGCCCACTTATTTTGTTCGCAAGCCTGGATCATTATGATGTTGCTGGCTCATCTCAAATTGTCTTGATGTCTTATTTTTGTTCATGACTGTATCACTTTGAGAATTGCTTTGTACTTGTGTGGACAATATGCCATAGCAATTACCTTATGGAGCAGATTGGATTGATTCTCGTAGGAGGGGACAACAAAGAGGAAGGAGGAGGAAATTGAGAAGAAGAAGAAAAAGAAGAAGAAGAAAAAGAAGAAGAAGAAGAAGAAAAAAAGAAGAAGAAGAAAAAAAGAAGAAGAAGAAGATGAAGAAGTAGTAGTAGTAGTAGTAGTAGTCGTCGTCGTCTTCATAGTCGTAGTAATAGTATATTATTAATTGTAGTAGTAGTTGAAGTAGTAGTAATAGCAGTAGCAGTGGTAGAAGTAGTAGTAGTAGTAGTAGTAGTAGTAGTAGTAGTAGTAGTAGTAATAGTAGTAGTAGTAGTTGCTGATACTGCTAAACCTACTACAAGGCCTAATACGAGAATAGTCATTTGGACGTAGTTTAAAATTTCTGGTTTTCAGTTACAAAGAAATCGAAAAGAAATTTGGCCTGGGAATAATAATGTGTGATTCTTACACACTTTCAGTGTCATACCTCCGTTTATAA
Source organism: Strongylocentrotus purpuratus (assembly GCF_000002235.5). Taxonomy (NCBI): domain Eukaryota; kingdom Metazoa; phylum Echinodermata; class Echinoidea; order Camarodonta; family Strongylocentrotidae; genus Strongylocentrotus; species Strongylocentrotus purpuratus. The sequence continues at coordinate 18,688,182 of NW_022145615.1, read as the reverse complement.
TCAAGTCAGTGATTGCTAAGTAATTAAGCAAATGACAAGATCACAAATACATTCAAGAAATCAAATTTAGAGCCATTATAAGCATCTCAATCCCCTATATTCTATTCCCTATGTGAACCATGTTCCGATAATGTAATCTGTCATAATACCGCATTCAGTAGGCCTTGCATGATGACGCACAAATAAGGCTGAAGAAATTGCCTTACGTTGAATTCCCGAAAGTCTTTACAATCGTAAAGCGAATGCATTCTTAATATGATCACATAAAAACCTAGTAAAGGTAATATACTTACAACTTCTAGAAGTATCCGATGGTCCGTAATTACAGTTGGATTGTTTGAAAAGAGCACCAATCAGAGTTAATACGCCGCTACAATTCCCTGTGTATTATCCACTCTTGAATTTTGTTCCAAATGGTTTCAGAATGTTGGCCATATAGAGTTATCAACATCGAACTTACAAAATATAATTAATCTTGTTCATCAGGTCTCAAAGTGCGTTACACTTGTGCCATTTATAACTGTGCTCTAATCTTTAAGGTTGGTGTATATAACGCGTTCCTGCACTATGAGTAGGGAACGATCACCGTGTTCACACATTCATACTTCCGATTCAGTCATTCAATGACATTTCGATTAGTACTAGGAAATGATGTAGGCATCACATGACGGTATAAAAGTCAAAGTTGGCACTTAACTTTTGATTGTGATCTGAGCTTGGAATTTATAATTTCATATCATTTTTCATACGTTGGAAAGCTAAGGTCCTTTAAATACCCTTTATTTATTTTAACTAATATCGGACAGATTCTCTGCTTACTGGTGGAAAAATTTGCACCTACTTCAACATGTTCAATTCAATTGAACTTTGATTCTTTTAAGTAGAGAAGACGTAACGAAATAATGAAAACGATATTCATTATGATTATGATGATGACGATGGTGATAGTAATAATGATGATAATGATGTTGATATAGATAATATTTTTTAGTAATAAAAGCAACATAATATCATTATAATGTCATCTTTAAAACAACAAAATGTATCGAAAATCAGTTACGTTGTGCTTAAAAGAATGTGTGAACAGCCTTGTGTAAATAACTGTTCTGGTTTAATCATTACAAAGAGATTCTTATTTGGACCTGCTGGCTTGCGATTAACCATTAGACGGATTATCAATTAAAGTATTAAAGGTATACCTGCCTCGCCTTAGGACGACAGTGATTATGGAATGATGTCATATATCACTGAATTATTACTTGCATCGTTTTGAAACACAGACAGATATAAATGAAGAAAGAGAGAGAGAGAGGAGGGTGGACATAAGTGGGGAGAACAAATGATAATTTGTTGTGGAATGAGATCATATTATTACTGAATTATAATATTGTGATATTCCTGAATTGTAGTTTATTTTTAATTATAATTTGCAGTTACCATGGTTATGGAGATTATAATCTCTATACCTGCACCCTATTTTAAACACAGCAAGAGAGAGAGAGGGGGGGGGGAGGGGTGGGAGAGAGCGGGAGAAAGAGAGAGAGAGAGAGAGAAAGAGAGAGAAAGAGAGAGAGAGAGAGAGAGAGAGAGAGAGAGAGAGAGAGAGAGAGAGAGGGGGGGAGAGAGAGAATAACAATTTGAACAAATGAAGGGGAGATAGAAAGAGACAGACAGAGACGGACAGATAGATAAGGGGAGGGGTTAGGAATTGCCCTTGACAATGCTCATGACCCTCCATTAAAAAAAATGGGGATTTGCTAAATGGCAAAGATAATAATTTTAATTCGTTATCCAACGTCACTAAACAAATTGTGATAGATTTGATGCGGATTATAAACATTATGACAAATGTCATGAATCTTGGTTTTGTATTCTTTTATACACCCCTATATGATCGTCGCCTTCGTCGGTATAATTTCCATTGTGTCTTGACTTGAATACTATGCAAAGATTGTTCTTCTTTTCAGTAACTTACGTAAATTTATGTCATATCTTGACGTTCCAACAAAGAAAATACAAACGAACTTGGTCTCTATAATTATGATGAACGTAAATAAATTATGTTATCTACTTAAATAAACATAATGATATAAATAGGTCCTTTGTGTGGAAAAGCAGACATTGGCCTATTGAATGGGATTAGCTTATTCATCAATTTTCATCTAACAAAAAATCATATAAGGTACTAGATCTTGAAAACACAATTTTTTAAAAAATTTCAACAAATATGCAAATAGTCTCTACTTTTAAAGAAAACATTAACAACTCAATAAGGACTAACATATAAATGAAGGAAAGAATACATAGATAAGTAAATAAAAGAATCAATCAATGAATAAATAGAATAGGCCTAAATAAATGATTAAATTAATCAGTTAATCGATACAGTTATCAATTTATCAGCCAAGTCAATCAAACATGGGGGGGGGGGGGACTGAAAGCGCTTTATGTCGTCACACACAGAGCTAACTATTTTATTTGTTTAGGAGAATTCCCAGCAATTCCCTCCACAAAGACCGATTTATTTTTAATTTACTGAAAATAAAAACGTATGATATGTAATTTGATCAGTAATCGGATTTTTAAACAAGTAATCACATATCCATAACATGGCTGGATTTCCTGGCAAACGTATATGATTCTAAAAATCCATACTTTTAGGGATATGTTTTTTTCCTATATGTTCATGTAGTCGAATAGAAAGAAAAAAAAGTTTTTCCTTTTAACTTTGTTGTGCTTTAGCTATAAGAGGGATTGGGCAAATAATAAATGATCAAACCATTTTCTGTATATGCAGCCCGAACTTTCCGTGGTTAACTTATTTCATTTATTATAAACTATAAAGCGAAGTTGCAAACATAATTACTTATTTATCAAACATAATTATTAACAAAGCAAGACGACGATGAATAAAGCGAATAATCATTTGTTATTCCGAGGATGACATTCAGTGAAATTTCCCCTGGCCAAATTATCTCAAATAATATATCGAACAAAGAAGAAAATATATAAATTGTTTACAAAGAAGAAAATATATAAATATGTTTACAAAGAAGAAAATATATAAATTATATAGAAAACAAAGCCTACGATTAACACAGTGGCGTAGCTTGGGCTCAGTCATTAGGTTGGGCGGGGGGGGGGGGGCGGGGTGGGGGCATCAGTCTTTATATCTACATAATATGTCTATATCAGCGTTTGAGGGGTTGAAACGTTTTGGATAATGCACCTCTTACAACAGATCGTGTTGTTGCCCCACGTCACTGATTCACATATTATAATCCTTGACGAGCGTTTTCGGGCAATCTATATTATCTCACGTTCTTTTTCCATTTCCTTCATTGCGTCACCTTTCTCTCACCTCTTATTTTTGGCCATTCGATTGTTGGGACACAATTAATGAACTAACATGACTAACGGACGATAAACAAACACACATTTAAACGCATGATAAATCTAATCCGCTGCATCTTCAAAAATGTGTTGATAAATGAATTATGCTATAAATGCAGTGACTATTTTGAAACGTAAGGGATAATAGGATAAGTGATAGCCCGGATCACGGAATGATGTACACGACCCTACAATACTGAAAGTCACAGCCTCGTAAACGTTTAATTCAGCTGTTATCTGATACTTCCGTTTAAAAAAAAAATATCTGACTCATCATATATATGCCCCAAACATTTACCATGATCATATTCATTCATGAACACTCCGACAATGAGTTTGCGTTTTGAATTTGAGCCAATTTACCAATGATAACGAATCTATGAATCAGTAATAACTAATAATGATCACCGAGTGGACATACACTGAAATTTGAAAGCGATCAAGCGGGAAAAAATAATAAATAAAGGCCCACATGATAAGAGCTTTAAAAAAAAAATCATATTCTCCATGAAAATGAATGAAATCGCCTGCGACCCTTTTGAGTCTCTAATGACAATTCCCATCAATGAATAGAGCCTATAAAGGCCTACCCCCCCCCCCCTCCCCCACCTCTATATGCATCCCCCGGGATGCATCCAAGGGGGAAAACCTGCCCTACTCCCTCCATGCAGATCGTGTTGTTGTAGGCAAATTTGTTACACTTAGGAAATATCAGGATTTACAATAGAAAATCTCCTTTATATCACATATTATTTGGAATATCTAGTGAACACCTACATCGCAAGAAGGAATCACAAAGGTAAGCAGACATTTTGTGGGCAAATTGTTTATACTAACACTGTTAAAAACTATCGAATCTTTTTGAAACTCCCGCCTTTTTGTAGTGGCGCCACGTCACTGCAACCATGGCGGCCTCCGCTCCGGAGCAATTAGGCAACGAAACAGAAGATAATTTTATGACTGTCAGTCCAGGGAAAAAACAATCAGCAAAAAGACGAAGAAAAGAAAGTAGAGAAGTGGAAACACTTAAAATGCACGATACTTCGAATTCGGATAAAGAAAATGATACTTTCTCAACCCCCAAACCACCTGACTTAAAATGCTTTTTAGTCCCAATAGACAAAACGAAAAATCTAAACAATCTGAATCTCCTAGTGATAGCTAAAGCTATACATGCAGTGGTGGGCAATAATCCAGTGGAATTCGTGAAGCATGTAAGGAATGGAATCATGGTAAAGTGTAAAAACTCCAAGCAAATGAGAAGTGTGAAAGAAATTGAAAACATCGGAAATATCCCCGTGAAGGCGGAAGAGTTGAGAAATTGGGTGAAAGGAGTGATATATGGTATCCCCATCGAAATGACAGAACGAGAAATCCAAAATGAACTGACTAAACAGAAAGTTGTGGGGGTTAAAAGAATGATGAGTAGAAGAAATGACAAAAAGAAAATGGTTCTCAAGGAAGAGAAGACAAAATAAAAGAACCAATTCCCACTAGGAATATCATTCTATCATTTGACCGCACCAACCTCCCCTCTGAAATAACGTTTTGTTACCAATTATTTAAGGTTAAACAATTCTTTCCACCCACACTCAGATGTTTCAAATGCCAACGTTTCGGCCACGGAATAGCACAATGTGAATCCAAGCCCAGATGTGTTCGCTGTGGGGAGACGCACTCCTTCGACGAATGTCCCCACAAAGAAACGCCAAAATGTGTAAATTGTGGAGGCGAACACTCTGCGGCATATTTGGGATGTCAAGAAGCCCAAAAAGCAAAAGAAGTGCAAAGAATCAAAATAGAAAAAAAAGTAAGCTATGCTCAAGCTGCCAAAGTTTGGAAGAATGATCAAGATCAAGCAATGGATACAAACCAAATCCAACACGCTCCTCTTTCACAAGAAAGACAAGCGGTAGACTTTCCGGTACAGATAAACAAACAAACACCCCAGATAAAAGAATCTGAGAAGGAAATTAAAACTTATCCCAAACAACTAAAACAAAGCGAAGGCAGACAACAAAACAGAAATACGAAAGAAAATACTGCACACCAAGATTATTCTGGAACCACGCAGTATGTTCATGAAGGAGGAGAAGTTTGTAAAAATGAGAAAAACTTCGTTGTCAATGCCAGTAATGAAGAAATAATTTCATTTATTGTATATATTCTTGCAAATTTTAATCAAAAGAAAGATAATCCAATAAGCCTGATTGTAGGAGCAGCTCTCAAATTTTTCAATCTCACTAAAGAAATGTTAAATGAACAAAATGTTATTGACCTGGTATTTTAGTCTGTTCGCCTCCGTGACCCTAAATATACTGCAATGGAATGCGCAGGGCATAAATGGTCACGGAGACGAACTGAGACTTCACATTAATAATAGACAAGAAATAATTCATTTAATTTGCGTGCAAGAAACTTGGCTATTAGAAAACGAAAATTTTGATATAAATAATTATGAAGGAGTTTATAGAAATAGAAAAACAGGCATACGAGGTGGATGTGCTATATACTTCCATAATTCGTTAGGACATAACAAAGTTACAGAACATGAAGACATAGAATGTCAAACGGTGAATATATATTTCAATCAATGTATATACACAGTGGTGAACTTTTATAACCCATGTAAAAAGATAACACCACAGATATTGGATAATATAACAAAAAATGCAAAAGAAGCTAAAAGAAAAATTATATTAGGAGACTTTAACGCACATAATACTTTATGGGGTAGTGACAAGACCGACGGAAATGGAAAAATAATCGAAAAATACATGTTGAAACATGATTTTACGATTTGTAACCTTGGGGAAGGTACAAGAATTGACCATAGAACGACAAAGCGTTCAGCATTAGATTTATGCTTTTCATCTCCTAATATTTCCCATAAGATTTCTTGGAACGTAGAATCTACCACTTTAGGAAGTGATCATTTTCCTATATTGATAGAAATAGGAAATCAAAATGATCTTCCAAAGATTGATCCGGAAGAAATAAATTGGTCACTTGCTAATATTAATTGGGAAACATTCCAACAAGCATGTGAAGAAGAGATGATAAATATAGACGAACATAATGTAGAAGAAGCTTACATTATATTTGTAGAAACTTTGAATAACATAATGATACGTCTAGGAAAAGTGAAATCAAAAAGAAGACAAAATCCTGTTCCCTGGTGGAACAAGGAATGTTCACAAAGTATAAAAGAAAGAAATCACCTAAGATATTTAGCAGAGAAAAGAAAAACTGGAGAGTATGTAGAAGATTACCTGATAAAGAAAGCAGAAGCACAAAAGATCAAAAGACAAGCAAAACGAGACTATTGGATCACCTATTGTAAGGAAATGACTCGTTTCACATCAATGACAGACATTTGGAATATGATACGTAAAATAGAAAATAGTAAGACTAATAAGAAAAATAAAAACATTAAATCGATAATATACGAAGAGAAAGAAATAATAAATCCTCAAGAGGTTGTAAATGTGATGGCTAATCATTTTGAAAATATTAGTGAGAGTACAATAATAAACAATGAAGCCGAAAATATAGTTAAAGAATATATTATGCAAGAAAATGTAAATGACGATCAAGAACAACGTAGAAATCAGTCTTTGAATCAAAAATTTACTATGCAAGAATTCAATCAAGTCCTGAAAAATCAAAAAGATACAGCACCAGGAAAAGATAAAATTGGATATGAAATCTACAAGAAGTTACCAGTACAGATTAAAAATAAAATGTTAAAAATTATGAATAAGATTTGGGAAAGTGGAAACATCCCCCAACAGTGTAAACACGGAATCTTGATACCGATACTAAAAGCAGGTAAAGATCCACAAAAACCATCATCGTATAGACCAATAACATTAACTCCCATCTTTATAAAGATATTGGAAAAGATGGTTTATAGAAGACTAGATTGGTATTTAGAAAATAAAAGTATTTTTCCGAGCATACAGAGCGGATTCAGAAAAGGAAGAAGCTCTACAGATAATATTATACTACTTGAAAATAGTATTCAGCAAAGCTTAGGGAACCATGAACATACTCTAGTCTGCTTTATAGATGTAACAAAGGCATACGATAAGTTGTGGTACAATGGTTTATTATATAAATTACTCAAATTAGGAGTGAAAGGAAACATGTATACATTTATTCAGAACTTACTACAGAAAAGAACCTTCCAAGTGAGGAATGGACAGACATTATCTAAAATATCTACCCTAGCCAATGGATTACCACAAGGAAGTGCCCTTAGCCCAATTTTATTCAACATTATGATGCATGATATACCATTGGAAAAGGAAGTGAATTTATCATTATTTGCAGATGACTGTGCTATATGGAAATCAGGTAAAAATGAAACGTTTGTTCAAGACAAAGTTCAAACATACCTACATCGGTTAAATGAATGGTTTAAATACTGGGGAATTTCAATATCTCATGAAAAAACAGTTTCGCTTCTATTTACAAATAGTAATAAAAAATGTGAACTGAATCTTGAAGGAGTACCCTTGCCTTTTGTACAGGAGCACAAATTCCTAGGCTTAATGTTTGATAAAAAATTAAGTTGGAGACCACATATTCAGGATATAGTAAAAAGATGTAAAATAAAATTGAATATTTTGAAGAAAATAACTGGTATATCATGGGGAAATGACTCCCACTCTATGCTTATTGTATATAAAGCATTAATACGTTCACTATTTGACTATGGATGTGAAGCATACGATTCAGCTTCAAACTTAGTAAAGAATACGTTGAACTCAGTACAATATCAGGCTTTAAAAATTATAACTGGTGGCCCTATTGGAACTTCATTACAATCCCTGCTTAAAGAAACAGGAGAAGAACCACTAGATATAAGGAGAAAAATGCTGACGAATAGATATTATTTTAAAGTGAAATCTACTCCCGAACACCCAGTCCGAAAATGTACAATCAACTGTTGGCAGTATGAAAATCTTAAAAAAAAGAAAGGAAAAAAGCCCTTTGGTTTTAGAATTCTAAACGAGAAAATAGTTCAAGAATCGGATGAAGTTGAAGAAAACAGACCAATACCATTTCCACCATGGCATTACATTCCACCCACCATCTCCACTGAATTACATACTTTAATCAGCAAGAATGACAACCCACACTATCAAAAAGCCAAATCTTTAGAAGTAATAAACACTAGATATAAAACACACCTACATATATACACAGACGGATCTAAAGATCCTAAAAGAGGCAACGCAGCAGCAGGCTTCTACGTACCAGCGATGAAAATTCATGAACAGAAACGATTACACAATGACACATCGTCATACAGGGCAGAACAAGTAGCCATTATTATGGCATTAGATTGGATTGAAAACTTGAATATTTATGTTGGTATAGTTATTCTTTCAGACTCTCTGAGTACAATAAATGCAATAGAATCGCAGATAAAAGAAAATTTCGTAATAGAAATACTGATAAAAATAACACATCTTCATTATAGAGGTATAAACATAACGCTAGAATGGATCCCATCTCACTGTGGACTAGTAGGGAATGAAGTAGTAGATAGTTTTGCTAAGAGAGCATTAAAGAAAAACATAGAAATTAACAATGATCTTAATGTACAAGAACTGAAATCAATACTGAGTAAAAGAGTACGAGAAATTGGGGAAGAAAGATGGAAAACGATAGAATCACCTTTAAAACGATTTGAGAATCATTCATGTATATCAATCAAGGTAAACAGATACAGTGAAGTAATATTACATAGATTGAGAATGGGTGTTCTTCAACTGAACCAACAAAAGGCTAAAGTGGGTTTAAGTGAAACAGAATATTGTGATTATTGTAACATCAGTGAAACAGAAGAACATTTTATATTTTATTGTAATAAGTATATCATTGAACGAGCAATGCTTTTATCAGATTTAGACACCAAAACAATAGAAGAAACAAAAAGAATACTTTTCAAGTTTTCACAGAAGGCTCAATATGCCATCCTACTATATATCCATAGAACAGGTCGCTTCAAATAAAACAAGAGACCTAATAAGTTTACCTACAAGTAAAGTAAAATAAGCCAAAAGTACTTCTTTCCCTATCGTTTCTTTAGGAGATTCTCATAAAGAGAATAAAAGGAGGAATAAATAAAGAAATATAATGTATGTAGGTATGTAATATATAGGCCTATATAGGCCATATATAATATTAAATAAAGACGTTAATTTTTCAATTGTTCTATTTTTATGCATTGATACTAACAAAGAGCCCACTTAAATGTTTGCTTACAAATAGTGATAATGTGATAAGATTTGTATATCAATTTACTTGAATGGATTGGAAATTCGGTTTCAGGAGCGCCCCTGTACGATGTGTCTCAATTTATAGTGTTTCTGTGTTTCTGAGTGGTCTAGGCACCGTGCGTTATAAAATTAAAAGATCACTGCGCACGCACGCCGAGTAGCCGAGAAGCCTGTTTCACATCGGGCAAAGCTAGTTTTTCCATGCCATCGAAACCGGGCTGACCAGATGAAACTTTAAAAAAAAAAAGCAGAAACACGAAGTTGCAAACCATCCAGAGACTCCTAAAAAAATTGCGTTACTTTTTAATTATATCATTACAAATCTTTATCCTCAGTTTTCTTATTTATAACTGATTTTCCTTATAAAATTAAAAATAATTATGGCGTATATATGAACGCCAATAAACAATTACCCAACAACAACAACAACCCTCCATGCAGAAGAGTCAACTAGGAAGAATATTTGTTTAGATCGAGCTTTAACTATCTGTTAATGTTCCGGGGGAAGGGATATAATTACCATTCTCCCAGGCCCCACCCAACCAGGAAAAAGAAGGTCCCATGCACCCCCCCCCCCCCCCCAAAAAAAAAAAAAAAAAAAAAACCACCCCACCTCGAACGTTTGATACTGATCGAATCGGGTATCGTCTTTTTATCCCCTCGATGTTATTAAAGTGAACATCCAATTATTAGTCATGATTCAAGTCTCAATACCAGGATTTCGGCAGGTTGTCAGCGATGATGAGAGGCCTTATACGGTGAGATATTGTCTTTAGTGAAACTATAAAGTCTAAATGTTGAAAATAAGGTGTTTTTGGAGGACTGTAAATTTGTGTACAGTCCCAGGCGTTAAAAATTGTGTTAGTTCGTGTGTCGAGTAGAATTGGTTGCAGGGATAATTTCCTAGAATCCTAGTCCTACACACATAGCAGCATACTATCCTGGCTGTGCATTAAGACGGGTATCACTCTCCTGTAGTACATTCACGCAATATTTTGTAAAACCTGCCATAGACTATGATACTTTCAAATGTTATGATAAACAATCACACGTCATTTAGCATTGACTGTCTAATCAGTGCTTTGCTAGAGTGATGTTCAATGTTGTTTAATTTACAATAGATCTAGATTCTAGGCCTAGACTGTCAATAGTACAAATAAGTGAAGAATGGAACTTACAAGTTTTGTTGGTGAAAATTTCCTTGGTTTTGCAGATATTTGATTTTGAGTGGATTTGATTTTCAGTGGACAACAAAAGCTGATTAATTTGATGCTGACTGTTGGAAAAAAAGGTGTGGAAAGTGTCACTGACTGTTGCAGAATTCAGCAATACTTCCTGCTCCTTTTTACATGTACATGTATGCAAGTGTTAATTGAAAGAGCACCCCAGCCTTGAATGAACTTCTGGTGATGCTTGACATCACAAACCACAATTAGAGGTTTTTGTGTAAATATGATTCATGTGCAAGGTAAACAAAGCTCTGTCATTCATGTAATTGTAAACAAAAATCCTAGATTCCTGGCTATTGAAGGGGGTTACATGTATGAAACCATATTCATTCTCTAAATCAAATAAATATGCTATACATGTACACATGTATGGCTCAAGAAATCAGATTTTTATTTCATTAACAAAAATATGTGATTTTAAAGATAGATATTATAGTTTTAGATAATTTGCTGCAGAAAACAAGTAATAGATAAGTTGCTTTATTTTTCATACAGGTGTATCAGATCAATGTTAAAGTATCTGGACGAATTCATTCGGTTGACAAGAGGTACAGAGAGTTCCATGCCCTTCATAAACAGGTTTGTTGAATTACAGAGCTGAATTACAAACCTGGCTGTTCTTTCAATAGAGTACCGAAGCTGTGACATCATTTTTAAAAAAAAGAATTTCTCAATTATTTTTTTCATTTTCCGAAAGAGCATCAAAAATAATGTCCAAATGTCGAAAGCCAATTGAATATGTTAAGTATTGGCTGAGATATGACCCTATAGGAAATCGTTTTATTCAGATGGTCATATCTCAGCCAATACTTAACATATATTCAATTGGCTTTCAACATTATTTTTGATGCTCTTTCGGAAAATGAAAAAAAAATTGAGAAATTCTAAAAACAGATTTTTGATGACGTCACACTTCACCACTTTATGTCAAGTTGTTAGAAGTTTAGTTGTAACAGGAGGGTTTTTTATGTTACGTTAAGTATAGTAATTTAAAAACACTGCATATACCAGAATTATTTTGTAGTGATGACAAATTTGTCATAAACACTAGTGACATAATGATATATTTCATGGAGGAATAATTATTTAGTATTTCAATGTTAGAAGATTGTTTACACCTTTATCCTAAGTTGTTGTAGAATTTTCAAAGAAGAGGGTTACTCGTAAAACTCCATATTAAGTCTTGAGTCTCTTGACCAGCATAATTTCTTGTCAAAAGAAATGAACTAACTAGCTATTTTGCTTCATTACTGTCTTCTAAAAATGCTCAAGATATGACATTACTTCCCAATGCTTGACTGCTCATCCCTTTTTTTTTTTTTTTTTTCTTTTTTTTTTTTTTATACTGTTTTTTTGAGTGGAGTATTTTGTGTGTTTTGTATGTTTTGATTTGGTTGGTTTATTCTTCAATTTTGTTTGCCCTTTTTAAAATCTTTCTTTGTTTTTGCTGCATTCATGCTGTTCACTGCATTTCCCATTTGTTATGATCAATTCTTAGGTGAAAAAGAAATTTGACACACCTGACTTTCCACCAAAGAAAGTACGGCAGCTCAGCTCCAGAGGTATGGAACATCGGAGAGTCACCTTGGAAGCTTACCTTCAGGTGAGGGAATACAGTCATGTACATTATAAATTAAACTTGTCTATCAATAGGTATGTCCTCATCAGCTCGAGATTGCCAAATAGCCAGCTTTTTCTCATTTGGGAAATAATCCAGAAGTTACAAAACGCGTTTTCATCAGCTGGAGACTCGGCTCGGAACTTGATACTCAAGCCCGGGATATTGGCTTGAGATATTTTGCTCAGCATTTGCGCTAGTGCGAGTCCTCGGGCTGGTGAAGACGTACCGGACAAATAGCGGGATATTTTGCAAACTAGCCCAAGATATCTTAGGATGATTTTCTCGACCAATATCCCGCTAATTGCAACTTCGAGCTGATGAAGATGCAAATTAACTAGATAATTTGCAATTGGGATTGTTAAAATAGCGGGATATTTGGCAATCTTGAGCTGATGAAGACAGCCCTAATTAGGCCACTGTAGAAGATGTGTAGCTACAAGTAAAGGGAGCACAAGGTTGCATACCACTTTACAATTTACATGTAATTAATGCCGCTCTTCTTTATGTTCATAATTTTTTAACTTATTACATTTTCACATTTAGAATTACATGTTTTGCACATGTAGAGGATTTTTTGCAAATAATATCACTTCAAAATATATCTTTTATTATCGTTATTCTCCCATCCATTCTAAAAGGGTTAGGCTCATGCAAAAGCAAAAACATGCATTTATACTTGTCAGAACATTGCTAACTATGCAGCCAAAATGGTGAAATTTTAGTGAGTAAAATTAGTTTAATATTGGATCACGATTATGAATGCAGTGAATACTGATATTTAGTACAGCCTATTGCGTTCTGTGTGCAATTTGATATGTATTGTTTTCATTTACTGTCTGCCAGGAAAAGGGATTATCTCTCTCTCTCCCTCTCTATCTCATCTCTATTTCACCTCCCTCTCTTTCTCTCTCTCTCTCTCTCTCTCTCTTTCTCATTCCCTTTCTCACTATTTTTTAAATATTTTGTATAAGAACTGACCTACATTGTACATGAGGTTTGCTTGAAATACTTGCATGGAGATGTTAAACAGAAATTTATATAAGCACATTAGCATGACTCCACAATTTTAAATTGATTCACAGTTAGCTATATAAAGACTTTCAGGGTAATATTGTGAGAGTTATAATTAATAACAGCATGATTACACTCTTTAATTTCAATTTAATAGAATTGTTTATTTTCTCATTTATCATAGGGCCTACTGGACAAGGACTCCATTCCTAAGTCATTGTTAACATTCCTGCGTGTGAAGAATTTCAGAGCCGTTAGCTATGAGTGAGTAATGAAATGTGTCTTTTTGATTTAATCCATTGAATTGATTGAATTATATTTCATGTTTCGATAATGATGTAGCCTTATGAAATATGGACCATCAGGTTTCTTTCTTTCTTCCTTTCTTTCTTTCTTTCTTTTTTTTTTTTTTTTTCTTTTTTTTTCTTTCTTATATAGTTATTTTGTGCCACTTCCATGATCTAGACTCTAACCAGCCTGATAAGTGTACTATTCTCCACTGCTGTTGCATATATCCAGCATCTATAATATAATCATGTGATGGAGTCTGCATTTTGAGGGATGCTCAACCCCCCCCCCCCCCCAATCCCCCCAAAGCATTTTATCAATGAGCATAAGGTGTATTCAGTGAAAGGACATCAATGGAAATTAGTATTCACTGTTTGCATTCATGTTTATAGGTCTGCTTGTAGTTCTGTGAAAAGTTATGGCAATAAGCGTACTATTTGATAGTGTGAAAGGTGCCCCTACCTTAATTTAATCATTTACTCAATTAGATGCCATTTCTGGAGAAAGTGAAAGAACATGTTCAATTGTTGTTGCATCAGTGTGTTTTCTTGTTTTTTGTTTTCCTGTACGATTTTACTATTCCTGTGTATTCAAGTTCTTTTTTATCTTCTTCTAGATTTCTCTCTGTTTTACAACTTGTACTTATTTTCTATGATCTTACACCTGGGGGGTGTTTCACAAAGATTCCTAGTCGAAGTTAACTCTAAGTTGGACTTAAATATTTGGAGAGCCATTTGTAGCCTACTAGCCGTATAATGAAATATGAAGTATCTTAGACTTTTTATTAATTCCACATCAAGAACATGACATCTCCCATGATAATAGAAAATATAAATGATCTGAATCAACATTATATGCTTCTTAAAATAACTTTTACAAAATATTTACAAGGATGCTAACGGCTTTCCATAATTGTTAAGTCCAACTTAGAGATAAGTTCAACTTCGGATCTTTGTAAAACACTCCCCAGGGTGTAATTAGTCCTAACATTGTAAGCTTTCAAATATTTGTTGTCTTAAAGTGGAAAACAGCAGCCAAGAATTCCTGAAATCAATATACATGGACAACCTTTCATTGCAACTCGCACTTCAAAATTAAAATATACCTCTTCAAAATTGTACACCAACGATATTGCCCCCCCCCCTTTTTTTCTTCTTTTAAAGGTACTATGTCCCATTTGCAGCCAACATCAAATTCTGTAGAACTTTGCAGGAATTATGAATATGTCATGTATGTCCTATCTTTGAAATGTTAACGTTAACAGAGTCCTATTATTCAAACTATGCAAGGAAACCCGTTATTTTCCCACTTACGGTAAAGAAAGTTTCAAGCCCTTTTGTTTTGAGGGAAGTTCTAAATTAGTATTATCTTTCAAATGCCATTGGAATTTAACCTTTTCATTTTTTGGGGCCTGCAAATAGTACCTTTATTTTAAAGAGGAAAACAGCAGCTAACAACTCCTGAAATCAATACATGGACAACCTTCCCATTGCAACTCGTACTTCTAGATTTAATATACCTCTTCAGAATTGTTCACCAACCCTTTTCTTCTTCTTTTAACCAGTAGAATGTCTAAGACCTAGAAATGGTCAACTTTTTAATCTTTTTCTGGGTGGACACAAAATCACAAGGGAAGGAATAGATGACTGATTGCTACCCCTTAATCGTATTTAACTCAGCCCCTTGAGAGATCAAGGAATCTAACCAGGGCTGGGCCGGGCCTCAAATTACTATCCAATTTACAGTTTGCCGGTTCTAAGATTGCACATAATTGGACTAGAATCAATGATTGGGTGTATCACAAAGTGTCGGAGCTAGTCGTGCTGTTTTTTGTTGGAGAGAACAGGAGAGAAAATAGATATATAAGGGATTTTATTTTTATTTTTGTAATGCTTTCAATTCTATTTTTAATCGAGTCCCCGTCTAAAATGCAATTTTTCAAAGAAATCAGAGAAAACAAGAAAACACAGTTCTATCTCTTGGGTATACAGCCCACAAAGGGCAAGGTAACTCATATTCATGATCTACAAACTAAGAGAAGCAGAGCAACTAGCAAGAATATAAGATAGCATATCCTGACCTACTTTCTTTTTTTCCGTATTAGTATTATTTTTTCTGATTTCTTTGAATTTATTTTATTTTAGATCTTGAAATTGATCAAAATAGAATAGAAAGCATTATTATAATTTGTTTATCAAGGTATACCCCTTGACTCAAACAAAAGATTTACATGTACATGTACATGTAGCTTGTAATCAACTTAGAGACAACTTGGGACTCTAAATTTAGCTCTCTCTCTCTCTCTCTCTCTCTCTCTCCCTATTTTCTTTAATATGTCAGCTTTTCCACCTGTGGGCTTTTGCAAGGCATATATTACATGATTTTGTTCCATTTCCCCATTTCTACATATAGTGGCTATTTGTAGGAAATTATATTTAGGGGGAAGGACGTAAAAGAACTCTTTGCACAAGTGGGGGTTTTCTGGAGAAGCTATTCATAACAAGCATTTCTGCTTTCTTAGCAGTCGGGTAAAAAAAGGACTACTACATGTGTAATACCATAATCATGATGTACACCTGTAAACTTCATGCCTTTTTGTTTTTTTCTCCCTTGTGTGTATTATTTGGACAAAAATTGTTGTACATATTCATTAACTTACACTTGATATGTGAATGTGCAGCATTTGACTTGCTAAATTTTTTGTTGTTGAAAATTATGCTGTATTTTTATCTCTTTGGTGTTAGTGTTGTTAAATGTATTTGTAAACTTGTGTTGTTGTTGTTATTCTTATTTTTCAATTTTCTAGTTTAACTGAGCAATCTGTCAGTGCTTTATTATGTTTATATTTTAAAGATTAAATCATTTTGACACTTGCAATTATTTTTATAAAGCCATTTAGTTACTAAGCCCAAGACTAATCAGATTAAAAGCTGTCAGAACAACTGTCATTATCATGATGATTAACTGGTATACTTCCGATCCCGCATGTCCAATTTGCATTTAACACATCTTTGCTACTATTGTTTGAATATATAACGTGGTATTTAATCATTTTGATTTGTCCTCACAGTTCATTGGATGATTTAGATATAAAAGAAACTTCAACGTGAGTGGTTATTATTTTTTTCCCTCCCCTCAGTATGAGTAACACTCATATTTTCAAAATTCTAAATTTAGATTCATCATCATGCAGCTATTTAGTTACTAAATTGATTTTGCACCTTTGCCCTACAGCATTTTGTTGTTTAATTTTTTCATATTACTTGAAATCATAAGTGACTTGCATCATGTAACTAACATTCTTCCAACTGAATGAAATAGACATGTTCTTGCAGAAGTAGAATGTAACTTACATTTTTTTCTCCCTCATGAGTAGCACTCTTATTTTCAAAATCTAACACTGCTCCATGATTTAGATTCATCATCATGCAGCTAACATCGATTTGACAGCATTTTTTTTTTGGTATTCTTCATTTGACTTGATATCATAAATAACTTGCATCATGTTACTAACATTCATCCAACTGAATGAGTGGTTATTTTTTCCCTCATGAGTAGCACTCTTATTTTCAAATATCTAACACTGCTCCATGATTTAGAGTCATCATCATGCAGCTAACATTGACTTGGCAGCATTCTGTTGTGTTATTCTTCATTTGAATTGCAATCATTAAAGAGAAGGTTGAGTTCTGGGAAGAGGTGAAAAATAATTTGTGAGCATTACTCATTCTTATTATGCAAGTGTGGAAGAACATCAGTTAAGACATGTTCCCTGAAAAGCATGGCTCTTCAAATGCCTTCATATTCTAAATATGCATGTAACATCGTAAATATCGGGGGGGGGGGGCGGCTTTTTACGCCACGTGTTTGTGTAGTCCCATATACATCTTTCTGTGCTAGTGTTTGTAACTTTACCAAGACTTGGCCAAATTTCTTATCATTTTGAATGATTCCCGAACCTTGCAACACACACAAATTCTTATATGCTAGATGATCAACCTTTTCTGGTCGGTTCCACACCGTTTCTTTCACAATGCAATCGCATGACCAGAACTCAACTTCATCTTTAAAGTAACGTGCATCATGTTTAATACTAACATTCATCCAACTGATTGATTTGTTTTCATCCAACTGAGTTATTTGTTTTCTTCTCCCCTCATGAGTGACACTCATATTTTCAAATATCTAAAACTAGCTGCTCCATGATTTAGATTCATCATCATGCAGCTAACATTGATTTGGCAGCTTTCTGTTGTTTTATTCTTCATTTACTTGTATCATAAGTAACTTGCATCATGTTACTAACATTCATCTCACTGAATGAAATAGACATGTTCTTGCAGAAGTAAAATGTAACTTACAAGTATGGACGTCTAACAATGGTCTGCTTTTGATGCTTTTTTAAATTTGTTAATAACATAGATAAAATTAGCTGTTAAGGGTAGTAACAATAATAATAATAATAGGCATTTATATAGCACCGTCTATCTAGACATTTCTATTCTGAGGCGCACAAATTATTTAATACTTCGGCTTTAGCCTAGCTGCCATTTTGCACTCAATCATTTCAAGTAATTAATTCCTGCCAGGTACCTATTTACCTCAAACGGATGGAGTAGCCTTATTAAAGGACATTAGTGCCGTGTTTGGGATCGAACCACGACCTTCGAATCTCAATTCAAGTGCTTGAACCACTCGACTTCGACACTTCTACAGTATGGATTCATTGTCATTTGTACACATCAGTGGCCAAAATTAAATTTATCAAGTCTTTACTCAACACAAAATGTACGACTATGCGGTACAAGGGTCTGAAAATCAAACTACTTTCTAGGCCTATTTTTGCAATTCATTTTTAAAGTTCTTAATGGTCGATATAATTCCACATTACTAGTTCTAATCTTTAAAGAGGAGTTTTTAGTTGGTATTATCTCTTGTTTACCATAGGATTTGCATAATTTATATTTTCAGCCTGCAAAATGGACAGACTACCTTGAAAGAGTCTCCAAACCTTTCATTTTGATTAAACAGAAGCATTTTTTGTGTCATGGTTGCTACTACAAGAAATACTGTATAGTATTCACCCAGGAATCCAGGGTTAAGTGTTAGAATATTCAGTGTGATTTCAAATGATTTTTTCTTATCATTCATAATCATTTTTGATTTCATTTGAATTATAAAAAATAGAGGAACTTTCCTTTTGCCTGTTCTAATAGATCTGGGGAGTGTTTAACAACTATCCTAAGTTGAACTTATCTCTAAGTTGGACTTAACAATTATGGAAAGCAATTAGCATATATGAAAATATTTTGTATTTTTTGTTGTTAAAGGCATAAAATGTTGATTCAAATCATTCATATTTTCTATTATCAAGGAGATTTCATGTTCTTGATGTGGAATTTATAAAAAGTCTAAAATACTTGAATTTTTGCTTTTGAATGTATTTTATTTTAAGGCTGCAAATGGCGCTCCATAATTTTTAAGTCCAACTTAGAGTTAAGTTTGACTTAGGATCTTTGTGAAACACCCCCCAGATGTGATTTTCTAATTTCGATGGGATGGAGCAAGTGAGAAACAAATATCGCTTGCATTGATATGTTTGTAAAAAAAAAAAAAGTGTCCTCTTACCCCCCCCCCCCCCCCCCCCCCCCCCCCCCCCCCCCCCCCCGCTTATTCAGCGGCTGGCTGAATCATTGCGAAATTTTGCCTGGCTGCGCTGTTTCACCTCTCTCTTGCTTGCCCATCTACATGTATCTCTCTCCCCCTCTCTTTATTTTCTCATCCATACTGCTTTGTTCTTGAGCTCAGTTTCTCACCTATCTTCGTCTCCTCCATAAACACATGTCAAGGGTGTGTTTTATTTACGACATGGTATTCTTTCATTAAGATCCACTAGTATGTGCTGCGTAGGAATCACCACTTTTGGCACCACATATAAACCACAACCATAACTCACCGTAGACCAAGTTGTGATTAATTTGTCATCCTTATTTTATGCTTTTTGTACCATTCTCATTTTTTGTGATGCTTTTGTCGTGCATCATCGATGAAAAGTGATGATTGAAGGCAGGAAGTATTAGAAAACATCACACTTTCATTGATAAACAAGCCATACTTGTATTGGCTTGAAGTGGAACACTCTTCATCGCCCCTCAACTAAGCCTTTACTCTGATTTACTAGCTATCTGTTTATAAATAGAGCACTTTTACTATCCCCCTTATTTATTAATAGTTGTAAATCTGAACTGCAATAAAAGTTTTATTCATAAACGTTGAGTCTAATTAAGAGGCGATGGGCGATGGGATTCAGTGCTACAGGTGTATAATAGAATAACTTTCATTTTATTTCCTAACTACAGGGATATGTTTGTTCTGATGTAAATATGAGATACAATATGGTTCGTTAAAACAATGATTGCATTTTTCAAGTGTGGAAATTCATGTACATGTAAATCAAAGTCTTCTTCTGCTGCTCTATGAATGCTTTATTACAATGATTAAATATTTATGTGAGGAAATAAATCAAAATTCTGTTTGGATTTCCTGCTCCTCTATTAATTACTCTCTGATGGAGAGATATGAAATGGTCATGATTACGTGCACATTGTACAACATGAGCATATACATTACAAGTTCATCATTGTAGGCAAATCCAACCTTGATAGCAAACAACTCTAGAAGAAAGTAAAAACATCAGAGAAGTAGACTGGTCAAAGTTTGAATGAAATAGGACAAAAAATAAGAAAGTTGTGAATTTTAAACATTTGCAATCACTATAGGTGTTGGTTCTTCAAATTGGCTGAACCGATAATGTATCTGTGATTTAGTGGCAGACTTTACCTACAGCATTCGATGAAGAAGAGCTCTGCATTTAATTTTAAAAAAAATAGATATTGTCATATTTTTTCTTTCTGTGAACATCATTTTTTGGGGGGTGTGCTTACTTCTCATTGACATTTTACCTTGTCAATTCAACATACTAAAATAAATTGTATGTATGTTTGAGATTTACTGTTTATGTAACAAAGTTACCTACAACCCTGTATATACAATCTACATCTATTCATAAAAGAAACTTGGGTTGTGTATGTTTTCACTGTGTATAAACATTTGTATGTATTCTAATGTTCTTATAGTTTGACTTTGTACCAGGGAAAGAGTTTTTGTATTTCCACATATGTTTTAAACGCCTGTGTAAAGTAATACAAATGTCACAACAGTTCTTTACATGTAATTAACAAATCTGCCTACTTTAAAATCGATATAGCCTATATATTAAAATGGGATCAAATTGAGTTCCAAGATGAAAGAAATAAAATTTGAAGATCTCAAAAAGAAGGTGAAAGTTTTTTTAATTTGCTATTTAACCTGTCTCAAATATCTGAGAATGAAGTAGAGAAAACAAATAACAGGCATTGTGATTATCATGCTAAAATTTGAAGAAAAGGAAAGGTATGATAAACATTTGTTCATTTGTTTAAATGGTCAGTTTTAGCAAAAGCTCACATTCTTATTATTGATTGAGAATAATATAATAATAATGGTAACAATATTCAATTGCTTTGCATTTTTATTATAACCCCGGTCATTGAATTCAATTGCTATTCCATACATGATACCAGTAATGCACACACTCTGCTCCCTTGGGAGTACTTTAGCCAAGTGCAATTTTGCAAGTGTGCTCTTCCCATTCTACTGTGGGTACCCATCTAACACCTGGATGGAAAGAAGTATTGTACATGTATGTAGCTAGGATGCCTTGCTCAAGGACATAATAGGCCTGTTTTCATCAGCTTGAGATCGCCAAATATTACACTCTTTCTGATTTGGGAAATAATCCAGAAGTTACAAATCGCGTCTTCATCAGCTCGAGACTTGA
Organism: Strongylocentrotus purpuratus; assembly: GCF_000002235.5. NCBI lineage: Eukaryota > Metazoa > Echinodermata > Echinoidea > Camarodonta > Strongylocentrotidae > Strongylocentrotus > Strongylocentrotus purpuratus. The sequence goes on along the minus strand of NW_022145615.1, from coordinate 18,666,468 downwards.
CCTTGAAACTCGAGCACGAGAAATTAGCTCAAGATATTTTGCTCAGCGTTCATGCATAGTGCGAGTCTTCGGGCTGGTGAGGACGAACCGGACAAATAGTGGGATATTTTGCAAACTAGCCCAAGATATCTTGGGATGTTTATCTCGACCAAATATCCTGCTAATTGCAAATTTGGGCTGATTAAGATGCAAATTAACTGGACACAAATTAACTGCGATCGGGATAGTTCAAATAGCTGGATATTTGGCAATCTCGAGCTGATGAAGACAGGCCTATTGTGCGGGGGATCAAACCCACAACCTCCAGTCAAGTGTAAAGTACTCATCTCATACGTCTACAGCACAGTAATGTGAAATTCAAGCCAAGCTGTAGGTGACATGGGTGACACTTGAATGGTTTCCTAAAGTTTTTGTATTGTCTCTTTTTGCAGTCACCAGCCCGTCATGGTTTTCGAAAGTGATCCATTTCTAAACGCGACGCCTCCAGAGGGGGGTATCCCCGATATCTTGGCTGACGGGGTGCGGCAAGGATTGTATGACGACCCTGAAAGTTCCAGTAGTGCATCTTAAAAGGAAATGGACTAAACAGCATGAAATACATTAGTTCTGCAGTGTTGCAAATGTGATGTTTTATATGTAACAAGTGCTCCGGTGATAATTTCATGGCTTTCTTTTGTGAAAGATATAGGGTTAGGATTTGGGTTGCCATTTGGTCACAGTTAGGATGTAGGGTTAGGGTTAGGTATGGAACTATGGGTTGCAATGTGGATTTTAGATTAGGTTTAGGTTTAGGGTTAGTTTTAGGGTTAGTTTTAGGGTTAGTTTTAGGTTAGGGTTAGATTTAGGTTTAGGGTTAGGTGTAGGTTTAGGGTTAAGGTTAGGTATAAGGTTAGTTTTAGGTATGGGACTATGTGTTAATACTTTGGTTTATAGATTAGGTTTAGATTTAGGTTTAGGGTTAGGTTTAGGATTAGGGTTAAGGTAAGGTTTAGGGTTATGATTGGTTTTAGGGTTAGCATTAGATTTAAGGTTAGGTTTAGGGTTAGTTTTAAGTATGGGACTAAGGGTTGTAATTTGGGTTATAGATTAAGTTTAGATTTAGGTTTAGGGTTTGGTTTAAGGTTGGGATTAGGGTTAAGGTTAGCTTTAGGGTTTGGTTTAAGGTTGGGATTAGGGTTAAGGTTAGCTTTAGGGTTATGGTTGGTTTTAGGGTTAGCATTAGGGTTAAAATTAGGTTTAGGGTTAGTTTTAGGTATGGGACTATAGGTTGTAATTAGGGTTATAGATTAGGTTTAGGGTTAAGTTTAGGTAAAGTTTTAGGGTTAGGGTAAGGTTTACCAATTGTCTCTAGGGCAATTAACCATTGAGATGCATTCTCAGTTTTGATCTGTAACACTCTGTTGTGTGCAGAACTTTGAAATATTGTGCGTGTTAGTTATTGCTTTAGAAATGCATATCATGTAAAATATTGTATGTAAAACAAAAACTATATTTTTATATATACCGTAGAGTTAGTTGATATCACTGTGCAATATTTATTGAAGAGACATGATACAGTTAAGCCTAAAATGTACATAGCAAGAAGTTTTATTACTTAATGTAACAAAATAGTTGTAGCTATTTACAAGTTATAAATAAGAAGGATGATAGATTTTCAAACATTTTATGGGTTCATTTGGGATATCTTGAGTTTAGGTAAAGGATTTTACCATTCAATAGACATGATGAATTGATGATCATTTTCTTTTAAATCCAAAAGCAAATGAGAAGTCTTTAGCTTTGTTAAGTGTGCGGACACCCACCCCCCCCCCCCCCCCCCCGCCATACTATTGTCTGTAAGTGAGGCACATTGTATTTCCTCAGTTAATGGATTTCTTAAGAAATGAACATTTTTAAACAAATCCTGTGTTTTACCCACAGCCATGCATACGTGACAGTAGATAATGTAAAAGTGCAACCACAGAGATTCCTTAAAATAGCTATGACCAAGTGATACAATGCTATGCAGGCAGGACAGTCGTAATTCGAGAAGGGTAGATGCATCTTAACCGTCACTGAACCGACGACTGTTTAAAGGGAATAACCAGTTTAGGTAATTAATAGCGAAATGTAGTGGCTCTGAAAAGGCGCGTTCAGAACACAAAATGCATTATTGATGAAAATCATGACTCAATATAGCAACAATTCATGCTTGCAAACTGAGACTAAATCGATGAACCATTTATTCTCCACTTACTCTAAGAGGAGGTCCAAAATGAAGATATGCCATTTTTATATATTTTGTTGTTGTTGAGAATCCACAAATATATGTCAAAAAATACAATATATCATGTTGAAAAGGTTACACCAGGCGATAGACATTGTTGCCAGAGGCTTGTTCGATATAGCAACAATACATGCCTGCTAACTGAGTAAATCAATCAACCATTTATTCTCCACTTACTCTAAGAGGAAGTTCAATATAAAGGCATGCCATAATTGTTTTTTTGTTCTGATTTTTGTCATATTTTAAGAATCAACAAATAGATGTAATAAATACAAATAACATTTTGGCTTGGAGAGAGCTTCAGGGAAAATGATATTCCATATTGATTGTCTAGATCGATTGTGTAGGTGGGTGGGAAGCATTCGGTAGGTGATAAAATATGATTGATTTTCTACCATAAAGAAAGTTTATATGAAACTAAAATGATGTGAAAATGCTACTCATACGTGTATGTTCTTGAATATATACTACATTAATGAAAGATGTGAAGTGAATTAAACAAAAGTAAGATGTGTCCCCCCCCCCCCCTTTAGAGTTACACTGTGCAATTGCCTGTGTTTGTAAATATGTATGTTGTATGCCAAGTTACAATGCTACATGCATGTTATACATTGTATACCAGTATTGAACAGCATTTATTATATATCATTTATAATCAAACACAGTTGTTGGTAGCTTTTTGTCATATGTGACAAAAACTTGCTCCTTTAAAAAAAAAGTTCATTTATTTTTTTTGAATAAAAAACTTATTGAATACTATATGTTGAAAAGAAATATATTATGACTAAAGTGTTCTGTCTTTATTTTAGACCCCTCCATACATCTAAAACATTAAACTTAAACTGAAACTTATTTTTGTTCTTCTTCTTAGGACATGTTTTTATCTTCTGTTCATTAATCACAATTTAAAATGATTTCAATACATTACCTTAAATTCTATTTTGTTTGTTCAAAGTATACATAAGCATCTTATCTAAGAGATATTCATGCAGTGGATAGAGATACAAGACTGTACAAAAAGAAACAAAAGAACTTTTGTCATTTTGTAGCACCAAAAAATGCTATATTTTATTCAAAATAGTACTTTTTCACCTTGTTAAAACTGGATACAATTCAATGATACATGATGCAAAACGAAAAAAAAAATGCATAAATTTTGGCAAATAGTTTGTTTTTATCTTACAAAGGCAGCTGATGTAAATCTGATTAGATACAGTAGATAGGGTACATACTATATGGAGGAAGACAATGAATAGATAGAGAAGGAAAGGAGAGACAGAGAAAATCATAATAAAAGAGAATCATCTGAAGTGAGATGTTGAGCAACAGAAAATTTAAGTGAGAAAAATAAAATACTTTTAAAAAACGAAGAGGTGAAAACAAGGAAGATAAGTGTGAAACAGAAAGGGAAGATGCTGAACAAGAATGTTAATATGTGAGCGAAAGAGAGAGAGAGAGAGAGAGAGAGAGAGAGAGAACAACAATGGACTAAGATCGATGATACATGATGTTAAGAAAGTAATACATTGTACCAACAATTTCTCCCCCACTCTTATTGAAGAATCATAATGCTTTTCTGCCATCAATATTTTGATGCCATGTAAAAATCTGATGATGGGCAGGGCGTAGCCTTTAATTAATAAGCCACTTGGGAGATACTGTCTACGCATGGGCAGATAAAGGTAATTTGTACAAAACGGTAACACCCATCGAGATAACTGATGCATGGAGATCTACCTGTATGTAATAATCTGATAATAAAATGTTGGCAAAGTATTACTCTTTAATTAATTGAGCTTTTGACAAACGACAGTAATGCTGCAAAGACAGTAAACCTACAAGTACACATATCAATGTCAAATCTATATTTGCAATGTTCACTAGCTTCCATAATGAAAAGACAACCTGCCCAGAAAGGCCATTTATGCCAATACCCTATACCTATAACACCTGAATATAAGGGTCAATACATGCTTCACAATCTATAAGCAATGTTCACGAGATGAGTAGTCAAACTTGCTCCATACTAGCTTCAATAATGAAAAGACAACCTGCCCAGAAAGGCCATTTATGCCAATACCCTGTACCGGTACATATAACATCTGAATATAAGGGTCAATATGTACATGAATGACCTTTGTACATACTGGCCTACAATGGATGCGGAGTACCGCCCAGTGATATCTTAATATATCAAATATTAATATGAATAATCCAGACAATCAAGGAAAAAAGTCACTGAATGCCGCAGTACTGCACTTGACCATACTCGACCATACGCTATCTGTGATAGTGTTAATTATTGTTTGGACAATATTTGTTTAACTGAGATAGATAAATGTACTTTATCACTTCCTATTTTCCTCACAGAGCGAAAGGGTGGCAGGTGCTTCATAATTACTAGCTTCATCAGCATTTATGCAGGTCAAAAGTCAACAATCTTTAACAAACAAAAAGTAACAATGATCTCAAGACTAAAAATATGAACAAATCTATGTCAAACACTTAATACTTTCAGACAGGAACATTCATTAATGTAATTACCAGGACATAAACTTGGAATAGTACAATAAAATATTACAAAAGAAAAAATAAAGTTTTAAAAAGATCTTGGCACCACAAAACTAACAAAAAAAATGTCTGAAATATTCAATATCATCCACTTTGTAGTTTTTATATCCCTTTTTTCTCTATATCCATTGGGCATATAATTTATTTCAAGTATTCTCTTGGATTAATTAGAGAAAACACTGCTTCCCTACACTAAAATAGCAATGTGTACGCATTTATTTACTGAAATGTTCTGCTTGAAATCATCAGATCTGCATTTACAGAGAGCCAGCAATTAAGCATCCATAATCAGGACACGATACGTCGGGATATGAAAATAGATTAAGCAAACATATCAAAGATTAAGTATTATCTTTAAGTGCAGTGAACTATTGCTTAATGACCTGTTTTCTTTTTATAAAAGGTTTAAAAATGAAAACTTACAAACCCACACTCCAGAAACGGAAGATAATTCTGTCTCCTAGAATTCAAATTTTTATCTCATTTTCATAAATTGCCTATTTTTCTGGGTCAAAATGTGTGATGCAATCTATACCACTGGGATTTCAATCTTCATTTTGGCTTGAAAAAAAATCTCAATCACCCTCATCACCATCCTGCAGAACTAGAAATGTCACTCTTTAATCTACCGGTATTCAAAGGCTTTTAGAGGACTGGCAAAGAAAAAAATCCTTTACTTTGAGTGAATTTCTAAACATCAGATACAAAGTGGTCTACTTTCCTGAACCTCTGCATTTTTGGTTTCATGTTCTAGAAAACTATATGGCATGTTTGGACAGCTGGAAACTGATTTAAAGAAAATGGAGGTTTTCTATTTCCAAAAGACTTAATGTAAATAAAATCCATTTGTTTTCTCAGCAACAAAATTGATTGAATGTCCATTTAGAGTCCTAGATATTTCAACATCTTGTACGATATCTTTTATTCCGTACACTGGTATAAATGCATATTAAAGGATGCAAGGACAGGCAAGGTGGTAGGTGTATTGGAAAGAAGGTTCGACTTCATTTAGATGCAAAATGGACAGCTCTAGAAACCTACTGACTGCATCACATCAAGCTACATGTAATTCAGCCATGTACAACATATCGAGGGGTCAGTGACACAAAAGACATAACTCCATTTTTCCTATTTTGAAAAAAAGTGGTTTATGTGTCACTTGGGCCTTAAGGAGTTAAGTCTATGTTTCACTAGCCATTGACTTCAATGGGGTGTTTTGTGTTTCCTAAGAAAGCGCACATTTTTCTGAACATTTTTATATCAAATACTAATTTTGGCAAAATATGGAGGTACGTCTTTGTGTCACTGAACCCTCGATATAATGTTCCTATGTGCCATTGTCCTTTCTCTCTTTCTATAGGCACATGTTTTTACAGGTTACCAGTTACCGCATCGGCATGGAACTAGTGACCAAATTTCCAAGGGCATTTGCATAATCTTATTAGACTATAGAATAAACAGAAAATGCTAAAACAAAATCGTATTGCTTAGTCAATATACAAGTATTTTACACGTTTGTCCATATGGTGTATACTGAAACATTAAACCAATTCCATGGTTTAATGTGTCAGTATAATGAATTTGGCTATAACTATAAAATCTAGTTCCATCAGATAGTACCTGCCATGGACACCTCTTAAACTTATTATCTGAATCAGTAATTTGTCTCCTGCCAAAAAGAAGGCCCTAACAGTTTAATACATGACACGTATATGTATTTCAAATTGCAGTAAAAGCCTTCCTGCAGGCAATCAACAACAGTATTCTTTTTAACACCATGATTTAATTTTATTACATACATCTCATCTCATAAATTGTGCAATACATAAACAGGCCATTCTCAGTATCAGGTGTTTGCAGTAAATGGAATACACAATTATGCATTCCATCAAATTCCATTTTGGTAAAGGGCTTGAGGCATATTTCTCAATCTAAGAAATGTTCATTTGTAATCCAATGAAATTTGTAAACTGCATTAGGAAATTGCCAGTGATTCTTCTCTCGGGGGGTATCTAGCACAATACATGTTTACAGACTTGGTCCCTCTAAGGACAATTAGGGTGCATTCAATCGACATTTTTTCACCCTAGAATCACGGTTTTCAAAGATGTTTTGTTCAAAACACGGTTGCGTTCAAGCAATTTTTTGTCGGTCGTAAAAATAAATGTGTTTAAAAACACAAACATGAAACGCTGAAAAAGATGCGTTTTGTATTGTGATTCACTAAAATTCGCTTGAACAAATTCTCAATCATGATTCTATGACGTCATTATCGTGGCCTGTTCCGGTTTGACCGACAGTCGACCGTAAACGCAGACGGCAGAGAACACGTACGCGGTGAAGTTGACCTACACTTCCTTGGTCAAACTGCACAGTGTGATGAGCAGTGGCTGGACTTGAAATGAGCGAGAATCAGCGTTGATGAAAAATCGCTAGAACGCTCTCCCGCAGTACCCGTGTTTTTTAATGGCGTTTTGATTTGGGATTTATGTTAGTGATTCTAGCTTTAAAAAATCACTTGAACGCACCCTAAGGAAAATTAAATTTAGAATGTTCCATCTGGCTGTCCTGTCCTGTCACACGCCAACGGGGGCGCTCCGGTAGGGTGAATGTTGGTTAAACAATGATAATTTTTGCTATAATGCAAAAGTGCATTTGTGTTGTATTGTAACAAAGCCTATTTTACAGTAGATTGACTAAATGCATTTTGTGCCCCCTCCCCTATTTACTTATTAATTAAAATTACATTAAAAGAATTAAAAATACATGTACTAATGCAGGGACATCTAAATATTACTTAGGTATGCATGTGCATGACTGAGCTGTATAAGTGATCACAACAATTGATGTGAGAAAAAACAAAATTAGGGGAAAGTTAAAAAATAAACAGGAAGGGTTGAATTATCAAAATTAGTAAAACCTTGAAAGACTTCATTATATAAAATTTACCATGAGCCTTCATTGTACATGTCCATCTCATGCTGATAGACTATGACCACTTTATGTGGAATAAAATTAGTTAATTCAATGGATTGAATTTTGTTGGACATGATGAATACAGTTTTGAACAATCTAGACGACTTTTTTGATAACACATGTACATTTGTAGGTATTAATTGTACATGAAAAAATCTTGTAAATGGATTCCGTTCTTCACTAGAAAAATAGAGTCCAGGGAAATCTGGAAAATGGCAACATTACTTTTTGTTGAAGATAAATGATTGCTCTTGTTACAACAATGTCCTCACTAAATTTGGTATAATTTTAAGTCTATAGCATTATTTACAATAATGCCTATATTTCACAATGTGTACAAGTAACCAATGTCATAGCTATATTGTCGTACACATACATTTCCTTGTAAATGGATTCTGTTCTTCACTAGAAAAATAGAGTCCCAATTGTACACCAGACCTACATATGAAGCTACAAAGCCCCGTTTTCGGGGTAATAAGAAATTTATTAGTGAATTACCATATCCCTAATGGCACTAGAGAGGAATTCAACTTAGTTTGCACCGTGTGAAGTCACACTTTCAAGACCGGCCTGCATGTATTGCACCTCGAATCAATGATCTAATTAAACCTGTTTGTATGTACAGGTGTATTTTGATATCATGATTTAACCCTATTTAGCCCGGGCTATTCTGAAACTGCATAGCCTGGGGGGGGGGGGGGGGGGGGGGCTTCTAAGGCCCCCCCTATGATCTCGGCCATGAAATGACCGATCGCCGCGAAAATTTGCATACATGTCAAGTGAAGTGTATAGAATACTATGGTAATTTCAATTTTTCGAAAAATTCACTCATTTGCATATTTATGGTAATTTATACAAATAAGGTCATCAAATTCACATTTTTGCCCATAAATCAGACATTATTCAGTTTTAAGCATTCTTTCTCACTACATATATTTGTTAGACCATTTGGAATAATAATACAACACAAAAAATTGAAAAACCAGGGTTATTCTTTATGTTATCTATTGTTCTGATAATTTCTTATGTATTTCTTTTTTTTTTTAACTTTTTTTTTTTATTGTTTTTGTTGTTTTATTTCATTTCCAACTATAATTCAACTATTTTGACCCCAAAATAAACATCTTAACTATAAACAAAACCAAATAACCAATGTTTTATCTCTTTAATTGAAAAAATGAGATTTCCATATGTTTTGTACACAAATCACAAAAATGAGCAATTTTCGGGCTGACATGCAAAGACAAAAGAACACGTGACTTTGTAATGGTAGGTCCGATTTTCGAAAAATTTCTTTCAAAAGATGCGCAAGACTTGAAAGAAAAAAGTCACAAAATTTCAGTGCAAGATTTTCTTGCGTTAAAAAATTATCGCGAAAAATGTCGAGGGGGGGCTTCTAAAGCCCCCCCCCCCCCCCGGGCTAAATAGGGTTAAGAGAACTCAATCTTATGTTTGAGTTCATATACTGGCTGTTCATTCATAATACATTAGTACTTGATTGACATGTTCACACCCTTACTTCTGTTTACTTTCATACAATGAGAACACGCATTCTGTCTTTGAAAATGAGATTTTCCTCCATACAAATGAGTGTAAATAGATCAGTGTTACACGTTAACTGAATACTGATTATTTCAATTTCAAGTTGGTCTGTCACTGAAAATGACTCACACTTTTGCTAACATCACTATGAACATGATAAAAACACATTCATTTGTGGGAGGAGGATTCAGTTCGCATTTTCCTATTTTTTATTCCCTGTTTTGATTGTAACGACAAAGTAGATCTCACGCAAAGATAATTCTGCCTCGCTCAATTACCCCATTGACTACTGAGTTCATTCATTCCCATAGACTAATACAGTGGTCACCCGGTACACACAGTACTGTCAAGAATAGTATACCACAGTATATGTAAAATACAACTGCGACGTAGCCCTCTACTGTTACTAATGAGTACTCTTGTAACCATTTGGAACTTGTCCCAGCATGCAATAGACCGATGTTGTAGAAATGTTGTTTATGACAACATGTAAGCTTGTCAGAGGCTCGATCGACATAGCAGCAAGTAATGTATGCACACTGGATTCCAAATATAGTAGTTCATTCATTAATACCAGGTTAAGGGAATAACTCATCACTAGGTCCCCCGGAAAGAAAGATCCATAAATTTGTTTATTGTCTCTCCATTAATCAGATTTAATTGAGTGAGGCCAAAACCTGTTTAACATCACATGGTCCAACAGGATCGGATGACAGTTTCCTCCACAGGTTTGTGAAGTGTTCTTTGGCAGATCTGGCAGTGAAATAAAACAAAGGATGGAAATTCATATGAGGAGCCTTTCAATAAAGATATCCCCTGCTCAGATATAGATGTTTTACAACAAAAGAAAAAGAAAAATGGTAATTTATCATTCCAGTTGCAGCAGCAAGTAAACGTCTTTCAGGGGAAAGTTTCTCAAAAACCATCATAAGCGTAAGGAAATGGATAATCCATACAAACATGCATCAATTTCAGCACATGTTTCAATGAAAAACTAACCTTGATTCAAAGCCCAGTGCCAATATTATCCTTCCCCAAGATATTAATCTATACTTCATTTTACTGCCACTTAGTAGCCTAAAGAGGATTCTCAACAAACTAGTTCTTGCAACACATCACTCTACAATCTCCTGTACCCTCACCTCATCACAGTCACAGACTTTTCAAGGTCATGTGACTTGCTCGATGCCTTTTCCAAGATGGCGTCTGGTATGTCTGCAAGCCTGGCCACGTTGAGTCCATAGCTTCTGCCTGCCACACCGTCGACAAGCTGATAGAGGAAGGTCAGTTTCTCTACAGGATCCTCATCTGTTTCAAGTGAGAAAGAAAATGAATAGATATGTCACTGCATAATCAGCGAGTTTGCCGAGAGCTCCCAAGCTGAGAAAATTTATTTAGTATTTAGTAGTTAGTATTTATTTATATTCAAGTATACAAGTTAATGCCATTCTGGCTTCAAACAGACTATTGGGGTGTTGCAAGAAAGTCGCAATCAATTGCAAATCCCCAAAATCAAGCGTAAATCTTGCGATTAATTGCAAATTTGCAATTGATTGCAACTCAACTGTCTTGCAACGCCCCATTAGTAAGAAAAAGAGAGAGAAAGGGAGAGATAAAAAGATGCATCTAGTTAACTTAATTTAATCGTTAAAACTTTAATCCTGTCAAAGTCCTAGGAAATTGAGGAGACTAATGGGGCGTTGCAAGAAAGTTGAGTTGCTATCGATTGCAAATATTAGTTGCAAATTTTGCAACTTGCAATCAATCGCAACTTTCTTGCAACGCCCCATATGTGTCAATACATAGATGCTATAAAATATTAAAAACATGTTACAAACATACCCTCTGCATCATGCAAGAGAAAAGACATGTGGAAGTTGCCAACTTGAGTAGGATAGTGATCACTCAGCTCAGCAAGAGGTGGGTAGTGGGTCACAAACAGGGTCAAGCACTTTACCTGCTCATAAAATGAGATATCAAATTTGATCTTAATTAACATGTTAAGATACAAACTTAAGTGAATTACAGTATAGGTCAATCAATAGATATGAGATATAAGTATTTCATTTCTTTCTTCTTCTTTGGAGCTATCATTACCATGCAGCTTTAGGAGTGGTCTAGAGGAAGCGAGAGACGAAATAGGAGAGGAGAAAGAGAGAGAGAAAGAAAGAAACAGACAGAGACAGCACAGAGTTTAGAGATAAAGGAAAGAAAAGAGAAGATTGAACGAGAAGAACAGCAAAGACAACATGAACAAGAAGAAAAAGAAGAGGAAAAGGAAGAAGAGGAAGAAAAAGGGGAAGAAGAACAAGAAGGATGAGAAAGAACAAAAAAAAAGAACAAGAAGAGGAAGGGGAAGAAGAGGAAGGGGAAGAAGAGAAAGGGGAAGAAGAAGGGGAAGAAGAGGAAGGGGAAGAAGAAGGGGAAGAAGAGGAAGAAGAGGAAGGGGAAGAAGAAGAAGGGGAAGAAGAGGAAGAAGAGGAAGGGGAAGAAGAAGAAGGGGAAGATGAGGAAGAAGAGAAAGGGGAAGAAGAGGAAGGGGAAGAAGAAGGGGAAGAAGAGGAAGGGGAAGAAGAAGGGGAAGAAGAGGAAGGGGAAGAAGAAGGGGAAGAAGAGGAAGAAGAGGAAGGGGAAGAAGAGGAAGGGGAAGAAGAAGAAGAAGGGGAAGAAGAGGAAGGGGAAGAAGAACAAGAAAGAAGAGAAGAAGACAGACGAAAAAGAATAGGAGGTGGAGATAAAGAGACCTTAGAAAACAATTTGTTATGACATTAACATACATAAAACATGGATACAACCCCAGAACACAGAAAATAGTCTCAAGGTCGATGAAAGAATGAGTGTTTAGAAAATTGGTCTAGACGAAACAGGCATGTATGGCTTCAACAAAACTATGACTTTGCTCATTAAGAGAATTAAGAGAAATTAACAACAATATTTAGATAAAAGGAAAGTAGAACAGGAGTGATAATTGAAAGTGTCACAATTAAGGGTAATTTCAAGAGATGGTTGACCTTTTGTAAAGTCAAAAATGATTTTAGACTTGGGTAATGGTCTAGTGGATACATCACCGGACTGTGGATCACATGATTCATGGTTACTTCCATTCCTCCTAATAATTTTTAGCACTAATAGTATTTAAATTGATTAAAAAAGACGATTTTATGGTTGAAATTCCATTCTCATAATCTGAAGAATAAATTGCAAGGGTTATTAAAAACAATAATTGCAATGTTCTCATAATATTATTCACAATATCTATACATTGTAGTAACAAAAACCATCAATACCACCACCAGTATAATAATTATTAATCAGATCAATAATAATTTTTTGTAACTATTCAAAATCATCATGAGCATCAAAGATGATCTTGCGCCTCACCTCTTCGATAAGATGCCTTGCCGTTGCAAAGGCGATAGCTACGCCATCGTGCGTGCTGGTGCCCCTCCCTAGTTCATCCATGATGACCAGACTGCGGCAGGTGGCCTTAGCCATGATGTCCGACGCCTCCAGGAGCTCGGACATGAAGGTGCTGCGATTCCTGAAGATGTCATCAGAAGCTCCCATCCTTGGTCACGGTGAGATGGAGAGAGGGTTGAGGGTAAAGGTCAAGTTAGAGCACCGTTGATAGAATTTTAAAAGTTATGTACCTGTATTTCTTTTGCAGGTCAAATAGAACCAATGCCCTGAGAGTGAATAGAGTACCAAAGCTGTGACATCATAAAATCTATTTTGAGAATTTCTCAATTTTTTCTTCCGAAAGAGCATAAAAAATAATGTCCAAATGTTGAAAACCGAGTATGTTAAGTATTGGCTGAGATATGACCATCTGAATAAATAGATTTCCTATGGGAACTCAGTGTTATTTTGCTCTGGTTCGTAATGTTATGAACAAGAGCAAAATACCACTGAGTTCCTATAGGAACACTTCACCACTCTATGAAGTGGTTATTGACTTTTTGTGGAATAATCGCTTAGAATTTTGAAAGGGATTTTAGGTGAGTCACCAAATGTCTCTTGGCTATGGGATGTCAAGTGCAACACCCATGATCTGTCACCAAATAATAGATTTTTTCCTTCTAAATTATTTTGTTCACATACACAAAAAAAAAAAAAGAAGGGATACATTTAGCCCCCCCCCCCCTCCATAACTGGCCCTAAATTTTCACTTAAATACTACAGAACTTATGACCGAACAGAGATATTGTTAGCGCATAATTAATATTCATCCAAATCAAATTTCATGTCTGAAGGATATTACAAAATGTATACATTACCTTTAAGGTGTACCAATCACCTAAACAAAAATTGTAAACAGCTAAAATGCATGAAAATGACAAAAATCCTTCAACCAGCATTTTGTGGGCTAACAGATAAGGAGTAATTTTAAAGCCCCACTGTACGACTTGTAGCTACTTGTTTCCTCTATATAGAAAACAATGTCTAAGCGGTGCCCTTGGTCCCCCATGATCCTCTTTTTCTCATGATAATTGATGAGATAGCCACCTGTCAGTGACCTTGCTGGGTGGTCTAATCCCTCTTGGGCAAACTAGTACAGACGGCCTTTAAGCATGCACATACGGATGCATCGAGTAGTCTACTCACAAGTCATTTTACCTTAATTGAAAGTGTATTCAAACTCTCTTTACAGTAGTTTTGTTTGATAGAAGCTGATATTTTGAACAAAGCATAGAGATGCTGAACTTTTAACATATAATAATAATAACAATAATAATAATATTCAGCTTTTATATAGAGCTCAATACATCTCGTACGTCTCTAAGCGCTTTACAGATAAAGTCAATATCCTTTTTGGTGATGTGTACACTTAAATGTCAGAGTTCAATCAAGCAGTGCACTGGGGTGGTTACCTGGTAAAGATGGCATCTACAGCTCCTATGGATGCGCTCTCAGCAGGAACATAGGAACCAAGCTGAGCCATGATGGTGATCAGAGCCACCTGTTTGATGTAAGAGCTCTTTCCTCCCATGTTAGGACCGGTGATGATCATACAGTTTAACCCATCCACCTGTTATAGTTTTTTTTAAATAGAAATACATGTATATGAATTGTTGATATGCATATTAGTCATCAATTTCTCCAAGCAGCTGGACTCAATAATCAAATAATGTTCTGACAGAAGTCTTGATTTCGAACCCAAGCAACAAGCAGAAAATTTAAAAATACAGGTACTAAAGTCAGGCAGATGCCAAATATACAAATGAAGTGACTTGTTTGACATTCAGATCATTGAAGATTACACTTTACAATGTATTCCATCCACAGATTTAAAAAAAATGTTCATTTGATCACGTTCTAAACAAAAAACAATGTTTATTTTTTGATATGCATACAAAATGAAAAGATACATGCCAGTACCTAACTAGCGCCAAAATACAAGTAAACAAGAAATCTTCCACTCTTCCTTTCAAAGTTTAACCAGAAGATGAACATCTGAAGCAAATTCATCCGAAGTTTACCCATTCACTGGCAAATTTTGTTGCAGTATTTTAACTTGCTTGATACTCAAAACTAAATATTCAAACTCTAGCACAGGGCCTACAGTCAGCCTGCAATCTTAACTTACATTGATAGAAGTATCATTAGGCACATACTGATCCCCATCGGCCTTCAGCGTGCTCACTACGGGGTGACGCCCCCCTTTAATGTCAATCTTGCAAGGGCCATCGTGGATAGTCGGTCTAAATGCAAAACAAAAGGAAGAAAATACTACAATGGGTGAGGGGCACTCCTGGGGGATATTTCACATATCCTTTTTTCAATGACAAATGACAAATATCATTGACAAATCTGCTGGTAATGAATCAGAAGCAAGGATTTCAGTAGCTTAAAACAAAAACTGTCATTTGTCACTGATGACAGGTTTTCTGAAATGGGGCCCAGCTTAGTGTTTTTTCTTTCTCAACTACCATGGGTTTGGATCTTCATGCTGTGCTAATAATACATAGACAGGGCATTCAATCTAGATCTGCCTCTCTCTACCCATGTGCAGTAGACTAGTTACAGCCTTATTCTCTTTAGAATGGTGTGAGAAAAACAGTTGTTTAGCATGTGATATGTTGGAACATATAAAAGCTACAAGTGTTCAATCGTAAGGGTGCCAACATCCCTAGGAAAGCTACGTCAATCATTTATGAAAGGGAATAGAGACATTGTTTTAATGAATTAGGGGCTATATAGAAATAATGCCATCCTTAATATCATAATCATTATCATTGATATAAATCAATTAAAGCCCCACTGCACTACTTACAGCTAATTGCACCCTCTATATAGCAAACAATGCCTAATCGGTGCCTGTTGGTCCACCCATGATCCTCTTTTTCTTATGTTAATTGAGAGTTGATTTGATGAGATAACCACCTGTCAGTGACCTTGCAGGGAGGTCTAATACCCCCTGGCCAAACTAGTACAGACGGGCTTCAAACAACCTTTCATTTGGTGTAAAGATTTCTAAGCCTTCCATCTAAACTGTTTGTTTACACTAAAAAAAAAAACACGAAAGAAATTTGAGAACTGTACCTGCAATATCCATCTTGCTTAGATACGGTTGCCAAGGAGAGGAGACAATCAAAGCTTGCCAGATGCTGTACTGCTCGGCGGTATGAGAAATAATTCTCTCCAAAGGACCTGAGGAATACATATATCAACTCTTTATATACCATACAAACTTTTACCCTGTACCACATTGTACTCAAGATTAGTTTACTGTTTCCAATGCAACATTAATCTATAATAAATACTAAGTAGTAAATAATAAGTGTTAAAGGGATGTCATTGAACTTAGAACTTATCAAGACTAGAAATAGTTTTGAAAAGCCATTGTGTTGCACAAAGCAATCCTTTCATCAATCGGTGCCTACTGTTTAGTGTAAAATTGCATGTGTCACAAGACACAAACAAGCAACCCTGCAGAGTGGTGAAGAAAGAAACCAAAGGGTTAAATTCTTTGTCATCATTTTCTAATATCAAGCGTACATGTAAATGTGAACAGATTTAAATAATGATGATGCATTAAGTATCCATTGTTTGAATAATTGACAAAATCCCCTATTCATAATCAATTCAACAGAAACAATAGACACGTCTTATCATTTTTCCTTTTAAAAAAAATAAAATCCAAGATATTAGAATGACATGGTTTGCAATCAATACAATATGTAATGATCCACATCTTCTCAAATGACGGCTTCATCACATGCGCTGAATGTAGAAACATTGTAAAAGGTAGTTCTGAGGAAAATGTTTTGACAGATTGACTGGGTTAACTTTGGTATTAAACATAGGCGAACCCACATCAACATTGATATGGATTTATAATCTATACATACAAATACAACCGATAAACACATTTTAAAGTAAATTTGCAAATAGCAAAAAGCTAATCTCAAACCTACTCTAAGAATTCTAGCCATGCATTCTGACAGTCGGCCGCTAGCTGCTCCCTGAGTTGGCAAAGCCTCTTGAAACTTTCTTCAACGTAGGGTGGCCGGTACCTTGATACTTGCTTTGTACTGCAATGATGAAATACAGGGATAGCCATTATGAAACGAAAAATACATGTATGCCTAGGGAGGGTGTATTACCAATGATATGAATTATCAATTTAAGAGAAACCAATTACAAATTATCTTTAAATATAATCTTTTAAGAAAACTATTCTGTGTTTCCTTATTAAATGAGTATTGAAATTACTAAAATCTTCTTTAAACGAAAAATGTGTTTTCATTTAAACCGGCGATGATATCTTGTATCATGTGCGGTTTATAAACAACAAACAAAAGTGTGAAGTTTTCATTTTATTTTGTATTTTGCAAAGATACCCAATCCCTTTAACAAAATAAGAGTAAACATAAATATCTAATCTCGAAACTGTTATAAAAATGATGTTTTATAATACAGAGTGAAAGATGATAGATGATTCTTAGAGTAAAAAATCAAAATATAGATGAGCCTTACCCACTGATTTGGAGCCAATCCTTGGGCACCTTCTTGACTTGGCTGTTCTTGACTTCAATCATATACTGGGGTAAAATGGAAGACAACTCAACATCAAAATCTTAGCCCCTTCTTGTAAAGAGTGGATACTTTTTGCAAGTCATTTGTGATTGATATCAGTCACAACTATGCACATAAGAGATAGGGGACTGCAAACTTCTGATTAATAAGAGGACTTGCGATTGATTTGCATCAATCACAACCTTTTATAAGGTGGGGCCCTTTAGAGCCTTGAAAATGACAACCAGGCATTCAGTTTAGTTTGTCTCCAAAGATATGTACATGAGGAAAAAAAAATATGTCACAAAAGTCGGCAGCTTGAGAACTTTGTTGAGTTCATAGAAATGCACACACCTCATTTCCAGATACCGTCACATAGTCGGCTGTTGGCATGGCAACCTCTTTCCGTAGTCTCTGCCTGTGTTCAGCCATCTTGCTCTTGACTGCTTCAATGTCTTGCATGCATTGGTGGACCGATGGGAACTGAGAAGGGTCGGCAAACAGCTTGGTCTTATCGCCATCCCTGATAAAACAAAACAAAAAGCAGAAAATAGGTGGTGAATAGACTGAATTCAATGTCATTAGGTAAGATGTTTATAGTAGCTTACGAAATGCCCCCCCCCCCCAAAAGAAATAATAAAATCTTCTTTAACACTAGACTGTATGCTTTCCAAAGGCAAATTATATGCTTGATGAAGTCACTTTCCTTACATTTGATTATAAAAGGAAGCTACAGTAGCTATCCAAATAGGGTTACTATCTGATTTTTTTTTTTACAAACTTCAGGATGAAAATCCTCCTATATAGCAGATTCTGGAAGGAAAGGAAGCATACCCATCCAAAAACAACCATGCATGATAAAACCACCTGTTTTACCTTGGTTTCAGGAAATATTTGATGATCGATGTTCGATGATGATTGTTTTACCCGACTGCTAAGAAAGCATGTATGTAAACAACCAGGGGTCGGTTTCGAACCCGGCTACTAGATCATTGCTCTACCACTGAGCTACATGTATCCCACCTCCTGATGTACATAGTAGCTATCCATAATCCAAAATGCATTATGAAATGCCTTTTTCTACACTAGTATCAGAAAGGAAAGTACATGTCATCACAACAAGATGGTTTTACATTATTTGATTAACCCTCATGCACCTCACAACACACAAATACTCAAAGCAGCTACAGTAAAATCAAGTTTTTACCTGTGACTCTGACTGTGGTGGTTTTATTAATGAATCTCCTTTCACCTCCTCATTCTGACCATGCGCATAATTAACACATACACTCAAACCTGTCTATAGCAACTGCCCAAGGGAAACTCAAATAAAGGTCTTTGTAGACAGGTTCCTTTAGTACATGTTTCAATGAGAAACCATTTTCAAGGGGGAAAAAATGTGGTCTTTGTAGACAGGTGGTCAATAAAGCAGTTTTGACTGTACATGAATATGTATGAGGTTTGTAACAATGTAGGGAAACACTCACCTGACTGCTTTCTCGTTGATGGAAGCTAGGAAAGAATCAATTCCTTCCAAGAGCGATGGCATCTGGATGAGGATGTCTTTGAGCAGAACCGATTTGATATCAACAGACTCGCGCAAGGTCTTTACCGTCAAGCTCAGCCTAGACAGGGCTCTTGTCACTGTGACAAATTCAGCTGGAGAACACTGCAAAAAATATAAAAGTCAGTAGAAATAGGTAGAGTAAGATAAGATAAGATAAGATAATAATAATTTATTGTCTTCTTCCAAAGCAAAAGAAGAAACTTTCTTTCCAGGTGATGATACATAACATTACACAACTTATACAAATTTATAATATAAATACAATCATATCAAATGCATAAAAAGTATTGAATAAATAAACAATAAATACATATAATACAAAATACATAAAACATAAGGATAAAGGGAAGAAGAAAAAAAGGAAGGAATAGAGAAGAATATAGAATGAGGGGATTAAAGGAGAATGTAGCCCCAGGGTAAGTAACTATAAAAAAAGTAACCATGAAGATAAGTCCCGGGTTCTTGTATTGACAATTATTTTTGACAGAATGCAACACCAAAATGTAATATTGTTGTATACATAACATATACGTGTAGCAGGCCATTTCTTAAAAATTTGATATCAATAAAAAACTGAGTGACATATAATCCCCAATACAAAGTTGTTCAAGTCCAATCAAATATAAAGCTTAAAATAGCTTAAATCATGTATAATAACTTGTTACAGGTCAGAGATTTTAGGTTTTTCATAAAACTCGTTATCATTAAGAAGTGTCACAATTCTATCACAAATACGCCAATCAAATGCAACAATTTACATAGCTTATAACAGTTACTGCAACAATACAGCCTGGAGAACACTGCAAAAAAAAGTTCGTAGAAATATGTAGAGTATGAAAAGAAGTCTAACAGCTACTGCAACTTGTTATTTATAACAAGTTTTGTGAAACAGGGTTCAGGTTCGTATCTCCGTTTACAAGTACGTTCTGATGATTAGATAATACACCTGGGGGGTGTTTCACAAAGATCCTAAGTAGAACTTAACACTAAGTTGGACTTAAAATTTATGGAAAGCCGTTAGCGACTTTGAAAATATTTTGTAAAAGTTATTTTGAAAGGTATAAAATGTTGATTCAAATCATTCATATTTTTTTTTATCAAGGAGATTTTATGTTCTTGATGTGGAAGTTATAAGAAAGTCTAAAATACGTAAATTTCTGCTTTTGAATGTATTTCATTATAAGGCTACATATGGCTCTCCATAATTTTTAAGTCCATCTTAGAGATAAGTTCAACTTAGGATATTTGTGAAACACCCCCCTGGGCCCTGTTTCATGAAACTCGTTATCAATAACAAGTAACAATAGCTGTTATAAGCTACTGAAATCGTCGCATTTGATTGGCTAAGTGAATGTTTGTCATAGAAATGTAGCAAATTATATGAAACAGGGCCAAGTACCTTCTTGTGGTAGATGGAGCATAACCCTCTTTCAACATCAGGCGACCTGGAGAGAACTTGACAGAGCTTGTCTAGCGATGAAGAATCAGAGTCTAGTAGCTCTGTTACAGCCTCAAGTCTTGATTCTATGTCCCTATTAAAGAAGGATGGAAAATACTGCCATTTTAAAAAGGGTTGAATGTTATGTTTCAACATTGGGAGACCTGGAGAAAACTTGACAGAGCTTGCCTAGTGATGGAGAATCGGAGTCCAGTAGTTCTGTCACAGCCTCAAGTCTGGATTCTATGTCCCTATTGCCCCATAGTGCCTTGCCTTGTGTTCTATAGTAGTTAAATATTCCTAGAGTGTATCATTATCATTAAAGTCCTTCAAAGCGACTAAATTAGTAGGTAACAAGAACAATACAATTTCTTCTTTTTTGCTGCTATCAACAAAATAATCCCTTTCTCAGAATCCATTGAATCTACAAGTATCAAACAAGAGTATCATCTAATTCAATAGATAATTGAATGATTTCTTGACTAATTACATTTTCTTTCGCAATGATCCACTTACTGAACATCTGTAAGAGGTTGAGATAACCACTTCATGAGCTGTCTCTTTCCATAGCGTGTCTTGGTGTGGTTGAGCACCCATAGCAGTGTCCCTTTCTCACTGCCGTCAACCTGTGATATGAAAGGTTCATCGGTAAAGTATTGCACTGAGTAAAGTTGGTAAGATATCCAAATCGACCCGTTTAGTAATATGTTATACACACTACTGTACTTGAAGAGTAGTTTCACTTGGCAACTCAACAGCTTATAAGAACCTTGCCTAACATAGCAACAGCAGTTTAACACTGACTAAAGCTAGTATGGTATTCAAATAGACCTGTTTACTTAGTTTATACACACTACTTTACTTGAAAAGTAGTTTCACTTGGCAACTCAAAAGCTTGTAATAACCTTGCCTGACATAGCAATAACTCAAGTATGAAAAGTGAATACAATCCATAGAGATGCCAGTATGCATATCACATGAAATAGATAGTTGCTATTCACAGGTTCTTGAGAGAAACATGCATGAATTTAAATACATTTACATAAGAAACAGGTCAATCGATGTATTGTAATGAGGTTTTTCTTCCTCTAAATCAAAAGGGGACTACAGTGTATGACTGATAACATTCATAATATATGATATTCCCTACTGTCAATATGGATACTTACCGTTATTTCATTTATTACTTTCCAAGTTGGGATTCAAAGCAAATAATTATCAAAAGAAGAAAAAAAATGAATCAATTTACACACACATTCTATAATAACATCGGAAGATAAAAAGACTATGGAAACTTACTTGGTTCTGAAATATTTCTAGATTGCGGAAGGCACATGCATCTAATCTCAATGTATCCTGTGAAGAGTTGAATGCTCTCATGTTGCTGAATACAGAGGAAAAAGATAAAAAATGAAAAAGAAAATGGCTTATCGGGTAAGGTGGTGATAAAAAGAGATATTTTATAGTGGTCATATTTGTCACGCAAGGTGCTCAATGTGCTCTAATATTAGCCTGGCTCTAGCTATCAAAGCTACTGATTTCGTGCTCACAGCATTCAAGAAATTCCATCCTCCCAGAAGTGGCCTGCCTTGCTTTGAAATGGCTAAAAGACACTAAACATGTTAACAGGAGATTTAAGCCATTATCCTACAACCATCATAGAGTACCGAAGCTGTGACGTTATAAAAATCTATTTTTAGAATTTCTTAATTTTTTTCTTCATTTTCCGAAAGAGCATCAAAAATAATGTCCAAATGTCGAAAACCAATTTAATATGTTAAGTATTGGCTGAGATATGACCATCTAAATAAATATATGTCCTATAGGAACTCAGTGTTATATCCTCTGGCTCTCAACCATTAGGAGCTAGAGCATATAGCACTGAGTTCCTATAGGACATATATTTCATTATTTTTGATGTTCTTTCGGAAAATGAAGAAAAAATTGAGAAATTCTAAAAATAGATTTTCGTTGACCTCACAATTCACCACTCTATTACGTATGAAGAGGTCTATCTGTAACAGGTAATTTTCCAACTGATTGTGAAGAAAGAGCCAATTCTCAAATCACTTTCATTTTTAAGAGTAAGCAATATTAACAAACCTTGTAGCCTGCAGAATCCTATGAAGATTGAATTCTTTCAAGTACTTCAGCAAAGCAGCTAAACAACAGATCACAGGCTTGGGTAAACTCAAGACCGATTGAAGAACTGCAAGGATTGAACAACACATGTATAGATGAATGTCTAATGAAGTTGCAAGACACAGATGGTGCTCCTAATGAATGTTTAGGATTTGGTCAAACTGAAGGCAAACTGGTAACACCATTGAATTATAAAGTGTTTGACGATTTTTTAAGTTTAGTATTCATGTACAAATTCATGTTTACATAATATTGGATATTTATATAGTGCACATATATCCACCATGCATGGTGCTCAAGGCACTCTAACTATTACCCAGCTTTGCTAGGTAGCCGATTTCGGCGCTCA
Source organism: Strongylocentrotus purpuratus (assembly GCF_000002235.5). NCBI lineage: Eukaryota > Metazoa > Echinodermata > Echinoidea > Camarodonta > Strongylocentrotidae > Strongylocentrotus > Strongylocentrotus purpuratus. The sequence goes on along the minus strand of NW_022145615.1, from coordinate 18,643,598 downwards.
CAGCATTCAAGGAATTACTTCCTACCGGTACCCATTTAGCACCTTGGTAGGGAGTGGCAAAAATTCTAATATATCTAATAATATATCTAAAATTTGTTGGTCATATACAAAATATGTGCATGTTTATTAAGCACACCTCTGGCTGTTGACAAAAAAGAACGGGACATAATATTCAACGTAAAAATCTCATCGATTTGATTACTACGAAACCTTAAAATAAAAAATCGCTTTCAAAAAGTTTCTTTCACCATCTTATTGCATGACCAAAACTCAAACTTATCATCAAAGGTTTCGTTTAAAAACATGGAGATCTGATTGTTACAAGCCTGTAAAAGACCTAATTGTGTATTGCAATCACACCTTACCTCCAGTCTTTGCTGATTGGGTTTCTGTTTGGTTGCCATAGAAAGATGAGACTTCTTCTACTGCACTAGTATACTGGAAAACATCGGCTGGTAATCGCTCTATTCTGATGCGATCTTCAGTTTGGGAGCTGAAATAAAACAACAAAAACAGTTAAGAAAACAATTAAATACATAAGAAATTATCAAAACAAGAGATAACATAAGGGGTTAAGGTTCATAAGGTTAAGGTTCATACATGTATTTATTGTCCATTTAACAATGGAAATTCATTGTGTTACATGGTATTGCGATTCACATATATTAAACATAATAAACACATTCAAAATTCAATAAAATAATTTTGAGATGACAGTAAACAGAAATAAACAATTAACAATCAAAACAAAGATATAGTCATGCATCAAAAATAATATACATGTATATCAAGTGAGGTGGAATAACGATAGGATTTTACAAGTAAGGAATAACCTGGTTCTTCCAAAAAATTTTGTCGTATTATTATTCCAAACGGTCTAACAAATGTATGTAGTGAAAAAGAATGCTTGAATATGAAGAATATATGATTTATGGGTAAAATTTGCATAAATTACCATATGCCAATGAATGAATTATTCAAAAGATTTAAGTTACCATAGTATTCAATACACTTGACTTGACATGCATGCACATTTTCGCAGCGATCGGCCATTTCACGTAATGGCCCAGGTAATTGATCACAGAGCAATTCTCGCTACCCTAAATAGGTACGAAAATCTCGAAATTCGCGAGACGAGGTAATTTTCACTCTCTCGGGTCGTCACTACAACTTCCGGTATAGAGTCCCATCCCGCTGGCGCTAGCGCCTGTGTTCGCTGTGCAGAGTTTTCACGCACGCTAAAATCGATGCCAATCAGTGTAATTTGTACAGATTATAATATGCAATGGAAAGCTTCGGGCAGAATTAGTGACTTTAGCACAAAAGGCCGTTAAACTCTACCGTGAAAGAGAGGGTTGTGATCACGAACGCCTGCACAGGAAGCTGTAATGTCGAAAAGCTATCCCATAATGCAATGCGCGTTTTCAGGATTTTCCCCGGATCTCGGCAGAATCGCTATTTGGGGTAGCGAGAATTGCCCTTAGAGCATAAGTCATAAAAACCCACACAAGGACAAACCTCATCCTGAAGTCCTTGAGTAGTTTCTCTGTTTTGTCTGACAAGGTTTCAGGCAGGAGCAGCTCTACAGGCTGAATGTGATGCAGCCTGGTATCGAGCTCACTCAGATGACCGTTGTCATGGAAACTATCATAGATGACATCCCCCGTAGCTGGTTGAACTGCCTGTCAGAGGGAGAAAGTACATATGTCATCAAATCCCCTATCCGTGTAGTCTACTGGGCTTTGTTGTTTTCAACTGTGGAATGTTTTCAATATCTTGATCCTCTAATACTGCATTAATGCATTCTTATTTATGTCTTATAAACATCTTTATTGTCATGTGATACTCTTGTGAGTGATTCTATGATAGTATAATTTGACAATTTGTATTTTGACGGAAACAGCAAATGATTTGTATTCCAATCGTACTTTTATTTTTGTGTAAGACCATAAAATTGAATTGAAATTAATTGAATTGAATTGAGTTGCATTGGATTGAATTAAGTTGTGTACTGGATATATATATGTTCTGAAATCTAGAGCTATCAACCACAAGGCATCAAATTATTGAGAAAGGCACATAGCATTTTGCTGTGATTTGTAATTTACAGGCAGCAATACTCCTCTCAAAATGAATGATAGGCTAATCAAAACCACATTTCCAAAATACTCAAATTCATATTAATCAGTATTGCATATGAATTCCTTCACTTGATCTACAGGAAACTATACTACTACACGGAAAAGACAAACACACCTCATGCATTCTTTTTAAGAACACTTACTGCAAGTCCAATCTGAATATGATCTTTCTTTGGGCTTTTGGATCCTTCTTTGGGGAGCTCACATACACACAGGAGATAACTTGTGGGAGATGATGAGAAGGCTGGCTGTTCCTCTGCATACTGCCCATTCTGACTGGACGGCTCCAGATGTGATCAGTGGTCCGGTCAAGGAACAATGAATGAACAACGTATTGCAGAATCTTTTCATTATTTGATAATGATATATTATTATTATATTTTTTTCTTGGTATCCGCCTGTACTTGGAAATGGTGATATTATTGTATCAGTAGAGGAGTTTGTTGCCATATAATGAACCTAGCTTTTTCAAAAAAAATTTTTAAAGCTGATAAAATGATCCTTTAACCCTACGTTAACTGGGGGGGGGGGGTCAATTTGACCCCCCCCCCTGTAAAAATTTTGCGACTACTCCGAAACCGCGGCAGATGTAAAATTTTCCTCTCATGACTTTTTACTTTCGAGTCTTACGCATCTTTTAAAACAATTTTTTTGAAAATCGGACCTACGGTTACAAGGTCGCGTGACCTTTTGTCTTTGCATGTCAGCCCGAAAATCGCTCATTTTCGTGATTTGTGTACAAAACATATGTAAAAGTCATTTTTCCTAAAAATAGATAAAACATTGGTAATTCAGTCTTGTTTAAAGTTTACATGTTTGTTTTGAGGTAAAAAATAGTTGAATTGTAGTTATAAATAAATAAAACAACAAAAACAATAAAATACATAAGTTAAAAAAACAATGAAATACATAAGAAATTATAAAAACAAGAGATAACATAAGGAATAACCTGGCTCTTCCAATTTTTTGTGTTGTATTATTATTCCAAATGGTCTTATAAATATATGTAGTGAAAAAGAATACTTAAATATGAATAATCTATGATTTATGGGCCGAAATGTGAATTTTATGACCTTATTTGCATAAATTACCATAAATATGCAAATTAGTGAATTTTTCAAAAATTTGAAATTACCATAGTATTCTATACACTTCACTTGACATGCATGCAAATTTTCGCGGCGATCGGCGGTGAAACGGCCGAGATCTTAGGGGGGGGTCAAATTGACCCCCCCCCCCAGTAAAAACCTGGTCTGAAATAGCCCAGTTAAAATAGGGTTAACACAATGACCTACAACCTGTAAAAGTATCCCGCACCAGAATTTAACTGACAAGTTCACCAATCGCCATAGGCACCTCAAAACACTGAATTGTCTCATGACAAAAAGTATCTTTCAAATGTATTCATCTCCAAGTGATGCGGTTGCAATGAACACCTAAGTTAAATCAACAGAAAAAAGAAGATATTCAATGAGACTATAGTGTTATCTAATGTATATCTTTGTAAACAGAGACAATTGAACTCTAGATTTTTAGTTCTTTGGTCAATATTTCTGTGTTTTTGACCTATAGACTTCTGCTTTATGAAGGCAATGGGTTCAATTTTCTCCTGTCCATACAAGAAAGCCATGTGACCAGTAGCTGGACGGAATGTAAAAGGGATATCTTCACCAATCAATGTTGACTTGGTGTACAGAGCGGTCAGCTTTCTCTCGAAGGGCTGACCCTTGTTGTCACCGGCAGCCTTGAGAGCAGCAGTCTCCATCTGTTTGACCACGCCCACCTTGTGTCCCTTGGCAACCAAGCGACGGACGTGCACAAAGAGACGATGCGTTGGTATGCTGGCTGTCATGAAGTTGTGGTCCAGATGACAAAAGATGTTGAGATCTCTGGATGCGATCTAAAGAGGCATTTCACAAAAACATCAAAGGAAGGTAGAAATGACTCTGAATCATATTCAATATATTGTGTTAGTGATGACTATACTGACAGTATAGTACTCAGACTAGCAACCATTTAAAATGTTGTGTTCATCACACATGGTTTTTAAAAGCTTAAAGGTATAGTTGAGTATTGGTAATTTCCAAAGTGCCCCTCCAAAACAAATTTGGTTTATTTCAGTACCATATGAAAGATCATCGAAAAAAACATGGGAGATGATAATAATTCCAAATCAAATGCTCTAATTGTTGTGCAATTTGCTTTCAAAACATTATATAAAAGTGTTTGACGTCCGGACATCACTTTTGACTTTCGACGGTTTATTTTTTGAATTTACGTGTTTAGCTCCCTCTATGTCATTTAACAACCAGCGTATTTACAACGAGTGTTTGAGTTCGTTGGTGGTACGTACAGTACTACAGGTAGCTAGCAGGCGGGTATCCGACCGCGCGCTAGTAATACAGTACAGCTGATCAATTCCAATACGCTGCTTTCACGTAAAGTATAACACACACAGCTCATATCAGATTATCACCGGCGCCGATCGAACGTTAGACAGCTACAGACAAGCTTTGATTGAAATACGATAACGAGATCGAGATTGGAAAAGGAGCTCGAGGTCACGGACGATGGCCGACTCGGACTCAGCTAGTGCTAAGCCTAAGGACAAGGCTAAGGCTACGCTAAATCGGAATAAGACTAAGTAAGACGGTAAGAGGAAGGAGAGAAACAAGCAATGGCAGCTCGACCATCCGGCCCAGAGGAGGCGCGGGAGTGGCTGTGAACAAGGCCAGGGTACGGCGGAGAAACTTCGCGAGCTGCAGGCGGCCTTCTCGTTGCCGAGTCTAGAGGATGCAATAGACATGCCAGCTCACTGAGAGGTAAGTTGAAATGATATACGCCCCACTGCATTGGGTAGGCCTACCGTTTTAATTTGATCTAGTCTAGAGACTAGATGCATGGAATCGGCAAATTTAAGAAATTACGTTTTGTTATCTCTTGCCTTGGATTTTTAATTCAGATTTCATGAATCATATGATATTGATAGTCTAGCCTAGGTCTACAGTAGACCGAAAGCTTCAGTCTCTATATCGTCGGTTGTTCCACTGAGACTACGTCTGGCTCCACTAGACCTCCGGATGAATTTGGTTCAAATGAAAATATTGGAAGCATATGCGATCCTACAATATTCAGTGAACGTTGTCGCGTTGAAATCGAGTCTAAAGTGATGAAATTGTAAATAATAATCTCTTTATGGGGTATACTATAACTCTCTCTCAAGGTCAATATATTAATTCAGCTATACAACAAGCTACAATTGACCGATTGGCTATTACCTTTTTGAAATTATATATCACAACTACATATTCCGGGATTTTTATGGTAGCAGCTACCGTTGTACGACCGTAGGCGCTATTTTAAATTTATCAAAATTTACCGGGAGCACCGGTAAATTTTTATATTCAATTTTTTCGAAAGCAGAAGTGTTTTAGGAGCTAAATTTTCTAGTGCTTATAATACTTTCACAGGGGCATCCAAATATATCAAAATTGTAAAGAATCACTATCCACCCAATTTTCAAAATTTCCCAAAACTTTGTAATAGACCCTACCTTTAATGTCCCTCGTTACAACTGCAGTTTTCTTTGTAATGATGACGTGCAGGGCTAGTCAACCGGGTAAACATCCTGCTCTTTTTAAAAGTCGACAAGGTTATACTATAGCTTGCTTGAGATGTGACTGTCTCATCTATATTTATCTCTACCAAAGAGTGTCTCAACTTCACATACATGACAGAGAACCAATGCATCAGTTATTAGTCATGCAAATTCCAAATCTGGCTAGCTGTGATAATTATTAGAGAATGCCATCTTCAAAATAATTTCTTTTGGTGATTTAAAATCTGAATGTTTTTTACTTTGTTAATGACTTTTGTTTCTTCACTTTTTACAGATATGAAGAACAGACAACACAATCCATCCCCAGCGAAGAAATTCCAAGCAGCAGTAGGGGAATTAGCAGGTGAATAGTACAAGTCACCTTTGACCGCAAATTCATGGAGAACTTGGCCTACTCTGCTGATTTGCTCGCTTCAGGTAGGATTCTGTATACATGTACAAAAGGCTCTGTAAATTGAGAGGAATTTAATGAGAATGCGTTCATTACGTACATGTTTGCAAGATTGAGCTCTTTTTCGGTTATGACCTATAAAATTGGGACATATCAGCAGGTCAAGATAATGCATCTTATTTGCTCAAGTGTATGACATGGGATTTTCAATATTGATTTTGTGGTATGAAAATAATGAAATGCCCTATCATTTATATCAGTTTTTTTTTTTTTTCATAATTCCTTAGGCACACCAGCATGCTCGAGTGTTTCCACAACCATATACTGATGTATGCTTCCAAGCGGTATTCCTTTGAGTAAGTATTTTTAGTATCATTTTGTATGTTTGAAGTAAGATTGTGGAAAAGTTGAAACATATTATTACAGTACGGTTACAGTTACAATATCATATTTTGAAGCAAATAGCAAAGTTAATGAGAAATTATGAATGACATCTATATAAATGCTGAAATCACTTTTGGATGCATGCAGAGTCTTGAAACAGCAGACTTTGTATCGTACTTGTGTCGGTACCTGATGTTAAGTCAAGTTGGAGTGGTTGTAGCAGGGAAATGTAACTACCTTTAATTAAGAGTCAATAATTTACAACACAAATCCAGAACTGAAGTGAATGGCTCGTATTCACAAAGGAGGTTTGTACAAACCATGGTTTGGCCAAGGTTTACATCTATGGAATGCCATTTGTAAACTGATGGAGAAGGAATGTAAACTCCATACTTGTTAACAATGTTAATTTACAATTTACGGTATGCGAGCAGCATTCCATAGATGTAAACCATCGTCAAACCATGGTTTGTACAAACCTCCTACAAACCTCCTTTGTGACTACGGGCCAATGAGTCTGAGATTTGTCTAAAGCATTTACTATTCATTCATCATGGTAGTGGTAATACCAATTGTTTGTCTTATCCATCCAGCTACCCAGCAAACCGGGCAAGGAATTTGCTTGCGGTCATCGACTACATGGCACACAAGGACAGGCCCGACCAGATTGATGAACAAGGCAATACAAAGTGAGTGGAAATTAGAAAGAAAGAAAAAAAGGTTTTCTTTTCTTTCTTGTTTTTCCTATTTTTATTTGTACATTTTTTTTTAGATGGACAAGGCAATCCAAAGTGGGTGGAGTAAAAAAAAAAAACATGATTTTTTGTTTTCCCTGTGTAGTTGGACAAGGCAATCCGAATTGGCCGTTCTTTCCCATGAAATTTATCAATTTTGGGGAAATTATTAAATATCTAATTGTCCTTCCTGGGAACGCCCCTTTTAAATCGCCAAAATATGACGTCATCTAAAGAAGTTGTCCCTGTACACGACGCACATCTAAATTATGTAGATGACGGACTGTAAGCTGATGGTTTGTCAATCATGCTGATGATTTTGGACCCTAAATGCGGACTTGGATTCAGTGTAATAATATACTTGGTGTGTAATGCAAGGTTCTGGAGTCATCAAAATCATCATAAATTTGGCAGAGTTTTGGTAAAGTAACAATCACTTACACAGAAAGATGTATATGGGACAACACACATGGTGTCGGCCTGTCGGGGCTAGTACTACCCTGATTTCCTTATCTTTCTATGCTCATTACTCAGCCAGTATACATTTTCTTCCAAAATTGTTTGGCACATGACATTTATTTGTAATCTTGAACATTCAGTGTAAGTTTCGTTAGATTCTGTGAGAATTCATTTTCTTTTTTTACCAGAACTCAAGTTTATCTTTAAGAGATATGAATCATTTCCAATTGACAAGAATGAGTGTGCATATTATGCAACTTGTTACATTTTGCATGTTCTTTTATTTTATGATACAGATATGTTGCAGTATGGTCAAAGCGTGCCAACAACTACGTGGCCCGGAAGGAGAAGGTCCCCAAGACCTACCCCTACATGTATGTACAAGGACTCATCGGTGCGATACTGGAACGCAGAGAACAGGACCAAGGACCACTGTTCTCGAAGGCTGTTCTGCTCCCTGATGACCCTAGACACACAAGGCCCCGGCTTGCACCATTTCCTCCACCACAAGTTGATGTGATCCTAGCCAGGAGACTAGGCCGATTAGAGAAATCCATGTAATCCTCTGTAGTGAACATTTGGGATTGTCTGACTTGAGAACTGCTTTTTTTCGAGCAGAGACTAAGGGATCCAAATGGCGTCCTTCCGTCCATCCTCCGTGACTGTACACAAATTTGAATGAAGTCTAATGTGAAATCTTACCTGCAAAAATCAATTAGGGTTGCTAACTTTCCAACCCTGCATCTGTTTGTAACCATACTTGATTGGTAGATGCCCTTTATTGGCCTCCATGATATTCTGGAGTTGAAGGTCACATAAGTAGGTCAAAGGTCAAATGAGGTTCATTGTTGCATGATTGCATGCAAGACTCTTAATCGCCTCGATTTAATTTGTCCATGTGGCATGTTTTTAGGCTATCTTGAGGATTGGTTGGAACTTAACATTTTGGACTCATTTGGTTGCTAATGATTTTGTGGTCCGGAGGTGAAAGATTGCATGGCTTAGCATTACGAGCATGTATTCTTGATATGTCAGAGACCCTTTGACAAAATACCACCAAACTTGATACTAGAGTGTCCCTGGGGATCATGGGGATGTGGTTATCTGGAGAAAAAAAATCACATAACACATGATATACATGTACCAGAAATAAATTGTTATTGTTGCTAGATTAGCCACCATGCTTGGCACTTGTATATTGTATTACAATAAGAGGTTGGCAAGTTTACAAATGGAAGAAATGTAGGAATATAAAAGACAAATTGTGACATCAGTGTATAAAAGCTCTATGTGATTTATACAATTCATAATTTGTGATAAAATCAGTGCTTGCTCATGTGGAAATGGTGGATATTTCAATTTGTATCTATTTGGCAACCTATATTCCTTGAAGAAGTTACGGTAGTAATTATAAAATTTACAGCCAAGAGGTCAAACCATGAGTCAACAATGTGTTTGGTTTTAGTGACTGTGCATGTAACTGAGGTGACAGTCGATCATGAAAAAGACTATACTTCGGAACCTGTTGAAAATCAACATGGACAGAAGAAAGATTTGTAGAATATCTTATTGTAAATAGTCTTCATTTTTTGTTTAATGCAATCAATGTGACTAAAATAATGCAAGCGAAAAAGAGAAATGATCACAAGACAGCAAAACAGTTGGTTTCATGCATCATTTGAATCAATGAACGTGAATCAGCTCAACGCCAAAGTATTGCGGTTCAAGGTTATACCATCAAGAGATATGCTGCCTGTAACTACTTTGTAGTTTGAAAGGGTGTATAAAGGAATAAGGATACAGTTGGGCAGGCGAGTCTTTCTGTTGGTCTATTGTAAAAAACTGGGTCAAATATTTTCCAATTTTTTTGCAAATTGTAATAAAACTTGGTATACCGATTGACCCGAGGGTGTGCAAGACACATTTGTTGTGTCTGTCTGTTAAGGTACCTCCATGGTAACCAAGCTTTGCACAAAGAATACAATTTTGTTTTAATAATCTTGTGGAGCATATTCTTTCCAAGTTTTAGCAATTTTATAGTTTTGGTATCTTTGATGAGGCATTATAATAACAGTATAAAACTCAATGCATGTGCAGTGTGTAAAATAAGTATGTGAGCAAACTATTGGAAGTAGTTTGATCGATTCATATGAAACTCGGTACACACAACGCAGAATTGTCTTTTGTGTGCGTATAGGACATGACCAGTTTTGAAATGTCTGTGCTATTTTTTTGAAAAACCTTATGTTGGATGTTAATCACTTGAGGTGATATTCATAGTCGAGCATTAGGGAAGATGAAAGACATATATGTACCTAACTATACTTAATTTTGTGCTGAAACTGATATGATTCAGGATTTGAGATCGATATAGAGTATGTATACATGTATACTCGTACACATTAAGGAAAAGAATCACTCAGACAATTTTTAAAGCATTTATATATAAAGTAAGATGTGAAACTTAAAAGATAAAACCAGTTATGGTCATGCGACTGCATTGTGAAAGGATTGTTGTGGAATCGATCAGAAAAGGTTGATCATCTAGCATATAAGTCTTGGTGTGTACTGCAAGGTTCTAGAATCATCGAAATGATAAAAAAATTGGCCCAGTCTTGGTAAAGTTACAAGCACTGTACACAGAAAGATGTATATGGGACTACGCACAAGTGCGCGACACATGCGTTATATCTATCAAGTCCAAATAGATATAATAATTTACCAAATATACCAATTAGTAGGCAGTTTCTCGGCAAAATTTGTATGATCACGTACTAGTCAAAACATTGAGTGCGGGCAAGCACTGAATCAAATGACCTGGGTAATAGTATATTTGTCAAGCGCGTAGAAACATTACTGTTATAGATACTTTTCTTTGGTAAACTTATCTACACATTGCCTATAGAGTATGTCAAGTTTTTATGAAAGACACAAGATAAGATGTATATAAATAAGCAGTAACTAATAAGTAACAAGACATGGTGGTATACAAATAAAGTATATTGCTCCTTCTTAATGACGACGGTTAAAGTTGTCATAGCGATAGATGCTAAATAAAAATGTGCCTTTTTTAATACACATGATCTGTTTGTATGCAATGGTTGAAATCAACATCACGTTTAAATATTGCCTTCAGTACAGCAATTATAATTTGTATTCATCTCAATAATGTTGTGTAAATTTAACTGTTAGTTATGGCCGAATAAAGCTTTCAATGTACACCATAAAAATATGTTATGTATCTTCATTTTAGCATTACTATAATTATATTAAAATCTTATGTCTTTACACATTTACAAGTTATCACGTACTGACGTAGGTCATGCAATACACAGGCACTGTAGAACACAACTTATTTACAAGAAGTTACAATCACTTTTTTTTTTAAACTTTACAATTGCATGCAGTACCAAAATAAGAATAATGAAAAACACTGCATTATGGACAAGTATGAATCAAGTAAGATGTTAAATTAATTCACTATAATTCACTACTGTTATTCATTATAGTATACTGATACAACAATTTTTAATATTTTTTAAATTTATTTCTTTTTATTTCTCCAATTTCCCTTTAGCCATGTACCTTCATGTTATATATGTTAAAGGTGTCGCTCTGGACCTATAACATATGATAAGACAAAAAATCCACCAGTTATTTCTGATTTCTATCAAATTTTTAGATTTTGTGTTGTTGTTGTTGTTTGGTATTATCGGCGTTTCATTCTTTTTTAGAATATTTACGCCTTTCACTTTATTTCTTTTTTTTCTTCTATTTTTGGTACTATTTGTCAATTCATATTCATCTCTTTTTTTTTGGATAATATAATCTCAGATCTACTGGTCCATGAAAACCCCTCACCGCAATTGGCACCTTCCTGCCAGACCGGCGCGGTACATTGCGCAATCTTCTCGGCCATCATTGGCCTAGGCAACTCTGGTGCCGGTGAGAGGATTCTGGGGTAGATCTTTTGAGTCTCTTGTTTGGGGTTTACCGTCCTCAATCCGTCTTTACTCTTTCTTACCTTTTCTCTTCTAGTATTTTTCCATTTTGTAAAACCTTATTTTTCTATCAAAGTGGGTATCAACATCTTAGGGCATTTGGTTGTCGTGCGATATGTGCCAAAAAAAAAATGTGGATTTAGTAATTCCTTTTTGAATGAAACATGGATTTAGCTTCTTTTGGAATTGAATGGATTTAGCTCCTTTTGGAATGAAACTGTAATAATGTTGTTTACTTTCTTTTCGAAAGGTTATATTTATGTGTGATTTCACTATTATTATTTAAAAGGAAAGGTTTGCTGCTAAATTTGAATAAAATTTCAGTGACTTTATTGAGAAAATATGATTTATTTTTTATTTTTTAGGTACAATAACATGTTTCATTCCAAAAGGAGCTAAATCCACGAAAATAAAAAATCAAAAAATTTAGTAAACATCAGAAAAGCCGAAGGGAAGATTTTTTCTTATCATTATTGGCAGATAATCAGGTCCATGCAGGGTGACACCTTTAACATATATAACAACATGAAGGTATACATGGCTAAAGGGAAAGTGGAGAAATAAAAAAGGCAATTTACTCAGAAGTACCCAAAGTGGATTTGGCTCTTTTTGGAATGAAACTCTTCACATATTATAAAAGGAAGACAAGTAATATAAAAGGAAAAACGAAGGCCCACGTCATTTACATAGAAGGTAGGTGGACAGATAACCTCGATGTTTTTAATCTAATTTCATCTGGGAGATCATTCCACAGCTTTGTTCCTACAAACGAAATACAAAATTGCCCTTGCGTTGTCTCACATATTGGTTGATAGATAGAGTAAGCCACTTTCTTTACACTGTAGAAGTAATCAACTGGGTCATACGACGTACAATACATACACATACACTACTACTAGGTCGAGCGTACTCGCACTACATCATACACATACAGTATTCGCATATCGCGCTCAAAAACAATAGCGCTACCAGTACCACAGACCATGCAATTATGTGCAGGCCTCGCATACCATAATGTGTACAATATAAATCAGTCAGCGCGCTATAGACATGGTTCGGATATTACTTGCACGCCCATATCCGATCGTCGTCTTGGCGAAAATTCACGGTGTGCTGCCGCTTGACCGAGAGGTGGCGCTATACAATTACACTGAACACGCCTCGAAAGTAAAATTTTTGATAAATAAAATCATTTGCAGTCGAACAGGTTTTTTGCATATAAATTCACTCTAATGTAATATTTCGGATTTATATCTTCAATGATGCATTCTTAGACATTTATTGTATGTTTTTTATGTTTAGATCATAGTTTCGTTCGCTAATGTGAGTATTGACCAACACTCAACTATTCCTTTAACAGGGCAAGAAACAGAAACTTTTGATGAGATGACATTCAGGCAAGCTACATTCCATATAACTATTGAATTGTCATCACTGCACCATTTTCAATCTATCAATGCCAGCATGTGTCATATTCTTTTTTATCCTAAAATGATAAAAGATTGAAAATTCTGTGATATAGTACTGTTATCATAATCAGTGTTCTGAATCAATTTTTTAAAGGGGGGGGGGGGGCACTTTTAAAAATTCACTGGTTTCAAGAACCAATGTCACAAATGCCTGTGCCTCTTAGTGAAACCAGTAATAAATTTTTCACTTGCGTGACAGAAGATTAAAAGCATTACCTCAGCATCTTCCCCAAAGAAGCGATACCGGTATCCACATTCCACAAGAAGGACAGTGTCTGTATAGCTCTCCTTGATCTTCATGAACTGCTGCTCCAGAGGGGTATACTGTGACTTTTTTACTCTTGAAGTTTTTCCACTGACATTGTCTGAGAACCCTGTTGACGACACTCTTGGAGACGAGATTGTTGAACTGCCTGAGTGCCGAGAGAACTTGTTTTTGAGAGCTGTTAACTTTGGCGATCCTTTGCACCGAGTAACCTGAGCACCGTTTGATGGAGTCCTAGGATCACTAGATATTGAAGTTGCAGGAGTTGATGTCCTAGATTCTTTCTGAATAGTTTCTGATTTTGGACCCACGGGTGAGCGTGGACCTTCAGTCTCTCCGGCAAGGCATAGAGGGCTCGAAATATTTGAAGGTGAAAGTGGGGGTTTGTTGGTATCCCCATGCATCCCATGTCTACTCTCTGACTCTGCATGGCTTGATGCAAGGGCAAAGGCATTGAGCTTCTGGAGAGTACCAGCTGAAAGTGGAGGGATGTCTCTGCTGTCTGGAAAATGCACAATGCAAATTATATCACAAACATCAGTTAAGTTTGAAATAATTGTTTATCTCATAACCATAATCACATAGCTTAGCTATGTTGAAACATGTTTACATGTGGAAACATTCTGCAGTATAATGCACTAGATGGCAGGCCGTTTGCAAGGTTGATAAAAGATTTTGAAAAAGCTCATGAAAACAGGGACTACAATGGGCAAATGTCCATTCTACAAGTGTGCCGACAAGTGCATCTCAGACATCTCAATAAATAACGACTAACAAGGTTGGATGAACATTTTTTATATTAAACATAGAAACAAAAATATCTATAATAGATTTCAATAGATTAATACCTTACCTATCAATTATGTGTCGGATTTTAATTCTCAGTATTTCTAACTTGCTAATACAAGAAATTAAAATAAAATAATCATCTACTGTATCAAACTGTCCCTACCCTCACCTACATCAAACAAGACTTTTGGACTAATGCTGCTCCAAAATATTAGGTATGCAATTTTTTTTTATTTGTGTAAAGCATCAATTCTACCTGAATCGTGAAGAACTTTGCCATCTAATTTCAGCTGTTTGGGTGAATTCTGCTGGAAGTCCTCATCCTCCCCTATGGAACGAGGTCGCTTACCAGCAAGAGAGTCTGTTGAAATGATCTGTAGATTGAAAAAAATGAATGGAGAAATAATGAATGGGTTCATTGTAATTGTAATTGAAATGGTTTATTGAAGAAAAAAAATATGACATGTATCTCAAGCCTCAAGGCTGATATTGTCTGTTTACAAGGTAATCAGATATTTCAAATTATAATACAGATATCAAAATACAAAAGCAATACAACATTATAACAATGGCAAAATCACACAGCAATATTATATAAGATTTAGAAATATATCACATATGTGGATAAGTAGTTATGATAATTTGGGCAATATCATTCATTATTATCTGTATGTTAAGGCTTCCAAGTGGAACAATAAATCAGTGTATTTAGTATCTTTAGCAAAGCACCCGGATGGCAGATCAATATTATTTTCATATTGTTCTGTCATCAGGGAACTTCAACTTCAACTTCATTAATGCTGTTATTGTTTTTGTTGCTGTCATTTTTTTATTATCCTTATTATTATCACCATCATGATCAATTTCATCATCATGATCATCACCATTACCATCATCACCATCATCATCACATTATCATCATCACCATCACCATCATCATCGTCACATCATCATCATCGTCCTCATCCATCAATATCATCATCATCATCATCATCATCATCATCATCATCATCATCATCATCATCATCATCAATGATCATCAATTCATCATCATCCAGAGTGTAGCTGTCAGTAGATTAGACAGCAATAACCATCTGATTTGGGTCATTTCTTTAATAAAACTGACATTTGTTGTCATTCCCCAATACAGATGGCAACCCAGAGATCTCGTACCGTGGGGGTAAATTAGAGCCACAGCGTAACAGCTTTTCGTTACCGACATTTCTCCCCCGATTTTTTTTATTTAGATCTAATTTCCTGATTTCTAAATCAGATGTAAATTAGCTCGATATGTCATTTGTCCTAATTACAGTTATCAAAATTTGATAACTCAATATTAAATAAATAATTTACGGACTTACTTAGACCCCTATATGAATTATCCAATTTGTACCTCAGAACCGCGAAGCAGTACGTTCATGCATTCGAAATATTACCCGGCGGCCGATATATTTCCGGGTCCACCTACCAAAACATAGCCAATGGCCAATCAGAGCACTCGTTTCGTGCGAGTTCGTTGGTCAAGCCGGGCCGACTCGTATGTAGCTACGGTAGCTATTGGACGTTCGAAAAGAAAAAATTAATATTCATCAACTAAAACCAAGACGGATAATGTTGACGACGAGACTTTCTCGGATTAATCATTAATTTAGGATCTAAATGAGCAAGCTATCGTAAGTCAAATAAGCTATATAGATCTAGGTCTATATGTTATTTTTAATTAGACTCTAATTATTGTCATATTGGCTATATTGCAGCATGTGTGAGGATGTAAAGAGTGAAAATCTCGTAGCATATCTCATTCATCGCGGTCCTGCCGAACCGAACCATTGGTTCCGTACAGTCCCGATAGGACAATCTTCAGTCTCTATAATCGGAGGTCTAGTGGAGCCAGACGTAGTCTCAGTGGAACAACCGACGATTAGAGAGACTGAAGTTTTCGGTCTATCAGTAGATCTACATTCACACGCACATGCACATCGCGTCCTACCGCAAAGCATACAAAAAATGTCACACCCGGGACCGAGTCTAAAGCTGAGCTAAAACTGGCAGCTACGGGACGTCAGATACCCTCTTTACAGCATTCATTAGATGAACATAACACCGTCTTTTTTAAAGAATATACTTACATCCGATCCTCCATTCGACTTTGACGTGTCATCGACTTTCTTGGTAGATTTAGTTGTAAAAAAACGTGAGAGTGTAGGCTGCACTTTCTTCTTGCTTGACATTTTAGAGTAGTCTTTATTCAATGCCTACAAATACGTTTTTGATTTGTGTTGCTCAAAAAAAAACAAAGAACGATCCATCCATAATAATCGGCAATGAGAATGGATCTTCGAATAATATTCTGTTTGATTCTGTCAAGTCATTTGAGAACTCAAGTAAATACAATGATCTCAGTATCCTATTGGGGGGGGGGGGGGGGGGGGGGTGTAGCAGGAGAGCCGAGCTGCTTATGCCCACAGCATCAGTAGATGTGCCTATACCCATGGTTTCATTTAGAAAAATGTTTATTTTGTTTTCTTAGACACTACGTTGGGGCTATTGACAGTATCCAACCCCTATCCCTGGTCTTTCAAGGGGAAAAAAGGAATAGGCCTAGATATAAATCAATACAAACTTTTACAGATGGTTGTCTATTAAGGTCATAAACATTTTCAATCGATCGCTCTATATTTATACTTTTTGCATATCATCAATCCCCCAACACACACACACACCTAAAACGTGCATACATCATAATTCCTATATGTGTACATTTTATCCAGCTTTCTCAAGTTTTCTAGATTTTCGGTTAATTTTCGGACATTGGGGATGAGATTAAATGGGTTCTAAGTTGGGTTAGGGCTAAAGGTTAAGTCAAATAAGTTGAACATTTTGTTCAGTGGAAGAGCTTGATGATGGAGCATTTTTTGCTGGAGCAAACATTGTTCAACTGATCCCCTAAGTATTCAAATTATTTTATGCATTCAGATGACATCTCAGCCACCTACATCAACATTAAAATTGCTTCCCCAGCTCTATGCATCTTGTACACTTCCAATGGTGATTATTTATACATGCAGATATAAACTCATAGCAAAGTCCCAAACTTTGTACACCCTTTTTATCAATCCCATACAATATACAGTGCGTCCCAGAAAAAACAAAACCGAGAGTTATCATAACTTAGTCACATTTATAATTAATAAATGACACATATTTGGAAAGCTTAGATCCTCCTCTTTCATTTCATGCAACTCATATGATGCATATGTCACGTATGAGTGATCAAAATGAATTTGAAGAGAGGAAACTAAAAAGTCATTTGGCGGACGGTATCTGAATCTCAAAGAGAAAGTCACATTTCTAGAAAATTGAGTATCTGCCCTTTCATATGACACTGACCTCAATCATGAAAAATGAGCTAGGAATAACAAGGTTCTGTATGTTTAAAGTAGTGCTTGCAATTCCATAATTTTATCAAATGAATTCATTTTCACTGGCTGCCTGCCTTAGCAAAAAGCAGAATTGACAAAAGACTTAACTTCGTTTCATTGACAATCAGCCATGCATGAAGTCTTTCGTCTATGGAATTGAAAGAGGAGGATCGAAGCTTTCCAAATATGTGTCATTTATTAATTATAAATGTGACTAACTTATGATAAAACATCGATAATTCTCGGTTTTGTTTTTTCTGGGACGCACTGTATAAAGAGATGCCTGTATAATGTCAGGCAAGTATTCTTCACAAGTCAGTTACCAACACAGACAGCTCCAATAAAAACTGTTTAAGAAAACAAAAATACATAGAGACAGCATTGTGATATAGATCATACATCTAATATTTTAATTCACTTATCCCATCTCTTGAGCCAGAAAGCAGCTTCTTGCTTTTCACTGGCTGCCAGAGATCACATGATCAACATTTCAGAAAGTGATGACAAATAAATAAAATAAGTATTAATGAGCTTCCTTTTTACAGTATATATCACACAGTGATCTTAATGACTTCTGAATGAACTAATCTGGATATAGCTACAAGGTTAATTCTATTTTTACAATACGTACAGTTCTCAAAACATGCAAGGAATGTAACTTTATAAATACCTAATAATCCAAATGGGTCATTTTCGTAATATGATCAAATTTAATGCACAAATTTTTGTTGTATTAAGTGCCTCATTACAAATAATTTAATTCACCTGTTACAAATATTTGCATTTCAATTTTCAGAATTAATGCACATTGAGTGTTGTTATAGGTAGGACAAGCAAATACAAAAATGCCTTGTCTAACAATGTTATGCATCCAAATAGTTAAGTCTTTTTCGGTGGCATTTCCTGGTGGTTTGTACATTTCTCTGCATGTAAATCATCTAAACACATACTGCTTACCCGTAAGTACGAGCATATATGTCAAGCAAACTAGATATTTAAAAAGGAGATTTCCTCTAATATTTGTACATGTGTTGTTTATCATGGACAGTAAACACAACATGGATCCTGCAATCATTTTAATCAAGGGGTGTGGGTAGGTCCTAGCTTGGTCACGTTGTGAAGCAGACGCTGAACTGACCATTCCTTGGACACGCGTCACAATGTTACTTTTTGTTCAGTTTGGTGCTGGTCAGGCATCTGTCTCATCGGTATGACTGAGGTATTACAAATAACATCTGTTCTTTAATTTAATTTAATTATTTCTCATTCTATTCTCTCTCTCCCTCTCTCTCTCTCACTTATTCTCTCTCCCTCTCTTTCTCTCCCCCATCTATCTTTCTATCCTTCTAATCTACGTCTTATATATGTGCATGAATATATGCATTTAAAGCTATCTCAATACCAAAGTACATGTACATGTATTAACAATCAATTTATCATATAAATTACTCTTATTGTAATAACAATACCTTAAATATCCAATTTTCACCTGAACATGTCTCTGGATATATTTATCTACAGAAAAAGGAAGACTAATGGGGTGAAATACAGTGCTAAACCTACATATAACCTGTATTTAAGACTATCACAACCACTACAATAGTATCGCCACAGGGGGAAGTAAAAATCATGATTTACCGGTAAATCATGACTTATACATTACAAATTGAATACTGAAAGTTGCTCCATGATGTTTGAATGCTTTCACGGTGCTATAGGATAATCATCATCTCAGGTTTAACAAGCAATGCCAAAGAGCAGATTGGAGACCAGCTCACATGATATGTCACAGTGTTGCCAATTTGTGTTTCACTGATGACAACTTCAATAATTCATAACTTTCCTATTTCTAATCAGATTTTGCTCAAACTTTCACTAATTTGTTTCTCCTTTTCCCCCACTTTTATTACAACCAACTCAATATCAGGGTAGACTTCCCCTTTAAATGGCTGAGTAACAAGTTACGGTACCCACTGCCCGACCATGAGAATACTGAACAGAATACTGGTTAATAGTACTCAATCAATCTCAAATTATGTCTGCTTTATCACAGGAAAATACATCTCTGTAAGTGTTTGATAAGCTAGTGAAGTTTCAAACTACCATTGTTAAACATTAGGTCAAGATTATAGATTAGATACACAATTAAATAAGCGCATAAAGAAATGTTGAAGCCAATATGTCATCTTAAACAGCGTCAAAATGTTACATCCAATTTCATTGAAGTAGTAGGCATACACACACACACGCACACTATGGGCTATACCAAGTAATGAAATATTTTGAGAAAGCTACATGGCATGTAAAATATTGTTCATGTATGTCATGACATTGTGTCTTGGATTTTTCATATAAAGAGCAGTAGAAAACAAAATACCTTTGATGAAAGCAAATTTCAAAATTTGTTACCGAACTGAAAACAGCACAACAATCAAAATAATTAAACCATTGATCATGTGCAAGCAGAGACATTTTACCAATTTACATGTATGCTAGTAATTTAGGTTTACACAAAGTTTTGACGAATGTTAGATTCAATTTATAACTTGAACAGGAAGAGAATCCCATTTCATATTGTATCTTGATTTTAAAAAATGAATACATAAATTAACATCTTCAAAAGCTGTTAAATGTATGACACCCATGAGTAGACACAAGCAAGAAATTTGCATAATTTTGAATAGAGCGAAATTATCATATTCAATCAAAAATCATTTTGATGTGATCCAAGCTGAAATTAATGAACAAAGCAATGTAAAAGATCCCCCTAGAACTGCACAAGTGAAAAATACAGGGTAAAAAAATTGTGAATATTACTTTAGTAGGTATTTGGCATGCGACATAATTGTAACCTAGATTAAAAACCATAATTTCATTGGGTATATTCAGTATGCAATTGATAAATATACCTACCGTAGTTGTTTATGTACAATCCACATCGTAATGTAACTATTTACCATATAAATAATCACAAATTTCCAATGCTAAAAGTATGGACACTAAGCCTCATAACACAAATTTCTCATTCTTCATTTCATATCATCATAAAAAGTGATTTTTTCCTGAATCTGGCAGTATATGAATTTAAATATAATTCATAATATTTTTTCCTTCGTGTGACTTCTTTTTAGATACCCCTTTTGATGAAGAAAACATTTTGCATATTCATATTTGAATAAATTTCGAATATAACAGATTAATTTACCGTACATGTACATGTATTCACTATTTTGACAAGGAGACCATTACATGTATATACATGAAACCACACTGATACGTATTTATAATACATTTATAATCAAAACATGGTCTTTTCCCCTTTATAAAGCCTGCGGGATATGGAAATAAAGCCTCATTTATCATGAATATATGTATAATGCATTCAGTGTGAGGTAATGGAGTAATGGTTTGCATGGAAGGTTTGCATAAAGTGCACACAAATGGTGGGATAAATTCAGTTTGCACATACATTTGTGTTTTGGTTAAGAAAAAGGAATAACATCTCTACCAGCGAGAAGGGTGTTAACTCAAGTTTCATGACTTATCCTCTCCTGGCTCTCAGCCAAGTCAGGATAAAAAACGGTGTACATGATCGCAAATGGCAAGATAAGAATACACCTATTGGTTAGAATTGATAATGGAATGACCTTAAATTTTTGTATGTTGTCTCTTTCAACAGTAACAAGAATAATTTAATAAAGAAATCAACATCTGATGTATTCCATTTGACATCTTGACAGCAGGATGAGCACCTCATTTTTTGGTATTTCTCTCACTTTTCATTCTACTCTTTGAATCTTTGCTGGCAGCAGACAGTTTTTGTCTCAAAATGTTACTTCTTTCCGGCTCAAACTGTAGACAGACTCGATCAGCTGGCACCATTACTAGGATCCATTCCAAGTTGCACTTTCATCACTAATTAGAGCCTCGATGTGTCATCATCCTTTCCTTCACACTATTGTCTTCATATTCTTCTAGCTACCCCACTTTGCATCATTGACATGAACCACGCAGGAGTTGAAGTGTTCTAGATATCAAATCTTCATTGCATAGTAGTGGTGTCATGTGACCGGTGTTTCGTGACGAAGTTTGACGATCTGTTGGAGGGCTTCCTTTACCTCAGAACTGATCTCATCCTAAAGAAAATGACAATGAAAATAATTGGAAAGTCTAAATCGTGATTATGAAATCTGCGCATTCCTTGCTTTGACTTGTAATTGCAATGTTCTCTAACCATTACCCTAAAACTAACTCTCAGGCCTATTTTGACAAGAACTACATGTACGAATCTCTCAGTAAATCATGTGTGAGGTAATCAATTTCTGTACAATTCATTAATTTTCTAATGCTTTCTATGGTTCTCTAAGATAAATTTGACTTCTGGTCATGCGATTGCATTGTGAAAGAAACGTTGTGGAATCGATCAGAAAAAGTTGATAAGTATTGGTGTGTACAGCAAGGTTCTGGAATCATCAAAATGATCAGAAATTTGGCCTAGTCTTGGTAAAGTTACAACCAATGTACACAGAAAGATGTATATGGGACTTAAAGAACATGTGGCATAAAAATCTGTCCCGATTTTTATGATGTTACATGCCATGTTTAGAATATTCCACACTTACTAATACAATGATAACGCTCACGAATTATTCTTCACCTCTTCCCAGAACTCAACCTTCTCTATAAGGCCACTACTGCACACTTCACGACCTGACCCCCTAGGCTTAATAAGGAAACCCCCTGTGTGTTTTTTCTTCTTCTTCTTTCCTCATTTGGTTTGTGTGTTTGTGGGAGGGGGGGAGGGGATAATGGGTTATGATATATGATAAGCTTACCTGTACAGCACTGAGTAGGTGTGCTCTGTAGATGTTGACAGTCTCTTTATGCCTACCATCCATCTCAGCTATCTGTTGCTTTAATCTTGTTACTTCTTTCAGGTTTGCCTTTCCTCCACCACCACCTCCTCCTCCATCATCTATCCCATTCATCATTCCATCATTCTTCGTTCCCTCCATCTTCTTGATGGTTTCTTTCAGTCTTCTATTCTCAGCCAGGACCTCTGCTGATTGCTTTGAGTTCGGGCTACCATTCTGAAGACCATTCCCGAAATCTTGAACCTGACTTAACCTCGTTTTCAACGAGAGGTTCTCAGCGAGGATCTGGGAGTACGCGGCCTCTCCGTCCCTCTTATTCGCGAGTTCAATCTCCATCTCTTTGTTCCTTCCTTTCAGTCTTTTGTTCTCTGCCTCTAGTCCTTGGCTACTAGGGGTCTTCACAGCATGTAGCTTTGAAAGCTGAGCACTCTTGACCAGCATCTCGTCCTCCGCTTTCCGCACCGCATCCTGCAATCTCCAATTCTCCGCCGTCAACTCTTCGACTCTCATGCTCTCCTCCTCCTCGCTCTCTGCCCGTCTCTCCAGCATCCCCACCCTCTCCATCAGTCTCCTGTTCTCTTTCTCCAGCTCCCGCCTCTCCTCCGATTCCCCGTCCCCGTTGACCCCAGTCCTCTGAGACGCCTGCATCTCTTTGACCAGCTGATCTCTCTCCGCCGCTAGCTCACTGTACTTGATCTTGTCCTTACGCATCCTGTCCGTCTGTTGCGCTATGGCTTTGGATTGTTTCGTAATCATAGCCTGGAGTCTATTATTCTCCTTCTTCAATGCTTCCATCTCCTCCTTGCTCCCTGACCCGCTCCCTTCTCCCAGTCTCGCTTCCAGGGCATCCTTCTCAGTCTTCAGTACACCAATCTCCTTCTTGTAGGACTCGATGTCATCGGCTTGCTTGGCCAGGACTTCAGAATGCTTGCTGATGATCTCCTCCATCTCTAGTTTCTCCTGGACGAGCTCGTTGTATCTGAAGTCAGCCGATGAACTACTGACTGGTCTCAGCTGCAGCTCTTGCTGCTCGATCACCTGCTCCTGGAGTCGCTCCTTTCTATCTGTCATTTCTGCAAGCTAGTGACAAAGAGAATTAAGAAGAAGAAAAAGAACCTTTTAAAGAATTTTTGAATTATGGCATGGATGTCACACTTATGAAATTACACATTGATAAAAAGATTTGGAAAGATACTAAACAGAAAATAATTGCTCTTTCATATAAGGAAAAATCATATGCCAAATTAGTTGGCTACCATGTGCAGTTGTTAAATCTAATAACAAAATGCATTTAGCTTTAATTCACATGGCCCAGTTTTTAATTAGCATGTTACAAATGACCCCTAATATATAAAGAACTGTCTATTAAACATGTAGAGCCCGGAGTATTTTGTGCATTGTGGTAAAAATCACTCTGGAAAAACTACATATAGAGGTGCTTCGCAAATAGATTTTGTTTCCCATTTGAAAAGAGTACCGCTTCTTGTACACGAAGGAATGCAATTTAGGGCATAGAATAATGTTTACTTTAATTTACATGAGCACATATCCAGCATTTGTCTCGGTAAATCAGCTATTTGATACAAATAACCTTTGACCTGTTCATGTAGAGATAATATAGAGGGTTGAGTGACACAAATACGTAACTCCATATTTTGCCAAAATTAGTATTTGATATCAAAATGTTCAGAAAAATGTGGGCTTTCTAGGAAACACAAAGACTTAACTCCACCCAACACCCTATTGAAGTCAATGGCTAGTGAAACATAGATTTAACTCCTTAAGGCCCAAGTGGACCTCTATCTTTAAACCACTTTTTCTCAAAATGGCCAAAATGGAGTTACGTTTTTGTGTCACTGACCCCTCGATATCTCATTAAGAGATTATATCAGAAGAGTGTTATAAACGAACTCACTCTCTGAGAGACGTTTCCGATCTCATCCTTCAAGACGATGTTCTCCAGCTTTACGACACTAAGCTCCTCCTCGTTGGCCTCCTTCAGCTCCCGATACTCCTCGTACGGGACCATGTTACCCCGGTCCGTCTCCTCAAGCTCCTCCTTGAGACTGGCTAGCTCCTCCTCCAGGTCTGCTATCCTGCCGTTGGATGAGAGACGCAGACGCTCAAACTCAGCCCGGGATACTGTTCCTGCTGGGGTCACCTCACCGGACTGTAATCAAACAGAGAAATAGTTACCCTTGGCTACATCAATAAGGCCAACAAAAAAAACATGGGTTGGTCGGTCTAAAATATTTTTTTTTTTACTTTTTTTTTAAAAACTCCCTCATTTGGCTGATATTTTTCAGTTTTGAATGCTTCAATACATTTTTCTTCGCCCATCGATTTCAAAAATTGTGGGTCGGGTGTAAAGGGCAATACAATATTTTTTTTTTTAATGCCGAACGGGGGCCATAGTAGGAACGTTCACGTCGCGGTCACTGTCAGGTTCTTCCAAGATCCTTTGTAAACCTGCTAACACGTCACACACCATTTTCGAAGTACACCTGTAGTTGTGTGATGACTCTAAATGATGATGATACTCAATAACACTAAGCAAGCATAATAAGACTAAATTGCTTCAAAGATAATCTTAAATTCTTGTAGGATCAGGGAATCACTAAAGATGTTTCATGTAATTTAAGGAAAGATACTCTCTTATAATTAATATTATCAGGTTAATAAACATTTTCAACACCATTGTAATCATAAAAACCCTTTCAAATTAAAACGCCTTGATATGTATGGAAGTTATTACACATTAAGAATAATAATATATCTTCAATAAATAATAACATGAATACAGACTAGTCTACACCTTCTATAAATGTGATAATGAAGATAACATACCTCTAATTGGTTTTTGAGATTGTCATTCTCTTTGCGTAGTTCCTCTACCTCAGCCTTGAAACGTTGGGTGTCGGACTTATGTTTGGGAGAGTTGATGTCCATGGATAGATTCAGAGGTTTTCCGGGAGATTTCTTGGTTCCTGTAAGGTAATACCATGTACACTAGT
The DNA here is from genome assembly GCF_000002235.5 of Strongylocentrotus purpuratus. Lineage (NCBI taxonomy): Eukaryota > Metazoa > Echinodermata > Echinoidea > Camarodonta > Strongylocentrotidae > Strongylocentrotus > Strongylocentrotus purpuratus. The sequence goes on along the minus strand of NW_022145615.1, from coordinate 18,618,036 downwards.
CTTATCATACATACATGTATTTTAATATATACTACAGTGTACATATGCTGCTGAACGTTTTTGTTTATACAAGTGTGGTAAAGGTATTGTAATGAATATGAGTATGTAGGTTTATGTTTTTTATTTTACTACTATTGCTTGTTGATTAATTCAATTTAAATTTTGTTTGTGTTCATTTATTTCTGTGTATTTGTACAGGGCCCTCCTAATAAGCTTTGCTTTCTTAGGGGTCCTTCTAATGTATTTTTTTGTATGTATTTATTACTTAATTATCATGTTTTTCTATGAATTGAATTTGAATTGAAAAGAACTTATCAACAGGTGGTACACAATAACTGTGCACTCGATCATTGGTAATTCTGAATTCTATTCCAGATCTGAATGCATTACCTGGTAGCAAAACTTAACACCAGGCTGTAATACTCAAGAATGCATAAATCTGAATTTTCTAGACTCCTCAAAATTGTCAGGAGACCCATCAGGGATATCTTCCCAAAAGAATGGTGTCATAACTTTTTGAGTGCTACCATTTCTAAATAATTTCTGCCAAGCAACAAATTTTAAATTTGATGAGGTAAGTGAGTATAGTAACAAGATTCAATTGCTATTGTCCGTATTACCATGACAAAGCCTTACAAGGAAGATCAAACAAATATAAAAAATTACCATCCTCTACTGCCTGGTCATGATAGCTGAACAGCATTCTACCAGCAAACTGTTCATTACTTACCAGGTAGACCAAAGAGATCGTCTTCACTATCACCCCAGCTTCCAACAGAGTTTGTCTCATCTTCATCATCTTCTTCAAAGGAATCTTTGCTCTCCTTCAGCTGATAAAGAACAAAATGTATCAAACAAAATTAGTATTCAATAGTATTGTATAGTTTTCCCTAATATAATCATCACAATGTTTCAAGATAACAATTAAAATTCTAGGTAATGACAAACTATCAATGCAATGCTACTTGATTTCCACTATTCCTAACTGATCTAATATATTTCTCATTACTCTCGGTCAACATTTTTAGAAAAGACATGGTCCTCAGGGAGAACAGTTACTAATACTGATGAGGCTACCCTGGGTAAACAAGACATATCATTGTCATGGCCATGGTCATGGTCGTTGTCGTCGTCATCGCCATCGTCGTTGCCATCATCATCATCATCATTATTATCAAGAGAACAGAAATGGAAATAAACATAGCCAAACTATAAAATCTTCATAGTCATGGTCATGGTAATGATCATGGTCATCAGCATCATCATTATCATCACCATCGTCATCGTCATCATCATCACCATCGCCATCATCATCATCATCATCACCATCGTCATCATTATCAAGAGAACACAAATGGACATGAACATAACCACACAACTATAAAATCTTGTCCACTTCAGAGTTAGCTAAGCATGTATAAAAATAATGATTTACCTTCATGGAACTGAGTTTATTCTTGAGATCATTAATCTCTTTCTCTGCTTCTTTCCTCTTCATCTCCTCACCCTCTAGCCTCTGCTTAAAACTGTCCACCTGCTGAATAACATACAAAGTAAAACATATTATTACAGCACAGGGATAAACAAAGTGTAATAGTCTAAAAGAATACAGTATTGCTTAAAGCCCATCTGTACTAGTTTGGCCAGGGGGGGGGGGGGATTACACCACCCAGCAAGGTCACTGACAGGTGGCTATCTCATTAACTCAGCTCTCAATTAACGTAAGAAAAAGAGGATCATGGGGGACCAATGGTCACCGATTAGGCATTGATTTCTATATAGAGGGCGCAAGTAGCTACAAGTAGTGCAGTGGGCCTTTAAAACTGTCCACCTGCTTAATAACATACAAAGTAAAAAATATAATTAACAGGTTGCAGCACAGAAATGAACAAAAAGTGTTATAGTCTAAAAGAAAACAGTATGATCAATAGGGAAATACATTTGCTTTAAAGCCCCACTGCACTACTTGTAGCTACTTGTGCCCTCTATATAACAAACATTGCATAATCGGTGACCATTGGTCCCCCATGATCCTCTTTTTCTTATGTTAATTGAGAGCTGATTTGATGAGATAACCACCTGTCCAGTGACCTTGCAGGGTGGTCTAATCCCTCCTGTACACTAGTCCAGATGGTCTTTAAGTAATGCAAATTCATAAGCATTTGTCTTTAAAGCTGAACTCAAAAGAATTTGAAAGATTACTCCAAATCTGAAATCAAAAGCAAATGTTGTCCTTCCTTTTCATGTCAACATGCTAACTTTTTAACAAGCAATTTTGGGGAATTAGCAGGTTAAAACGTCATTCAACAAGTACATGTATGATACATGTTTTTTAAAGCAGTTGAGAAAACATGTGTTTATGAAGATAATATAGCTAGTTTTCTTACCTCTATTTCGTTAGCTTTACTTTCAAGTAATCTAATCCTCTCTAGTGCTTTCTTGTGTGCCACATTCACCTTGGAGAGTTCTTCGTTCAGAAAGTCATTCTCTTCCTCTAACTCCTACAAATACAAACATACAAGCAGCAAGAAAAATAAAATTAATATTAAATATTATAATTCTTATTCTGTAAATAAAATTCTATTCCTTATTATTAGTTTGTATATTGTGAGACATTGTTAAGTATTCTTATTTTTTAAGTATCGATTGTAATAGTAAATTCATTATTTTTGTTTTGTTTTCTGAACTTTAATTATAGTTTAGCTGTAAGTGGTTAAGCTCGACTAGCACATGTGCTATTATCTGGCCCCTTTTACGAACCAATAGTTTTTCTTCTTGTATGTTATGCAAATTTCGTTGTATTGAATGTATTGCGATATTGCTGCTGTTATAAATCAAATCAAACCAGGCCTTTCTTAGCAGAATAAGGACAAAGCTTTCTTTAGAAATTTTGCTGTAATTAGAGCATTTGTCATTGTCTGTATGCTATAAATATGAATCAAATCAAAATCAAATAAAAATTAGAAGATCTCTCACCTTAAGGTCATCCGTCTGATTATTAGTGAGTGCTGGCATACTGACTGCTCGGCTGGGAGTTGGGAAGTCTGCAGGAATATTATTCTGTAACAAAGATGAGATAAAACATGAAAGTTTCATTCATCTGGTCCTGTATTCAATGAAATCTTTTACTTTGATTATTTATTCAAGGATTTTATTACAATGATCTGCTGGGATTCGTTCACTCTGCTGACAGGGGAAAATACAGACCTTTCATTAGAAGGCCAGAAAATGTCTGAGACATGAAAATTGAAATGTTACTCATTACATCTATTTATTTTCATATTTTGTATGACATTTACTTAAGTATTAACTACTACATGAATATGACTATTTTTATCATTATTACATCTTACATCAAAATAGTGACTGAAGAAATGATGTCAAGGCATAACACAAGTCAACTATACATTTATAAGCATATATTGACAAAGATGTAGTTCCAATGAGATTCCAACTCTGTTTGTGACATATGCTATGTTTACACAACACTAATTTTCATTTTGGGGAATACATGTACCTGTTGATTTTTATTCGGGGGAGGCGAGTCTGCTCTCTCATTGCCCACATCAAAGGTATCTATGTAATCCACAGCATCGGGGGCTACTTCATCATAAGCTTCCTCTTCCTCGTTACCTAGCAACAGAGAGAATGATAGAGAGATTGATGAACAGATTCTAGATTGGAGGATGGGTGGACCATCAGAGTTATATAGTAGTAGAGGATTTATACTGAAACTATTAAGGCAATGATGTGCAAGAAAAAGAGCCATAAAAACTTCATTATCATCATTGCTGTCTTCTATTCACCCCCCTCCTTCTCCTCTACTCATCACCATCATCATCATTGCAGTCATCAACATAACCACATCACCATCGGCAACATCATCATCATCATCACGATCGTTGCCATCATCATCACCCTTATCAGGCCTTTAAACAAAATATGTTGCATTGCCTTTTGCGGCCAACCCCCCCACCCCCCCCCCCCCCCAAAAAAAAAAAAAAAAAAAAAAAAAAAAATGTTTTTAAAAAAAAATCTGACCGATCGCCCCATGTTTTGGCACCTAAAGGGCAAAACAACATCATTTTTTTAAAGGCCTCATTGGTATCATCCACAACATCATACCCACACCCACACCATCATCATAATTTTTACAATCGCTACTTACGAACATCCCAAGTAGCTACCGATGGGGCACTGTCCAGGAGTTCCGACAGGTTGTCCTGTCCACTGCCTTCAGCATAATACTCGTTATCATCATCAGCATCATCAACATAACCAACATAACCACATCACCATCGGCAACGTCATCATCATCACTATCATTGCCATCATCATCACCCTCATCATTGGTATCATCCCCACCATCATACCCACAACCACACCCACAACCAAACTATCATCATCATGATCACTACAGTAGGTACTTACGAACATCCCAAGTAGCTACCGATGGGGCGCTGTCCAGGAGTTCCGCTAGGTTGTCCTGTCCACTGCCTTCAGCATAATACTTGGCATCATACCCCTGGGCATCACACAGATCTACCCTAGCTCCTCTCTTGATAAGCAGCTCTACCGTGTCCTTGTGGCCGTTCTCACATGCTGCCATCAGAGGGGTCCTACAGGCAGAGAGAAAAGGTTGTCAATTTTGGAAAGACGCCTTCCCCTTTCACATCGGGCAATACAAATTCACACTGTTCCAAAAATGTGTCTTAACTAAGGATGAGACAGATGAACAGGCTTCAATCATGCATTCAGATGTAATGTTATTCTTATGAAGAGGTGTCGTGGTCGAGTGGATACGATACCGGACAGTCGATCACAAGGTCCGCGGTTCAAGTCTCGCCGCGGCACTAATGTCGTTTGGCATGATATTGATCTACATTTGTGACACTCAACCCATGTGATGTAAATAGGTACCAGGCAGGAATTTAATTCCTTGAAATGCTTTAGCGCCTTATCATCGCAGCTCAGCTACAGCCAGGGTAACAATATGAAACTTTGTATAAAGCGCAGTAGAGTATATTCATATAGTAGCTGCGCTATATAAATTGACCTATTATTATTAAATAAGGATTGTCTCTTCTTGCTTGGCCAGTTTCAAGTTTGCACTAGTAATAGATAGAAGTAATGAGAATCCAAGCACACTGTATATTGTCTGTTTAGAGCCAGATGAGCATTATCTATGTGTAAAAGTTTACAAATTAATGTCATTCTGGCTCCAAATAGAATGTAAAATATCTAATTGACACAAATTAATTTCAGACCAACTACCATAATGTAAATACAATCATCCCTTTAATTTGATTCAATTTATTTAATATAAATCATATTTTAATGTCAATAAATGGCAAATGGAAATTTGAGGGTCTTTTGCCTTCTCTTTCTTAAATACATAATCATACAACATCATATATCACAGATAAGCTCCCTTTTGCAGCACTCTACGCACTGTCAGAATGCAACACATGTAGGATGAAAGTGGGGGAAAACCTATCAATAAATTAGGTCATAGAATATTGGAAGTTTGAATGATGTCTTTCATTACCATGCCATCACTGGTATGTATGCATTGATTCATTGATTGACGGGTGCTTAAACCACCTGTTTCTGCTGACTGCAGCGATAAATGAAATTGATTAACAGAAAAGGGTGATGAAAACCAGGGCCCTTTTGTTGACTTAAGTAGAAGCCTGGGATGATCAGTGATTGCATGATTGAAATTATAAAGGATATTGAGAGAAAATGGACTGACAGAAGTCACAACTATAACTTTTGAAGAATTCATATCAGCAACTCAAATGAATAAACCAAAATACTAGTAAGGTATGTGTTTTGTCTGAAAGCACTCTGTTAGCTCTGTGTACCATGTAGATGCATGGTAAGTAATAAATTAAACAATCTCTGTCTGGTTTTCATCAAATGTATAGAGTAAGGAAACAAAACAACACAAAAATTGTTATTGTTATGCAGCTGTTAGATCTCATTATCCTATCACTGCTGCATACATGTTCTTTTCCTTGAGTTCTTTTAAAAATAGCATTACCTCAATATCTTATATGCCTTCATCTCTAACAATAGTAAACCATACACTGTGTGCCCTCTTCATGCTCATTTCCCTTTATTTCAATGTTATAATACCATATGTTTTCCTTTTAATGAGTCATACATTTTTGAAGGTTTTCTTTTTTCTGCCAACAATAGCATGTTCGTTTAATGCCAACCTATTATGACTCAGGAAGCAACATATTTTGGGCTTTAAAATAATGTTTGGAAGGTTGCTTCCTTGACTACGAATATAATCATAATGGGGTTGGCATGTTTAGAGGATTATGGTCTAGACAATGAATAAGATGCACAAAGTATGAAGTACATGTAGTCACGTTCTTTATAGCGATGATGATGATAATGGTGATGATGCTGATGCTGATGGCAATGATGAAGGTGATGATGATGATGATGATGATAATAATGATAATAATAAAACTAATCATAACTGGTGATAAGGCCTAAAACAAAAATGATGTTGTATTGCCCATTAGGTGCCAGAACCTGGGTCAGTCGGTCGGATATATCTTCTTTTTTTTAAACGTTTTTTTTACACCTCCAAACTGGGGACGTCGCCCAAATCTCGCTGGTCTGTAGCTGGTGCAATATTGTATTAAATCTTCTTGGACTCATAAAAAAACTTTGTTTGTTCTAGAAATTCAAAATGGGTTCAAAGACTCATTGCTTAGTTCGTGAAACAATGTTTCAATCGAGATGAACATAACGAAAAAAGAGGCAAAATGACAGAAAACTTTTCTTACAAATCTACCTGTGATACAGTTGTAAATCTAGTGGCACTATCACAAAATTAAATACCTCAGACTAGTTTCCTTTGATTGACCTAATTTCTAACAAAACCTTAAAAACCCAGCATAGGGTTCTAATCTTTTAATACGGGCTAATAAGGCCAGACTTTAACAACGCTTCAGGTTTAAAGCTCGTCTGCACTAGTTTGGCCAGGGGGATTAGACCACCCAGCAAGTTCACTGGCAAGTGGTTATCTCATCAAATCAGCACTCAATTATCATAGAAAAAGGGCATCATGGGGGACCAACGGGTACCGCTTGGGCATTGTTGGCTGTATAGAGGACGCAAGTAGCTATACATGTACAATGTAAGTAGTGTAGTCCCACTTTTTAAACTAAGTGTCAGGGTTAAGTTATGAGAAGAAAAAGGTCAATGATTTGAATGATGGGAACATTTATCTTACTTCTGTATATGATCTTGACTGTTGACATCAGCTCTTCTATCAATAAGATCTTTACACACACCGGCATGACCAGATGATGCTGCTACCATGAAAGGCGTCTTGCCATACTGAAACACAGAAAAGAATAATACATGTTTATAGCTTATTATGGGCTCTTTCATAAATAAGATTTTTACACTCAACAGACATGTAATAGAGAGACAGAAAGAAAAAAAGCCAAATTTATTGATATGTGATGAATTTAGCCATTTAAAAAAGGAATGAGTCTACGACACACTACACAATCATTTTCAACAATTCCAATATTTTTATTTTCTTTGTGTCTTTGTGAAAAAGAATGTTAAGGAGTAACATACTTTGCAGAAACAGTGATGTACAGTTTCCATAAAACTTCACTTTCAAAATCAAGATCAACATTTCAAACACAACAACAACGAATGTTTCACAAGAAACATGTAGATATTTAAAAGGTCTTGCTCTGCCAGAAAATTTGAAAAGAAATTTACCACAAGGAAATCATTGCCATACATGTAGGAAATAATCACTTATTGTCTATACTGGATATTCAACAGGGTCGCATGTGGAGCTAATTGTATGAGCTTTGTCTGCCAAGGTGAAGTTTTGACAAACATTGGCAAAAACAGCAGAACATTGCATGGGAGCAGAAACGGTTTACCTCTGAAACACATAAAGAATCTGACCTATCAATATAGAAGAAGAAACAAAATTACCATGTTTTTTTTTTACAAGATAGCAAAATATGCTGTAAGGAGCGGGGGAAAGTGTGTGTGTGAGGGGGGGGGGGGGCTGACTGTTTACCTTTTTGTAATTGCTAACAATTTACCCATAAATGATGTGTCTCATCTATGAATAATCTTCAAAAGCTGGTTACTAGTGAACAGATACATTAGAGGTACCGTAAGTTTCTCTTGGCCAAAAACCCAAGGCCAGATTGCCAATTTAAGTCTTTGTTAACATTCAAAGTGAAATAGAGATTTCAAAGGCAGGTGTTGTATTGTCTAATGACTCTCAGAGGAAGAAAATAAATTCAATATCCACTGACCTCACATTATTAGCATCGGAAGGGCAGGTGCCAATAATTTGCTCAAAGGTATCATTAAATTTTCAAGAACCCGGAAGGGACTGAATACATATTTGCTCAAGCTCTCGCAATAAAAATAGAAACTTTAACCTAATTTAATAATGTAACTAAAATGGTATATTAAAGAAGAGACCCTTGCCCTGTGATGGACTTAGTGTTTTCTAGTGTAAATGAATCACTGAATTAAACACTTTATCAATGTTTAAAAATTAGTTATAAAAGTTCAACATTTCAGCAAATTATCCTATACATTTAGAATTGTAAAAATAATACACAAAAACAATGTATTTGGGGGAACACAGGTTATATATGTTTTTTTTTAATTCAGGAATCCACACAAAAAACAAAATATAATAACAGGTTATTCTTGTATAACATTGAATAATAAAATTACACAAGTCTAGTTCTTCAAATCATCAATTATTTTTAATTTCACCACTATGATTGACTAAAAATAGATTTTACATTGCATTAATTTAGGAAATGATATGTTCTAAATGCCACACCTCAATTTAACTTCCATTCTACGATGTAACCTCCCAGCTAAACATCCATGGGCTAATCCATGTATGTCAATTCAGTGGCACAAACCCAAGAATGATTGCTTATAAAACAGGTTTGTGATCTTGTCCAATTAAAGCTGTCTGTGCGTTGCCAAGAAAATCAGATTTAATGAACCTCTCTGTCTTAAAAGTGCAAATTATTAATGACAACACTCTGTCAACACACCACTTGGGAAACCACTAGTGGTAAATTACTTTTTGATATCATCAAGCTATAGAACAATGCAATACACACAGACAATCAACCAAGTGCTAGGCCAACAAATGTACCAGGGGAGTGTTTCACAAAGATCCTAAGTTGAAATTATCTCTAAGTTGGACTTAACAATTATGGAAAGCTGTTAGCATCTATGAAAATAATTTGTAAAAGTTTTTTTTAAAGGCATAAAATGTTGATTCGAATCATTCATATTTTCTATTATCAAGGAGATTTCATGTTCTTGATGTTCAATTTATAAAAAGTCTAAAATACTTGAATTTTCGCTTTTTAATATATTTTATTTTAAGGCTACAAATGGCTCTCCATAATTAAGTCCAACTTAGAGTTAAGTTTGACTTTGGATCTTAGTGAAACACCCCCAGAATTCATTGAAAGTGAAACATGCTGAAATTGTCTCTCTAAAAATACTAAATATTTCACAACTTTTGACCCTACTGTACATGTACATGTATTATATTCAACACATGCATGCAGTTTGCTAAGTATAAAAAAGCAAGACAACACAGCACCAAAGGAGCACCTGGATTGTATAATGACATTCGCAGGAAACCATTAATAATATGAAATTAGGAATGCATTAGCCATCCGCAACTTTGCTACTGTGAGCTCAATAAAAGAATTTGGCTTCGCAGAGCAAACTTTTTAAAATGTTCACATTCCCTTGTTTATAAGATAATTCATTTGAAACAATAGACCTGGTTACTTTTAAACAAATTTTTTTTTTTCTTTTCTGGGGACCTAGTCACAAGTCGTTCCATTAACCTCTTATTAATGAATGAACTATAGTACTTGGAATCCAGTCTGCTTACATTACTTGTTGCTATGTCTGACAAGCTTGTCAAGAACACCCTTTGTTTATAAGGTATGCATTAAATTTGAACATACAGTATGTTTAATAGTTAACTGATCTATTGAACAGATATTGCTTGAAGATTTGATTCCATTCCATACATATTGAAACAGAATTCAATAACATAGAATGAGAATTAGTCATCTTCCGCTGAAGGACAGCACCCTAACAGTTCTCAGAAACATATGAATCAAGTAAGCTTCATCAAATCAACTCAATGAAATCCAACTCCCTATTAAATGATTCCTGTAGACATTATCATGGAAAGGATAGATATCATTTGCTATAAAATGCTATAAATGAGGCATCCCCACAAATCTTTTCGAAACATGTCGATTCCAAACTTCATATAAAGCATCCTAATTGCTCAAATCTACACTATCACCAAACTTCTTAATTTCTGAAACTGGATTTGGCCCTGCCCGGAGCATAAATTAAGATACTGAATAAGAATATGAACTTATGAAGGAAAAAAGATAATCCATAATCATTTCTGAGAAATAAAAATAGCAGAAAGGAGGTCGTCTAATCTATGGGCGACCCTATCCTGGCTTGATTCCTAGTCGGATTTCCTCCCTAGGCCAGCCACTAATTTAATGTTTTTATTATTAACTGGAATTTACAAGAAATAGATATTGCTTCGTCCCATGACAGGCTTGCCGTGCTCACAGCATGGGAGCCTCTACAGAGCAGAATTCAGGCCTTCAAAATGTGTCTATTCATGACATACCGGTACATTAATTCTTCCCCTACATCAAAATCTCTATTTAGATCCATACCAACTGTTTTTTTTTATGTTGATAGGTCTACTTGAAAAATATGAGAGAATCTTTTTTTTTTTTTTTTTAATAAATTTGACTACAATAAATAAATTTTTTAACTACCGGTAATCAGAAGAGTGATCAATCAGATAATTCCTTTTTTGTTTTTTGTTATTTTCAAAATCACTACCGGTACTCACTTTGAAACTACTTGAACTAGTTAGTAGATAGGGGGTCCTGATAAGAAAGGAAGTGGCAATATGCCAACCATCTTGAGTAACATATTTCATTCATAACGTTTTCATGCCTACACAGTCACATAAGGGTATGGCAAGGGGCCGTTGAACAGTTAAGGAAATCTTGAGCGGGCCTACAGGAAATAACCTACAGAATTGTAATCAAAACACCGTGTTTGATTGTGAAATATGATATATTCTGCTCTTAAAGCTTTTGAATAAAATGTTCAAGAATTATTTTAAAACAAATTCAAAATGCCACTTTACTGTGTCCACTAGCTACAAATGTGTGATTAAAATTTGAATATGTTAGTGAACGGGTCTAATGTCACTAGTATAGCTAAACTGTAGATATACAGACATTAGACCCGTTCACTAACATATTCAAATTTTATTCACACATTTTGAACAAAGGTTGTTTTAGACAACCTGAAAGCTTGCTCAAGGATTGTCCAACATAGCAACACGTAATGTATGCTGACTGGATTCCAAGTATAGCAGTCTATTCAATTTTAACAGGTTAATAGAACAACTCGTCACGAGGTCCCCCGGAAAGAAACATCAATAGATTTGAATATGTTAGTAAATCAGTCTATTGCTCCACGCTTTATTTCATCAAATATAGGGTTAGAATTAAGCGATTGGGTACCTTGGTAGATTTAAGGTCAGGATTAAGGTCAAGTTTAAAAGTGTTTGGTACGTCCAGGGTGGGGGCAAGGAATTCGTTCAAAGTAGAATATTGACAGTGGAGCAATTTTTGCAGAAGCATATTACGTACAACTGGTAATAAGAGCTTCCATTTCATTTTTTGAGAGGGGGGGGGGGCATTTCCAAAACTGGTCTATACCTTTAAAGTCTTGAGAAGACTCTTCTTCTCTTTCACCTCATCATCGCTGCATCCATTGATGAGAGAGAGGAAGGAAGAGAGAGAAGAGGAAGAGGATGTCTTGTCTGACGGGTCACAACCCTCAAGGTGTTGCGAAGCAGGAAGTCTTGCAGAGACCCCACCCAATCCTCCTCACAGCCTTGTCAACATACCATTGGAGTGGTTGCAGAGTTTGTTTTTTCCCCCCACATATTGGAATGGATGAGGCTTGCCGTAAATAGAAATTCTGCTCCTGTGCTCATCAGGGGCTTAGAACTTCCAACCCAGATGTCTTATTGCTGACATAATGTTATACAAAGTAGTTGTGTACATCTTTTGGCTATAAATAAATTGTTTAAAAAGACCCAATTTCTTAAGTTCAGCTAGAAATTGACAGGGACAGGGAAAACAACACTGTCTTATTAAAGTACAGGAAAATAAAAGGTGTTAGATCATGACCAAGTATCTTGATTATTGTTGTATTCTCATTACTGAAATTTAAAGAAATATTGAATTCTTGCAGCTTCAAACTGTTAAATGTAGTATTTTGCTACTGTTTTTTATAAACTAAACTCAAAGAAATATTACAAATCGTTTATTATCGTTTATTAGTGTAAAATATCAAGAAGAAGAAATTGCTAACATCATATTGTACATGTATGGATGGGTGGTGAAGATATTTTCTCTATCTTTTCTCAAAATATCAATCTCTACATTTTTTGAGTTGGAGCTTTGCAAGTAAATCATTTTTTTATATTTTGTTGCCTTTAAAAAAAAAGGGCTTTTGATGCTGTTCTATTTGAAACATACCATGCTAGTAAAGGAGTTACTCAAATGCACCCCTACAGTCTATTAAGAAAGATGTAGTTACAAGGACATTAATCATGAATTAGTCAGCTAGGGGCCATGGCATATAAGAGAGGCCCCCAGACATTAACTTCCTATGGTCAAGCAACTGAGATATGATGGCCCTCTGATATGACGTTCTATGATACATTTACATTGCCTCACAAAATAATAGTCACCGATTGTCAAACACAATGGCTTTGAAAAACTACATGTACCTATTTCAGGGGGGGTGTTTCACAAAGACTAAAATTGAATTTAAGTTGGACTTACATGTAGCTATGGCAGGCCATTCATGCCACTGTCTGCTCTCACCATTTATTGCTATTGGTCTCTCAAGAGACGTACAAATCATGGTCATAAATGCACTATTGAAGGAAAAAATATTATCTAAAGATCATAATGGTGAAAGCAAACAGTCTGATGAATGGCCTGCCATAGTTAAGTTCAACTTAAAGTCGATCTTTGTCTTTGTGAAACACTCCCCGGGTCTTCATTAGCTATAGACTAATCTTGCACTGGAAACATTTAAACCAGCTTTTCTTATATCCATCCTATGATAAATACACAGCCACACAGAAAGATTATCTGTGTGGTACACAGAAGATTACGACTAATAAGAGGCCATGCTACATGAATATTAAACATCATCCCCCGAGCAGGAAATGGAGGTGATAGTCCGTTTGACCCCCCCCCCCCCCCTCCCTCCTAATCACACTTTTCATTTACGTGTACATGCACATCGAGGAGTTGGACGTCTACATGTAGCTTGGATACCTCGCCAAGAGATAGAGAGGCCATGCCCTCTCCATGTGTAGACAGGACATTAGTCTTGTCTCTCAGCAGGAAAGGGAGGTTACCGTTACTTCGAGTTGTGAAAGAATCTAAATCCTGGATGCTATAAATGTCTGTGTATGTTCTCCCATCCAACCTCATTTAGCAACCACCTGTATCAAAGACCATCTGTCTACAAGACCACATTTTTTGTTTCCCTTGACATTGTTTTCTCATTAAAACATGTACTACTAGAGGAACCTGTACATAAAGACCATCTGCCCATAAAGACCGCTTTTCTTGCCTCCCTTGGGCGGTCCTTGTAGACCGGTTCTACTGTATTTAATAGAGTAGTTACTAAATTGATCTGAAATTAGCACACTCATAGCAATCATAACATGTTTAATTAAAATAAGCTTCATTCCAGCATTCTTGATGCCAAAATAAAAGGCAGAATGGTACATGAATAAATGGCCCGGTTGCCCAAACAATGGTATTCACATATACCTTCAGTACTTGAAAACCCTGGGGAATATCATTTCTCCAACGATTCCTAAACAAAACTTTTCTCATTTTTTAATATCTACATGTACAGGAGTTGTGTATCTCAAACTCTCACATATATTTCTCAGACTTTTCTAGTTGCATTGAAAGCAGCTTGCCAATGAGGGTTTATACTATGCAGTTAACCTTGGAGTCACATGTACCGTATGTTGATGACCTGGTCAAGCATTAGTCAGAGGCCCTCGCTTGGTGGATTAGCACTAGGAAGCAGGAGATCTTGAGAAGTGTGAACATAATTATCTCTATTCTCTAGCTGGGTGATGGTTTGGGCTTTATACAAGCTCTTAATACTCTTAAATGATTTGTTGGTTTTGCTGTTAAGACGTGGGATTCCAGAAAGCAGGAAGAAAAGTTTTCTAGATCCGCAGGTCAGGACTACGATCAAGATATTAAAAACCTGAGACCATGATTGGATTTCCTACATGTATGTACCTCATGCTATATGTGTAGCACAATGAAATATGTAGCTCCTCCTGTGCTATGCAATCTGCAAACAAGTGTCATAAATGAGCTAGCAATAAAGTTTGCCATTTCTTGTTTCATTGTTAAAAATACTTTGCACATAGTCAACCAATGTATTTCATCATTAATATATCTGGGCGGGTATTGGAAGGAAGAATCGGTTTTGCTGAACACACCCTTAGAATACCGTTCGTTTGAGCCAGAAAGGTGTTAAGTCATATGCTTTAACACACAATTATTCACCCTTCCATCTCTGAACAAACAATATGATGTGCATGTATGCAGTATTACTGCAGTATGTATTATGCTGTATGAAGTATGGATTTTATGGAAGGATAGTTGTTAAAGGTGAAATCGTCGCCTTGCTGGCAGAAGGGCGTTAGCTCGAATTTCAGGTAAAAATGAAGCTTTAAAGCAGACGGGCGTTAGCACTAAATCGCCTCAAGCTTTTATAAAACTGATCTATTTCCTTTAAAAAATTGTGACCGTGTTCTACTATAACATTTCTATTAGTCTTTTAAGTTTTAAACCAATTTTCGGGACGGAAAGCAGTTTAAATATCGAACAAATCTTTAAATGTGAATAATTTGAAAAGTACTTTTCAAGTCGCTCGCGCCCTAACGCCCTTCTACCAGCCGGCCAACGAAATAGGTTTTGTTTAACCTCAAAATGTGAACGCAGTATCACAGTATGATCAAATTAATGCATTGTGTTCAACTACATGTAGTACATGCATGTAAAGAATTGGGGTAGAGCTATTATAACTCATTTCCAGGGAGGGTGATGAAGTGAAGGGGAAGGGGGGAAGTTGTTAGATTAATAGTGAAGGGGAAACTTAATCGGCTGATAAACGCTTCCACCCAGGTGGGACCTATAATTAGGCCAGATAATTCGAGTCACAGTTAGGAATTCAGCTACTAACTAGTTTGTTTATTAAAATCCAATAGAGACCTGGTACAAGGACTGTTTGATTATTATACACCGAACATGATTGGGTATGGGGATTGCTCACAGGATTAGTAAACCGGTTCATATATGAGGAAACAAGGACAGAGTACTCGTGTTTGATGATATGAATTGCCTTGAATTACAAAAGTCTAATTTAAGAACTTTTATAATAATAACTTGCACTGAACCGAACAGGCATACATCATGGTACAGTCAAACCTGTCTATAGCGACCACCCAAGGGAAACACAAAAAGTGGCCTTTGTAGACAGGTGGTCTTTGTAAACAGGTTCCTTTAGTACATGATTCAATGAGAAACCATTTTCAAGGGAAACAACAAATGTGGCCTTTGTAGACAGATGGTCTTTGTAGACAGGTGGTCACTAGAGCCGGTTTGACTGTACAGTCAAACCTGTCTATAGCGATCGCCAAAGAGAAACACAAAAAGTGGCCTTTGTAGACAGGTTCCTTTTATAGTGGATGTTTCGATGAGACACCATTTTCAAGGGAAACAAAAAATGTGGTCTTTGTAATATAGACAGGTGGTCACTAAAGCAGGTTTGACTGTAGCAGGTGTTCTTTAGTACATGTATCAAGGAAATTGGAAACATGTATGTGAACAAAATGTAATTCAATTTTATTTTTTTCAAGCCATATCTCGGCATGTGCAGCAGCTAAAGGGCAGCTTCGGTGCTGCCTTTTTAGGTAAAAAACTGTGATAGATGAGTTTAACATCTGGTTCTGAAAGCCATTGGGTGTAGACCCAGACCTCTTAGGTGATGATGATAGATACAGGAAGAAGATATGGGTCAAAATTGGCATGGTGCAGACATTCAATCATACACAGCCAGTCAGGACAGGTAACCACTACCACGGCTGATCAATGACTTACAGGCACATGTTATCTAGTAAACGTGTAAGGGGAGGAGAAGGGGAGCAGATGGGGGGAAAAGGGGAGTGAGCAAGAGGCACGAGAGAGAGAGAGAGAGAGAGAGAGAGAGAGAGAGTGAGAGAGATCTTCATTCCCACGGTGTTGCGTTTTATATCATATAATGGCCAGAAAGCATGGGAAGTGAATGAAGATGATCAATTTCCTCAAATCTCTCTGAAAATTAAGGAATGACTTAATAATATCAGATTATCCTTCATCATGAAACAATCCTTTTTCAGCCTTGCCCTAAATGATTTGCCATTGCTTTCAATTTTCTGTTTTCCTTTCACTTAAGCAGTCTAAAGGCTATCAAACCCATTTCTATCCTTTTCCTAGAGCTGAGTAATTGACCAAGGGAGCAGTATTATATATTGTACGCCTGAAGATCTCCTTGACCAAAGGCTCACAAAACCACAACACAAGGTGAAACACACATGAATTCCGGTCACAGATCGGAGGCCTTTGGTCTTAAAGATCTCTGGCCTCTTGATCCTGTCTCCTGGCCTGTCAGGCTCGCTGCTTTCAGTCAGCTGAGATATCCCCTCTAAACTGTTTCAAGGACATTTCACTGCATGCTTGGGAGATGGGAATCCCATATCACATTAGGAGAGTGGTCTAGTAGATACGTCGTCGACTGTAGATCACAAGTTAGTACTATACTTTGGGGCCTTTGTTTTGCGCACATACTTTTTCTCATCCCCCATTTGACATTCTTTCATACATACAACAACAAAGATATGTTAATTACGTTACTGTTCATAAGACAGGGCCCAGACCTCCTCATTGGGAGTCCAGTGAATGAAGCACTGTACCTACTAGGTCTAGTAAAATAGTTCATTGTACTCACCTCATCGGGTATATCAACAGAAGCTCCGCATTGCAGTAGCAGGATGGTACTCTCTATATGACCACTACCAGCTGTAACATAGACAAGGGAAATAACAATTTTGTGATTAAAGACAAACTTTAGTACTGGTAATGTGATTGCATTGTGAAAGAAAAGGTGTGGAAAGGATCAGAAACAGTTGATCATGTAGCAAGTAAGTATTGGTGTGCACTGCAA
Organism: Strongylocentrotus purpuratus; assembly: GCF_000002235.5. Classification (NCBI taxonomy): domain Eukaryota; kingdom Metazoa; phylum Echinodermata; class Echinoidea; order Camarodonta; family Strongylocentrotidae; genus Strongylocentrotus; species Strongylocentrotus purpuratus. The sequence goes on along the minus strand of NW_022145615.1, from coordinate 18,600,594 downwards.
GGTTCTGGAGTCATCAAAATCATAATAAATTTGACCGAGTCTTGGTAAAGTAACAAGCACTCACATAGAAAGCTATATATGGGACAACACACATGGTGTCGGGGCTAGTACTACCTTGATTTCCTTGTCTTTCTATGCTCATTACTCAGCCAGTATACATTTTCTTCCAACATTGTTTGGCACATGTCATTTATTTGTAATCATGAACATTCAGTGTAAGTTTCGTTTGATTCTGTGAGAATTTTTTTTTTTTTTTACCAGTACTGGAGTTTATCTTTAATAAAGATTTTCAGTCATGGATGATCCTTATGTCACATGAGAAAACCGTCAAAAGCTTTTTTCCCCTTTTTTATGTCTTTCGATCCTCACACCTTGTTGTACATGAATGAAATTTTTAAAATGCTGAACAAGACCTAAAATGCATCAACTTGAATTAATTACATGCATTTTCTTGACACCATTAAATCATTTTGTTGGTTTTCTTTTCATGATAATGCTCAATATTTTACTTTTTTAATTATCGTTAATAAATGTATCCTTTTTTCATATAATACATATAGGGGAGTGTGGGAATATTAAAGATATTTATAAAAATGCACAAAATGGAGGCAAAGAAAGAACATAAAGAGAACACATGATGCTAATCAGTCAAATTTATGTTTGTCAAGTGATTATTGCCTACATCATTTGCAAATGTTACCCATCATATTTGGACATATGAACGCATGTGTATGGAGGTAGACTGATCACCATGTGTGTTCAAGATGATTCAACAAGCATTCAGTCCAATCCAATACCCAGACAGGATGTCTAAGCTTATGCAGGGCTCAATGGGTTAGGTGACCCTCACAACACAAACCACATTAAACATCATGTAACCTCATGTACATCGTATGCACATATGTAAAGCTTATAAAGGCTTCAATTAGTTTATAAGTGACCCCAACTACACTGACTGAACATAATGTTAAATGAACGAGGGCAAGTCTTAGCTATGCAGTCATTCCTGTGTTCCATGTGTCACAGGTATCATGGGGAAATTATTATGTAATCAATAATATATTGAAGGGAATTTTCTTGATATTTGGTCTGATCAAGCTGAAGTATGGCTATCAGTTAATTAATGCAATCTTAGCTTTTAATAGAAACATACATGTTCAAAGGTTTGGAAGGAAATAACTTGCAACTGATATTTTAAAAAATATTTAAAAAATTAAATCTCAAGAGCTACATTCACTTCAAATTAGACTTGCCTCTAGAGTGTGTTTCTGGTGAATAATTCTATGGATTATAACTCTAACCCTAACTTGTCTTTCTCTTCTATTTTTTTTCTTCTTTTTTTTGGGGGTGGGGGGGAGGGGGGGGGGGTTGGAGGATCACTTTTTCAATTCTTAAGAACCCACTTTTATTATTATTAATTTACAAGCACCATAAACTTCACAAAAATCGCCCTTAGTTCCTTCTTTATTGTCATTGTACTGGACTAAATTGCACACTTTTGGAATTAGACTCCTAGCCAGGCTTACCAGAGAAATGCAATGCAGTCTTGCCGTTGAAGTCCTGTGCATTGATGGGTACTCCAGCCTTTATCAGCCTGTGCATGGAGTTTAAATGACCTCCCTTTGAAGCACAGTGTAATGCAGTACAACCTGATGGAAGATAAAACATGCAATTAATGGAATACAAAGAAAATTGCAATTCAAATTAACGTTTAACAAAACACAAAACCAGAGCTGCCAAAAAGGGAATTTCAAGCAAAAAAAAAAAAGGAATTCATAAAAACGAAATTTACAACCACTTCCAATGCAGAAATGTTCATTCATCATGCTGTTTTTTCCATACAAGCAGGAATTTTTTTTGGTGGTTATATTGGTATTATAATTATCGGCATTTCATTCTTTTTGAGAACATTTTTCTTTTCAAGCATGTTTTTAATTTTGTTTTCTGTTGAATTTGTGATCAAATCACCATTTTAGGGCAGTTGTTTGATGTGCGGTATGTAAAGAAAAAAAGAAAAAAGTATTTTATGAAGAAAAAACGTAATACCGTAATTTGGAGGAAAAAACGGAATGGTTGGCAGCTCTGCAAAACGTACTTGGGGGTATATTCCGCTTTTCACTTTTAAATTTTGATTAGCTGTGTGCATGAGTAGGTTCATGAAGCTACATTCATTATCAGAAACTTTTCCAGCTCAAAATGTAAATGAACATTGTTTGTTTACTAGGTTGTGAAGTTAAAATCAGATGCATAATGAACCGATAGAACGGTTGATTAAAGATGCACAAAAACATCAATGTAGACATCTACTCCATTAATCAATTCATCATTCAAGAGTTTGTTTCATGCTTGATTTCACAATGCTATAATTGGATTTACAAAAAAATGGCCCCACACAGAAAGTTTCATTCTCTGAATGTTATTACATTAACTGTCACTTTTGTGTAGAAAATGAAATGTGAGTAGTTGTAAATGGTCATAAAAACTTCTCAGAAACAATGTGTAGATTGGTTGAGTATCACTGTACATATATATATAATATGCAATTATGCATTAACTTTTTTTGTTAATGTCCAAGACAAGTCATAAATATAGTTACACTGTAACATGAACAAACTGCTATACAAATCATCCGGTGTCATCTACACCATATGTAGTTTAACATGCTCATCTAACAAATTTAGTACCCATATCCCAGAATCCCATGACCCTTAATACACTTGCCCATACTGAAAGTAGGCTCAATCGGTACTATAATGTTCTAACACATGCTAAGCTTCTCGATCTAATTTGTTGGATTGATTCAATCATCTATTTCCTCTGGATGAGATGTAAAACATTCTAGCACTTCAACAGCCTCCCAATGGACAACTAGGAAATGCACATGTATGTAAAGATAGTCATAAATGCATTTTCTTTCACAAGATTACAAATCTCTTGATATTTAATTCCATCATTCTAGACATATTCACACGTGTTTCTGATGAAATCTTAAAATAGATTTAGGAGCAGCAAAGGAGACTAGTACTGTCCTGCCCTTCCACGACAAAACAGCATGTCTGACATTTTAGTGTTTCTGGGATTCTTGCTAGATTCATTACATTGAGCTGTTTTGACATGCTTATATCTTAACAATGGAACATTTTTAAACCCTAAATTTGAGTTTAACATGTGGAACTTGATGTTCTGAGTCACCCACACTAAATAACTCAATTTTGTAAGAAACATCATTTATGCTGTTTTTTCAAGGAAGGGCATTACATGTACTGTACAGGGAGGAGTGTATACACAATGTAGTCAGACAGAGTCACAGAAAAGGAGACACACAGAGATTGAGAAAATTGATGAGAAACCCCAAAATAAAGAATACTGCCTGGAGAAAAAAAAAATCAGAGGAAAATATATCCACGCAAGGTGATGAAGAATAATGATAAAAGAGAGACAGAGAAGAGCACAATTAAAGAGGGAGAAGTACAGAAATGCTCTAGAAATGAAAAATGGAGAAAATGAGAAAAAAAATATTACAGCAAGTATAGAGATAATGGAGAAAAAAAATAATGAACAAATTATAATAATAAATGTAGGCAATACAGAAACCTACCAAGACATACAAGCTCTTGATACACTCGAGAATAATCTTGTTCATTGGAATAATAATTTAGGATAATATAAAACCAACACTGGTATGTTGTCAGACCATGCCACTCAACAAGGCACACATATAAAATACATATTTGACTCCACTATTAAAAAGAAAGTCTGCTACTTTCTTTAGCACAAAGATTCAATAAGGAAAATTCTTGTTTAACAATTTCCATTTTCCAAGAGTTTTTTATGTTTCCTTTTACAAACTACAGGCTGTAGTAAAGAACGTTTTGTGTTTGTTTTTCATATTTTGAAGTCGCAGCTGAGTATTAACCAAACAGTTCCCATAGTCAATGTACTTAAGAGTTCCAGTAAATTACATTATATTTCAGTGAAACTCACTTGAATGCATCTCTTACTGATTACAGTTCACCATGACCAAATCTAGCCAAGCCAAGCCATCAATCATCAGCTTCCTCTCTAATGAAACCTTTTCTCACACACCCCCTAATAACCCCCACCGATTAGAGGTACTTAAAAACCCCTCTTCCCCAGGTACTTCTAAATGACAGCAGTCAATGAAACAGCGGCAGAATCTGCATTTACAACCAGACAGTTGTAAGGGCAGGTTAATACTGTCTTTAGACAATTTTTCATTTATGTTTCGTTTGGGTTTTTTTTAGGAATATTTTTATTCAATCTTTAAACAAAAAAACATTTTAGGGAAATGGTTTCTAAAAAAGAGATGCACATCGGTCATTAATCTCATTGATAGAGATTAGACAGAGGCCTACTTTATATCTCTCTTTTATCCCAAGATTTTGCTTGAAGCTTTAAAAAACTTCATAATTTTGTTATGTTTCAAAAGATGGACACACAAATCAAGTTAATCAACCACTGGCATAGTCTCAGTCAATAGTTCCTGATAAAACTAAGCACTGCCTTTAAAGATGGCCTGCATTGTAGAACTGGGAGATAATTTGTGAGCTATTAATCAATATCCTCTTGACTTGGTAGTGCTTACCTTGGCCGTCAGATGCCCTTGGGTTAGCCCCTAGCTGAAGCAAGACTTCAAGGCATGGATACTGCCCCTTCTGAGCTGCCACATGAAGGCTGTCATATCAAAGAAGAAAAAGAACAGCATTACAAATCGTCTTTAATCATGCATGCATGAAATACATGTACATGTATGCATCATATGAGTTGCATCAGATGAAAGAGGAGCATCTACACTGTAAGCTTTACAAATATGTGTCATTTATTAATTATATGTCTTGTTTAACCAGGATAGCCTCATCAGTATTCATACTGTTCTCGCTGAGGGCCCTGCAATCGTATATTATTACCCCGATCATCAGATTCAGTTATGATAAAACATCAATAATTCTCGGTTTCATTTTTTCTGGGACGCACTGTATAATGTTTCCCATTATGTAGATGCATGTTAAAAACATGTTAATATTTTGCCTGTCACAACTAATAAACATGTACATGTATACTGTACTTCTGGTGGTTTGTGTTGCTGCATGTTTTACACTGTTTCCATTACGTTGCCCTTTGAGTATACATGTAAGCCAGTTCATAGTTGCAGTGGAAGCATTCAGATAATCATTGCAGACCAAATTGTGAAATACACAGACAAAGTACAGGATGCGTGATGACGAAAGTTATGTAATCATTATTCATTTATGCACAAGCAGTGCACTCCATGATACACAGATGGAAGTATGTATTCTTTGTAAAGGGGAAACAAACTAAAAGGCAACCAGCACCTCCATCGCTGTAGGAGTGATTATTTTAAAATGTACAATGTGGGACCTCTTCATGTTTCAAAGATCTGTGAATATTTGTGGATACATGTACATGTAGGTAGATACAAATTTATATGTACATGTATGAATTCCTCTCTATGATATTATGGAAAATTCAAAATAACGGGGTTACATATAAATTGGATGGCATGTGTAATCTGTTTGAGTAGAACTTGGTACAAGACGAAAGGTTAGAGAACAGTAATACTCACGGTGTTCTTCCATCTCCATCTAGTTTGGTAGGTGATGTTCCTTTCTTAGCGAGAGTTACCTGAAGCTTCTCGATATCACCCACCTCAATAGCATGCATCACCTTGTCATCATTCTTCGTCCATTCAAACTTTAAAAGAAATGAGATAGAGTCTCTTTATAATTATATCTACATGTACATGTACATGTAGTTTGCCAGTAATTGTTACTGTCAAAAGTATGATTTAGAAAAAAATAAACACACTGCAGGAGCACAGTACAAGGAATAACTATGACAAATTAGAAAGAGTTCCCCTGGTGGTAAAAAAACAAAATTAATAACATTTCAAAACATCACACTATATTAAAGAAATGGATTTAAATCATTAATACCATTATCAATATTAATCTTTAATAGTCAATACAAACAAGTACAGGGAGACATAAAGATAGGGAAAATAAAAGTACAGATATATACAAAATACTTTGGCAATGTAAATTTTTGACCCAGCAGAGTGTACTTTTCTCTTTATCCTTCTATAATCATTATTCCAGATGGAAGAGAGCTAGAGCACCTGTTATTGAATATGATTGAGAGACATGAGTTGAAAAATAAAGCAGGTGCATACAGTACATACATGTAGAAGAGGAGTACGCTTCATACAGCCCTGATGCTTTTTACTCTGTAGGCATACAGTACTGTACAAGTTTTGTCTCTGGGTGCACATGTAGGTTTACGTTCATTTGTATTCAAGCATTTTAAAGTTTTGAGGAAAAAATACACCAGTACTCGTTTAATAGATGTGCAGTGTACATGTACATGAAAAGTCCTTCAGCACATTAAAAAATGCATTTACATTTTACTTTTGTGTTCTTCCACCCAAGTGAGGGTATGCCGCTCTAATGGGTCCCATTTTTAACAAAAATATCACTAAGCATGAGTCTGTTTTTTCAAAATTTCCAACCAAAAAATGGTGAAAAATGGGCCTTACTTCAAGAAGAAAAATCCAAATGACCCTTAAAAATTTGAGGCTTGAGCAGCACACCCCGTCCAAACTAAATAGTATTTATTTTTTTGTAAATTTAGCAATCTCTCTTTTATTTTGTTGATAATAATAATAAAGTCACCTATTCCAAGGATGGTTAGTTGGTTTACAGTCCTTGAAACATACATCAATGCATAGGTTTATGTGATAGAAGCAACTCAATGAATCATTTCTGACAGAAATACAACATGTACCTGTAGATCTCAGACTCATCCATAGGCCTACACCTGTAATTAGGGCAACCTTCCCAATATAAAGTATTTGTTAAAATTAGCCATCTCTTTACCATTTGTTAATAATAATAAAGTCAAAACTTCCAAGGATGCTTACACTTTACGGTCCTTGATACATCAATGCATGGGTTTATGATAAGCCACTCAATAAGTCATAATGACACAGGCTTTAAAGAACACAATATTGATTTGTATTGATTGGAAAGTGAGCGTTGATCCACATCAATATTTGTATTCTTTGAAATGGAAAGTGCCCTTGCCAAGTCTTCAAACTTTTATATTCATTAAAGCAGTGTTAATGGTGTGTGATTGTGTCACTGGAAGGAGCTACAACAACATGAGAAAGAGTACATCCTTGTTAATTTGTTCGAATAATGTGGAGTATCAAATTAATACACATTAACACTTCTCTCATCATTAAAAGAGGGCAAGGTAGTCTACCATGTACATGTACATGTACATGTATATCAACAAAACAAGGACAATAGTGCTTGGACTGCAGCATTGAATAGCCATTGAAACTACTGGTACTTCCACACTACCAATTCATCAATATCAATTGAATAGTAAGACCAGCAATTAGCCTGCATTTTGCTTCACTAATGGACTGTTTTGTTGTACGTTTGACACAACTATGCTGGAGTTTGAAAGATGCATGGGTAGATCTGAAAGAAGGTTGCTCTTCTTAGAACGACTACGACTAAAGACATTCCTTTGATTCCGGATATATGTTGATTAACTTGATTGGGTGGGGGATGGGGGGGGGGGGGGGGGGGGGTCAATGGCATGGACTTCTTGACTTGTGGATGTGTACAGTATCAGTTATCATCTGTTAAAAGCCAGTAGGATGTTAAAGGGCAATCCAACCCTTGTAATATTTTCATTGGCATGAGATGAAAAAAAAACAAGAGAAATGGAAAGGCAAAAGTTTGAAACGAATCAGACCAATCATGAGAGGGTTATGAATGTTTCAAATATGGGGTCATTAAATCCATCCAATACAACTTTCAAAAATCAATAACTTTCTTATTGTCAGATTTAAGTCAAACTTTCAGTGGTCTACTTCTCTGATTTATCTGCCTTCTTTTAGAGTAGTTGATTTCCCTTTAGGTATAAACACAGGGTAAATTGCCCTTTTGGATCTCAGCATAAAATAGGTAGGCCTACATGTAGACTTATTAAGTACACTGTAGGGCACTGACCTGTCCGACAGTGTCGGACCACAGCAATAAAACCCTCCCTAGTATGACTAAACTTGGTTCAGATGAGATCAGATCCCATCCATGGCTATCCTCTAAACCTGAATCCACGAAATTAAGTATGGAAAACTCTGTTGTACAATGCGTACATTACATATAAAGGAGCTTTGACTAGCGGACAGCCGTGTGTACAAATGGTTACCTGTATATTTCTTACAGTGAGGATTAGCAGGAGACAAAGTAACACACAATCTTCTTAATCTTAACCCTAATCCTCTCAGGCCTATACAATAGTTCACAGAGCTTGTCATAGCTGAATCACTGGATCCACATAAGATTAAAGAATAAAGAGCCTAACCACAGATGCTTCAACACTACGAATCTAGTACCTGGTACTGAAGACAAAAAGACACAAGTTTGTAACAACTAACAAGAGATCAATAGGGCAAATCCACAGGAACTGTTCATTTTGTGAACAATGTTCCGAAGTGGCAAGTATGATGAAACAATTAACATGGAGACCTACATTGTGATTAATAGTAAATGCATGGTTTAATTGGCAACCTACAATTACCGGTAGGCTAATTCTGTGTTCAATAAGGCTGTCAACACGTACATGTATGCCAATGTTCATGCATCAGGCATTAACAGAGATACATTTTACATGAATGTAGGTTAAATTAACAAATAAATATTCATGATAAAAATTTACAGTACATGTACATACATGTATACAGTGTATTGGCCACTTTTTAAATCAAATTTAATGCACAAATGTTTGGTATTAGTGCTTTGTAACAAATTACATGTACATGTGTACACTGTAATCCGCTTCTCAAGGTCTTACTTATAATTACATGTCAATAGTCAGAATGCAAATTGCATATTGTTAGGTAGGACAAGACAAGACAGGTGAATTATTTGTAACATGGCACATTGTCACTTAAAACAGATTTTTAAATGCATAAAATAAATAGTATTATAACATTAAGAAAATGGTCTATTCGAGCGATATGAAAGTGACATTAATGCAAAATAAAATGCACATGTATACATGTAGCTTTCAAAATTGTGTAAACTAATGTACAGTAATATTTAGCAAGTTGTAGTCAACACTCAGCAGCCTCTTGATGTTTGCATCCACTCTGGCGAAATAAACTCTTTATAGCTGAACAATGGTACCTAGCCACCCTTAGCCAAAGGGAGTGTGGTGACTATATTGTAAGGATACAATAGGGATTTACTGTTATTTCCTAACAATTACTATCACACTCATCTCCAAGACAAGTAAGCATGTACTAACAATCACTACCATTTACATGTATCCTCAGCTTCCATGTAATCTACAGTCATGTAAATCAATGTTTTCTTGCCACATGCTTGATACATGCTTGATACAAATGTGTAGTCCACAGCATACGTCAACCTGCATGATGTAGTAATGCCGACATCTTTAAAGGTAAAGACCAGTTATGGTCATGCGATTAAATTGTGAAAGAAAAGTTGTGGAATCGATCAGAAAAGGTTGATCATCTAGCATCTAGCATCTGCAAGGTTCTGGAATCATCAAAATGATACGAAATTTGGCCCATTCTTCGTAAAGTTACAAGCACTATACACAGAAAGATGTATATGGGACCACCCTTTACTCTCACAGACCATGAGAGAAACAAATTTACCAAATATGAATTAGTAAGCGGTTTCCTGGCAAATTTTTTATCATCATATATTAGTCAAAACATATTCTTTCACATGATTGGTAATGAGAGCTTCCATTTCATTTTTTGAAATTGGGGCGTTTCCAATACTGGTCTTTACCTTTAATATGAACAGATTGAGGCAATGGTTCTAACCAAGCCGGGCCTCAATTAGCAGTCAATACATGTACATACAGGACATGTACATGTACATGTAGGCATGGCATAGATTATTATCAACTTTTTCATTTTTTTTATTCAATTATGAGACTTCACTAACAGCACAGACTGACATTTTCTTGTGTAGATGAAGGGTAGACGAGAGGAGACTGAGCATGTTTCATACAAGTAAACTAAGTTTAAATTTGTTAGGTAATGCAAAGTTTGGGAAAGTTTTGAAAATTGGATGGATAGTAATTCTTTAAATTTTGATATATTTGGATGCCCCTGTGGATTTATAATAAAGAAAATGTAGCCCGTAAGACACTTCTGCTTATGAGGAATTGAATACCGGTAATCAAATATTTAAAATAGCGCCTAAGGCTGTTCCATGCTACATGACCTTGAAAATCTCAGAATATGCAGTTCTATATATAATTTTCAACGGGAACAGCAAAATCAGTTGATTGTAGTCAAGAAACATTGTTACTAAAGCTATAAGGTAATATCAGTCTTGAGAGGGAGAGCTCTATACAACAAAGAGTTTATTTACAATTTCATCACTTTAGACATGATTTCCACCGCGACAACGAACATTGAATATTGTATGCTTCCAATAAGTTCATTTGAACCAAATTCATGAACCCATACCAAGACTTTGTATTACCTTCAAGTTCATTAAAGTTAGTTTGTTAGTGAGATACTGTACATGTACGGTAGATACAAATAAAAATGCATAGAGATACAAAATAATTTCAATAATGAAAATTTGAAGTCTGTGTGATCTGACTGCAAATTTATACTGAATACCACTAGAATTGGTTACGTATTAAAGATAAACTTTAGTTTTGGTTAAAAAGAGAAAATCAATTCTTACAGAATCTAACGAAACTTACACTGAATGTTCAAGATTACAAATAAATGTCATGTGCCAAACAATTTTGGAAGAAAATGTATACTGGCTAAGTAATGAGCATGAAAACGATAAGGAAATCAAGTAGTACTAGCCCAGACACCATTTGTGTTGTCCCATATACATCTTTCTGTGTAGTGTGCTTGTTACTTTACCAAGACTGAGCCAAATTTATTATGAATTTGATGACTCCAGAACCTTGCAGTAAACACCAAAACTTTCATGATACATGTACATGATCAACTTTTTCTGATGCATTCCACACCTTTTCTTTCAGAATGTAATCGCATGACCAGAACTCAAGTTTATCTTTAAGCTTGTGACTCTTTGAGTCCAATTTATGATTAATAGTAGATTTATATATCAGTCACCAAACAATGCCCCTAGTTGTTTTTGTTCTTACCTCCTTATCCTTGTTCTGTCTCTTCAGTTTCTTGAACATCTTGGCTCTCTTTATCCTCAACCAAACCGCAGAATAAAAGATTGTCAATGTGAGTAGAGTCTATGTTTAATTCCTGGAGATAATATCCATCTCAGATTGCTGTGTCCATGATGATCATTAACCTGAAATAAAAAAATAATAATAATGCATTTTTATCAAATTGATTGTACAAAATAAATGAATGCCTCCTTTATTAAGAAATTTAGTTAATAAACTTCTGTGGAAGTGCGACCAAATGACAGCTCAAACCTAGGTAACCCGACCAGCCAACCAACTAGATATAGATCTACCCTAGAAAGAAAAAAATTGACCATCTTTGTTTTCTCTTGATTTTATGAACTAAACTAAGCTAAAATAGTAACATCACTTATTTCATTCTGAATTGTTGTGAAAGAAATAACATATTCATTCATGTAAATATCATTCATTTGTCAAAAACATGTCTTGGAGGAGACCAAATTGGGTTTTTAAATCCTCCTGCCAAACACAGACACAGATTTTTCTGTCTACCTCAAACCAGATCAGATGGCCGACGGTAGACCAAAATTAATCAGTTTATTCTGTTAATGGATAGAACTTCATGATTGAAGAGGTCTACATGTTTTGCCAACTGGCCGAGCCCAAGATTAAAATCTGGCTTCGCAGAATCCCTCTCCTAGAGGCTAGAGAAGAGCTTCAAAAAGACAAGTAAAAAAAAAAAAAACTTTTCCGTCTAACCTATTAATGGATAGACTTCTAATTCTTAAGTTGCTCCATTTTTCTTCTTCTTCTTCTTATTCTTCGCTAAATACAATATAAACCTTTGTACAGTACAGGTCACTGTAGGAAAAATCGGTCTCATTTGCCTGGCCTTGCATTTGGTGAGTTCTTTATCACGTCATCGATCGCGTGGGGGCCTCACGTCTTAAGACGGTCCAAGAATCAGAAAATTTTAAGGATTCAGTGAAGCTGAAGTTAGACAAAATTTGAGCAGAACTGCTGTAGAATACATAGTCTAGTAGTAGGCCTACATAGACTCTAGACTTTCCCCATGATTATGATCCCAAACAAAATCATGAAATGGACCAATTTTTCGGTCTCGCCTAGACCCCTCTACATTTTGATTTTGTAATTGTACAGCGTCCATGAGATCCAGGCATCCAGCTACATAATAATACAAGGGCCTAAATTAAACTAACGCTTGATGGCGTTACCAAGCATCATTCAATCACAATCACAATCATAGCTCTGCTGCTGGTGCCGGTGGTGGTCGTCCAACTCCAAGCTCAGCTCAGCTCCTTCGCGTCCATGTCCATCGCTTCGGGTTACCCGGCCGCGCCCGGGCGTAGATCTAGTCCGTATGTCACCAGTGACCATACCGTAATTCTGTTAGTTCAAAGCTGATGATTCATTTCAAGCACACTCGAGCACTCACGCCATACCATACCACTATCTGTCAAAATCTAATATTCTAATAAAATTGAAATAAATGTTACGTAGAACCGACTTACGGTAATTGAATGAAATTGAATACAGCAGATCTTGATCTTGATTTACCCCCACAACCGCGGCGTCGCGTCATCGTCTTTCGAGCTAGTTGCAGTAGTCTTTACATGTCGTTTGCACTTGATTGATCATTTACGATCGTACCATAGAGATATATACTTAATATCTCTATGGATCGTACACACAAAAAACCCATCACAAGGTGGCGCTACTCAATTGATTTTTATTCGACAAGCTTCCAATATTATACAAATAACGCACGTCCCAGAGTGCAATAGCGGTGAATGCAGTACGCGCGAGGTTTCTTTAGATTGGTGCCGCTCTGTGCAACGAGCCGCTTGCGGCGAGTTGACAGTGCGAACCATCTGAAGAAACCGAGCGTTTACTGCATTTACGTTTTGCACAACAGGGTCAAGTGCGTTATTTGTTTTATAAAATAGCGACACAAATAGCAAAAACGAAACTTTAGATCTAATAAGTTAGAGTCTACGAGAGTTCGATCTAGATCTAACTTAGAGTTATGTTGGTTCTACTTCTAATTAGACTAAGACCTTGCAGGCTTACCAAAAAGTCAATGGGATTCATTGCCTTGATTAAAAATAAAATCCATACAGTGGGTCTAGAGACGAGTCTACATCAGACAGCTGAAATTCCTGGCTTCATTATAAAATCCAAAAGTCAAAACAGGCCTAAATCCAAGGCAAAAGTGAAATAAAAATTTGCTTTTTAATAATACCCCGCTGGCCGCTCTAGCTAGCTAGCTAGCTAGAGCTAGCTACGCGTACGTTGCGCTGGGGATCATGGTGGAGCGTACAATATTAGCTACGCGTAGCCTACAATAATTGCAATGCAACTCGAGGGAGCGCGTACTACACGTACGCGCGCGCACTGGATCTCCATGGTCACGCGTACGCACCGTGCAATATAACTTTTTACTGCGCTTTTTCTGCACTCATTTCTGCAAAATCGTGCTTGCATCAAAATTTTTTCAATGCCATGTGACGCGTATTGACCAATCACGATGCTTAAAATACTAGAGCCATTTTATAATGTTGTTTATAAAATGGCTCTAGTATTTTAAGCATCGTGATTGGTCAATACGCGTCCCATGACATTGAAAAAAATTTGATGCAAGCACGATTTTGCAGAAATGAGTGCAGAAAAAGCGCAGTAAAAAGTTATATTGCACGGTGCGTACGCGTGACCATGGAGATCCAGTGCGCGCGCGTACGTGTAGTACGCGCTCCCTCGAGTTGCATTGCAATTATTGTAGGCTACGCGTAGCTAATATTGTACGCTCCACCATGATCCCCAGCGCAACGTACGCGTAGCTAGCTCTAGCTAGCTAGCTAGCTAGAGCGGCCAGCGGGGTATTATTAAAAAGCAAATTTTTATTTCACTTTTGCCTTGGATTTAGGCCTGTTTTGACTTTTGGATTTTATAATGAAGCCAGGAATTTCAGCTGTCTGATGTAGACTCGTCTCTAGACCCACTGTATGGATTTTATTTTTAATCAAGGCAATGAATCCCATTGACTTTTTGGTAAGCCTGCAAGGTCTTAGTCTAATTAGAAGTAGAACCAACATAACTCTAAGTTAGATCTAGATCGAACTCTCGTAGACTCTAACTTATTAGATCTAAAGTTTCGTTTTTGCTATTTGTGTCGCTATTTTATAAAACAAATAACGCACTTGACCCTGTTGTGCAAAACGTAAATGCAGTAAACGCTCGGTTTCTTCAGATGGTTCGCACTGTCAACTCGCCGCAAGCGGCTCGTTGCACAGAGCGGCACCAATCTAAAGAAACCTCGCGCGTACTGCATTCACCGCTATTGCACTCTGGGACGTGCGTTATTTGTATAATATACAATAATAACAGATCAAAAATAAGTCAGCTTGAACAGGATAACCCACGAAAGCTCGAGAGCTTATTTCCAGTGGGGTCCCTTACAGACATGTATACAATTAATAAATTAAAATAGTAATATTTACAGACAGATAAGAAAATTAAAAGAACTACTTATTAAAGATAATAATAACAACATTAAACTGATGATAGAAATGATATTAAGTACAAGAAGAAAAAGAAGAAGGAGAAGAAGAAAAAGAGGAGAAGGAAGAAGAGGAAAATAATGATGAATTTGTAGAATTTCTATAACGTACGAAAACATAAGTATATACAACATGAAAAAGTATGAACCAACAGAAGAATAACAATTTCAATCATATAACATGTCATTCACTTCTCTTCTCTGACTGTCAAGTATTAGGTATTCCTTTAATTTCCTCTTAAAATGATCATAGTTTCCTATTTCTTTTACACCATTGGGAAGGGAATTCCAATGTTTTATGGCATTGTAATAAAACGAATTTCCAATACTACCTACTCTTTCTGGTAAGTTAAAGTTGAATCGTCTATTTCTTGTATTATAATCATGTACGTCAGTAACAAGATCGAAGTTGGATCGAATATAATGATTCGCCCTAGTATGATATATTTTATGCACGTGATGCAATGCGAGTTGTTTTGATCTTTGGTCGACTTCAAGAAAACCAGCTTTAGAAAGTTCGCTATAGCCAACATGAGTTCTTGGACCAGAACAGTTGATAAATCTCACCATTTTGTTCTGTATAATCTTCAACTTCTTTTGATCTGACTTGTTTATGTTACTGTACCATGCAGGGTTAGCATAGTCAAATAAACATTGAATAAGAGCAAAACAGAGTGTACGTCTTGCTTTTAAATCCATACAACTTTGATATCTGTACAAAAATTTCAGACGAGAATTTGTTTTTTTTACAACTGATTCTACTAAAGATGAAAATGAAATTGCGCTAGCCAACTCAATGCCTAAATACTTCACTGACTCTTTTCTCTTGATTGCTTGATTATTGTGTGTCACTTTGAATTCAAATGACTTTTTAGAACTACTTTTAGAACAAAATAAAATGCTTTCTGTTTTTCCCAAGTGTAAAGAAAGCTTATTATCAGTCATCCAATCGACACACGTAGACAGCTGTTCACTGAGCTTTTCCTCAATATATTTAGGATCAGGATTTGAATAGAGTAGTACGCTGTCATCTGCGTACAATAATAGTTTGAAGTCTTTTATACAAATACACATATCATTTATATAACTTGAAAATAGAATTGGGCCTAAAATACTTCCCTGAGGAACACCGCATGTTATAGGCATTAGTTTGGAACGAATATCATGAATGGCCACTACTTGGTGCCGATTAGATAAGTAGGATCTGAACCAATCTAAACTTGCCTTATCAAAACCCATTAGTTGTAACTTCTTCAATAAGACGCAATGATTAACTGTATCAAAAGCTTTTTGCAGATCAAGGAGCACCATACCAACAAAGCGTCCTTGGGAAGTTTCTCTCCTCAAATAATCAGTCAAATGAATTAGACATGTTTCAGTCGAATAATCATGTCGAAAACCAGATTGAAATTCATAAATTATATCATTTTCTTTGAAGTATCTTTCAATTTGAACACAGACCGATTTTTCTAGAATCTTTGATGCTACGCTTAAAACACTAATAGGTCTATAGTTGCTAACATCAGTTTTATCTTTCTTTTTATAAAGTGGAGTCACTTTTGCTATTTTCATATCTTCTGGAAAAGTACTCGTCAAGATAGATAGGTTCATTAAGTAACTTAGAGGCTTAAATAAAACCTTCGCACCATCTTTTAGAAATTTAGCTGGAATCAAGTCTAACCCAGTACTTTTTGATACATTCAACTTACGTAACTCTTTGAAAACAAATTGTTCACTGATTGGTAATAACTCGAAGCTGTTTTCACGTACACCTTTTCTTTCGTAAAAGTCACGAATACAATCATTGTCTGCGCTGAAAAAGTCTTTGGAAGGGGGGAGTTTGTCTACTAATTTGGCAGCCACATTTGTGAAATGAGAATTGAATTCATCAGCGATGGCCATCTTATCATGACATAATTCCCCATCAATTTTAATGACAGATTCTTGTTCTTTTCGCTTCTTATTTTTCAATCCTAAGCTTTTTAGATTCTGCCAAAGTTTTTTCGAATCTTGTTTATTTTCTTCTATCTTGTTTTGTAAGTAATCGAGTTTAGCCTTTTTCACCTCTCTTTGGACCATATTTCTTAATACTCTGTATCTTTTATAGAGCTTCTCATCTTTTGCTCTTTTCCTCCATTTTTTGTATACTATATTTCTCTCTTGAATTAGGGAAAGAATATCTTTAGTCACCCAAGTTTCTGATCTTTGTTTTATTCTTATCCGTTTCAGTGGCGCTATCATATTCAAATTTGAGATAAAAACATGTTGAAATATTGACCATGCCTCATTTACATCTGTACAGTCAGTTATTCGTGACCAATCAACAACAGATAGTTGAAGATTGAAAGACTCTTCTGTATATTTTTTCATGGATCTGATATCATTAGTCCTGTGATGACCTATAGCCAGTCTAACATTTTTCCGTGTACAGAAAGTAAAATAATGGTCGCTAATACCTAGATCAATGACACCACTTTGACTTATTTTATTTTCTTTGGTACAACCAACATGATCCAATAGAGAAGAACATGTAGGTGTAACGCGTGTTGCCTCTTTAATGAGTTGACTAAACCCATGAAGACTCAACAAGTCAATATATTTTTTAGCCAGTGGCGATTTGCGAAGAAGACAAATATTCATGTCTCCTAAAAGAATTATTTCGTCATCCTTCTTTAATGTATCAAGAATATTGGACAATTTCTCGATAAACAAATTGTTTTTCGGAGGTCGATACAGAACACCAACAACAATTGGTTTTGATCTTGGTATAAGCAAATTTATCCACAGGGATTCCGTATCTCCAGTACTTATAGCATCCATAATATTAAATGCAATATCATTTCTGATATAGAAACATACACCACCTCCAGAGCCAGAGGATCGATCATGGCGTATGATTTTATATCCGTCTATTTCAATTTCTTCATCATTTATGGAATTGTTTAACCATGTTTCAGTGAAAGCAATAATAGACAGCCTTTTTCTTTTAAAAAGAATTCTAAGTTCCGATATCTTGTTTAGAATAGACCTCACATTAAGGTGTAAAAAATGAAGACCTTTAACTTTAAACTTTTCTTCAAATTCTTGATAAAGAGAAGTGTTTTCATCTCTGAGGTTTGGCTGAATTACTCTTGCTATCGCTTGCTTTTCAGGTGTAACGCGCGTTATCTTAAAATAGTTTTCTTTTAGTCTATCCTCGTTTTGGCTTTCTTTCTCTAAACAATCGTCGTTAAATAATGAGTCACAAAAAGATGGCAGACAACATGTTAAACAATTCCACTTCTCATCAGGGCATTCATAATATAACCTGTGGTACTCTGAAAAACTGATAGCTTGACAATTAGTGTGAAACCATTTTTTACAATAAGAACACAGAAGGCCGTGTTGATTACATTTGACTGGCTTATCACAGTTCCCACAAGGGAACTTATATTTTCGACCGTCAACTATAATTTTCGGATCATCACTAGATTTTGTCAAACTTTCACTTAATTCAATACCCTTCTTACAAATTGAAGATATTTCGCCCAGTCTTTCATGTCCACCTTGGATGGTCTGAAGGCTGGTTTCAGTCGTGACCTCTGTTTGACTGCACTGAAATCCAAAGATCTCCCAGAAACAGATTCGGCGTAGGACTTTACGGGGCTGCTTTTCTCCTCATCAGAATGAAGACTCTGGTTTTCTCGGTAGATGGCTTGATGCCGCCTTGCTCCAGGTTCACTGCCTGTAACTTGATCGGACGACCGTTGAGTCCAGCCATGGCCTCGTGTTGTCGGTTGGTCAGCACTGTTGATGAGGCGTTTCAGGTTGCCTGCCAAGATTCGTTGACCGGCTCTGTTGAGGTGAACGCCATCACGCCCGAGATGCTGCTCGCTGATATCATTGTTGATGATGAGGCCCCATCTGTTCTCGCTGGCTGCCAACTCCATCAGATAGTTGATCTCATCAACCCGCTTCTTGTCCGCTTCACTCTCCCCTCTACGATGGATGATCGTAGAGACTGAGACGTTAAACCCCTCGGCAGCAACAGACTTGCCGAGGTCTGTGATTTGGTGGCAAACTTCACCAGCACCCTCAGAGATGTTATTGGTGCCAGCGTGGATGATCAGTTCTCCCCCTGGCTTGAGAAACTCGCAAGGTGAAGAGGTGAATATGTCTCTCACTTTTGCACCGGGAAAAGAGACGCACCTCACATTCTTGCTGCGGGAGAGATGTCTTCCGTCGATGTGTTTTATCATGGAATCACCGACCACAACTACATCTCGTTTGTTGCGGATCACACTATGTCGGTGGCGGTATCCCTCTATCTGCTCATGGTATGGTGGTGAAGTAGAAGTAGTACTAGTAGGTGTTGACAAAGATCGGTCTGAGCTGTCATCAGTTGCGTCGTTGTCAACAGTTGCGTCGCTGTCATCAGTTGCGTCATCAGAGATAACTTCAGAATGGGTGATGTTGGTTTTGGAGAACAACTTCAGGTGCTTGGCCTTGTAGTCACGAAGTTGATCTTCAATTGGCATTGATACACTCTTGGCACTGTTGTCTGATTCCGTGATCTCGGATAGTATTTCAAACCGGTTATGCGTAGCAATTGTCGGGAAATATTTGGTGGTAGGCCTAGATACTTGTTGTTGTGCCCTCAGATTCCCTTGCTCCTTCTCCTTCTCCTTCTCCGTCTCCTTCTCCTTCTCCTTCTCCTTCTCCCTTGCACTACATCCTGACTTATGGATCCTGCTGAGTATCGTCGTAGAAGTAGAAGTAGAAGTATGCTGTTCGAATAGATTGTTGAACTTCTTCTCGATAGTATCTAGCCTACTATTCAAGCCTTTTATTTCACTCAGTACATTATGCAGTAGTTGTCGGCAGTCTGCGTCATCATTGAAGACATCATCTGGCTTTTCATGTTTATCTTCATCTACATCACCAGCGGCATTAGTGTTCCTTATTTCGTCTAGGCCTACTGCATTTTCTAGTCTTTCAAGAAGGATCGCCTTTACTCCGTTTGTATGCATACCTCTTTTCTGTAACTCAGCACGTAGTTGCTTCACGCGGAGTCCACGTAAATTTGTTGGTAAAGTTTCCATGGTTACGTTGCTGCGTTGGTATCTGCTGGTCCTTTGCGTAACTTAACTAGTATGGCGCAATATTTTTGCGCACAATTGTTTTGATGCTACGCAGAGTGTTCAAATTTGAAATATAAATTCGCTAAAAAACTGGATTAAAATTGACGAAAAACGAATATATCTCGGAAAATGTTCACATACCGTCGAAAAGAGTGAAATGTCCACAATCACAGGAAAATTTCCAAGACGTAGATGTATAACAGTCAAAAGAAAGTGCACTATAAACGCACAAAATATGGGAATTTACGGAGCACCACAAACACACGTCTGCCTCTGTCAGAATTTCCTGCTACCGTGTATAGCAGGAAATTAGCAATAAAGAATTTAGAGCAAGATAAAATTGAAATTTGCGAGAACTTCAGTCAAAACAACTTGCTTTATTTCCCCATACAATTGAGGCTTGATTCCATTGGTTTGATATTATATGACCATCTTTATCACCATCTCAAGGGAATCTTCTTTTTTCTGAATTACTGGGAGAAATGTGTCCTGAATACAAATGAACACTAAAACTTGTTTTTCTTTAGAGGAGAAAGGAAAGGACTAAATAATTTCATGCTCAAATTAAATTAACCCGTTCTAGAACTCTATCCATTTGTATTGAATATGTAACTGCGGTTCATTTTCTCTCCTCCTCTGTACCCAATACCTACCCTCCCCTTTTTTTTGTTCTCTCTCTCTCCCCGCCTCCCTCCCTCCCAATTCCCCCTCTCTCTCTCTCCCTCCCCTCTCTCTCTCTTCCTCGCTCCCCCTTCCCCTCTCTCTACTGTTCAATTCCCTGTCTCATTTACTCTTTCCCCAAGACACAAGACCGACATTTGATAACCATGGCACTACATGTATTGCCTCGTAACTGAATCGAGGGGGCATATATTGTCTTGTTGTTGTGTGGTTGGCCTTTGATATAAAACAAAACAAAATGTCCCCTCTCTGCCCCCTCCCCCTCTGCAGCAATATCACCACAAAGGTACCCTTTCTGCCCCCTCTCTCTCTCTTTTTCCCTCCCTCGATCCCCCCCCCCCCTCTCTCTCTCTCTCTCTCTTCCTCACTCCCCCTTCCCCTCACTCCACTGTGCAATTCCCTGTCTCATTTGCTCTTTCCCCAAGACACAAGACTAACAATTGATAACCATGTATTGCCTCGTAATTGGATCAAGGGGGGGGGGGGGGTGGGGGAGGGGGTAGGAGGCATATAGTCTGAGCAAACCCAAGTTCGGTTAGCCTTTGATATAAAACAAAAAACAAAAAACAAAATGTCCCCTCTCTGCCTCCTCCCCCGGGCCCTCCGCAGCAATATCACCCCAAAGGTACCTTTTCTGCCTCAGAATCAGGCAACTCAAAAGTCTGATTGAAATGTGAATATGTGATCATACCCCAATTTAAAGAAAGGTATCAGAATTCATTTATAGATGATACCATAGTGGGGCTTCTTATGATTCTAAATGACTGCATTTAAAAAATAAAAAAAAAATTATTCAAGTAAATACACTCTTGCAAATTTGCTTCCGCTTCTGTAATTCATGTCAATGTAATTTACTTTCAGCTAAACAATAAGCAGGCTATCAAATATGCTATTCCTGTCATTACTTACTCTAATTATCAGCCTCTAATCACTTTTTTGTTAATCAACATCATTACAAAAAATATCACAGAATAATATTCACAACTATGTACATTATATGAATTTTATCAACATGTTTTATTATATGTTTAACAGTAACAGCATTTGGCAATAGTGTTCCAGTATTTAATGTACTGCTTCAATGGCAGATCCCAACATTGAATGGAATTTTAAGGATCATCCTTAAAACACGTATCAAAATGATTAGACACAGGTAACAAAGAAGAAACATTGTCATAGTGCTATACCACCTCAACTATAAACTATAACCATGATCAAACTGTAGGGCTGACATCCTATTTATTACAAAAGATCATAATATAGAGATGATAGTTGATTTGATAGAATGTTACTATCTACTAGTACTAGGTAGGTAAACAGAATTGTTTCAATTAAATACTTTGTCCTGTAAAATATAACACCAAATCTATCAGAGAAGCTCGTGTAAAAAGTTATATGTTTAAAAATGAAAAATAAAAGGTGCGTTACAATAAAACATACATTATACATTTATAAAAAAGGAAAACAATGTAAACAATTTCATTCCATTTAGAGCACACATTAATATTGTTATTGTATTGCATTAACTAGGCTTATTGACTAGACATAGATTACTTAACTTGGATTTGGCACTTAAATCATAAGACATATATGACATGATCATGAAAATTCATAAAAAAACATGTATAAAATATAAAAAGGTAGTGAACTCCTTAAATCCATTCTTCAGTTTCTAAACACACAAACAAGAACTTGGAATCACGGGATACAATTATCAATTTTGCTTGTGACTCAACTTCTCTCTGAAGAATAATTACTGGTTTCCATAAGACAAGACAAGACATGATAGCATAATACTGCCTAATGAACTCCTATTAACAAACCTTTGGCATTATGTATTTATGAACTGTAACATGTTTAAGAAAAACCTGACATATTGAAAAATTAACTACCATATTCTTAAGCATCTTGGTAAAAAGGCTGAATCAATTTACAAAATAGCTTCAACATAATTATTTTTCTAAAAAAGAATGATCACTTTGATTTATTACACATATACCTATGTATATTCTTTTAAAAGCTGTATTTTTTGTTTTAAAAAAAAACACTGTGGAAGACAACAAATTAAATGAGCTGCTTATAATTTGTTAAGCAATTGCTACTTCTACATTCTACAATGACAAACCCCGTAAATCTCCATGTATAAGACTTTTTTTCCCTCCGAAAAAAAAGTTGAAAGTTGGGAGGGGGCGTCTCATACTCAGGTACAGCAACAACAACAACACAACAAAATTAAGTGTCGATTTATGCCCCCTCCACCTGCACTGTGCATGGCAATGTCTCCCAGCTCAGTCATACAAGATGTGTTGACTCACCACTCGCACCAATACAGTCAAGTAAGATACTGTATGAAGTTATTTGAAGTGGCACAGTAAAACTTACTAGATTATATAATCTGTAATCCAGGTAACAAAGTTGCAACAGTAATTTACTCTCACTATATGTCACCTGGGTTATAGTGATGGCACAGCATCGAACTGTAGGATCAACTACAACAACACTACCTGTATGGCCAGATTTCTAATTAGACTTAGAGGAAAATTAATTTGTCTGTCATCTTTAGTTTTAAAAATGACATAGTTACTATTATTTGTGACAAGTCCTCAAGAAAAAAATCGGCGCCTTCGACTGCACCTCGCAGTAAAAAAAAAAGGGTCCTTCCCCACGTGCGTTTTTGAACACAGATCTGTCTTGCTGCCTGCAGTGTCGAAAAAAAAAAAAAATTCTTTTTCATTTTTTATTTTTTGCTCCCCAAAATAGTGGTGCGTCTTATAAACCGGTGCGTCTTATACACAGAGATTTACAGTAATGTATAATTCAATAATCACTATTTAAAGACACTTCCTATTTGGCAGGGGGAAAAGTTGATCACGATATAAGACAGCATTTGCTTCTGCCTATACATGTATGTACACTGTATATTCAAAACAAAAAAATTAATTCTATACTACGTACAATTTTCAATATCGATATTCCCAACAATGATTAGCCTTATGAACCCTCTAAAAAAACTGCTCACTGTGGTGATGCATACTAGTTGATTTGTTTACGTCAAAGGTTTTTTTTTAAAGGTAAAGACCAGTATTGGAAATGCCCCAATTTCAAAAAATGAAATGGAAGTTCTCATTACCAATCGTGTGAAAGAATATGTTTCGACTAATACATGATGATAAAAAATTTGCCGGGAAACCGCCTACTAATTCATATATTTGGTAAATTTGTTTCTCTCATGGTCTGTGAGAGATATAGGGTAGTCCCATATACATCTTTCTGTGTATAGTGCTTGTAACTTTACGAAGAATGGGCCAAATTTCTTATCATTTTGATGATTCCAGAACCTTGCAGATGCTAGATGCTAGATGATCAACCTTTTCTGATCGATTCCACAACGTTTCTTTCACAATGCAATCGTATGACCATAACTGGTCTTTACCTTTAAACTATTATTTACTTGTATGCAAGTAAATACTCATAATGATAACTGTTCTAACAAGCTCATCAAATGATCAAAGAACTTGGTTGATAGCCTTCTAAGAGTGTATCAAGGAAAATACTTTTGATGTGAGTTGAATGTACATACATGTTGATTAAACCTGACTGCCAAATACCACTGACTTTCCCCACTCTCACTGCTGTGTAAGCATGAAATCACAATAGAAGAGATGAAATTGCAATAATTTGAAAGAGTAAGAACTACACATAACTGTAGGTAAACAAAAAGGATGGTGGTAATACGAATAAGAGCTACAGACCAAGTTCTATGAAATACAGATGCTTGCCGGTAGAAAAGGCAATCATGCTAGGAGAGAGACTAACCATATAACACAAACAAGAAACAAAGCTATGTGGGAGTCTGAGTTGTTTGAACATCACCTCCTTGGTGAGTGTCACTCCTTGGAGAGTATATCTGGTCAATCTCAGCACATCACTCCTATCCTTTATCCTAGCTACTAACACTCTGTCTCGACTATCTACTGCAGCATACAGGTATTCTATCAACATGTTGTTGGATTTGATAGAGCTACCCATATGCCCTTCTCTATCATACACAGTAACTGACCTAAGCGTATGTATCGCCTTGCTTTTAACAATACCGCAGATGATAATAACACCCGTCTTGGTTACACAGATCTGTTTAGACTGGACTTTGCCAGTTGGGATGATGGTCTGTGGGTTAGGGTTGCTACCACTGAAGATGTAGATCTCTGGATTGCCGTTGACAGCATAGATATTATCATGTTGGTCACTACATAACTTAAAATGGTAGCGGTAGCCAAAGCCTTGGTTGTACTGATATTGAATACCTTGTATACCTTGTGCATCGTAGATACTGCAAATCCCATCAGAATCTGATACTGCTGATCTACCATGAGTAAGGCATGCAATGTCATATACTACCCCTCCATCCAGATGTGATGCACTCTCACCTGACAAAGAGGAACACTCAGCACCATTTTGACCATACCCTATCACCACAGAATCCTGAGATATGGCTGCCATCCCAAATATACCAGGCAATTCAGCTTCCTTCACAATAGTAAGTGAATTAGTCTTAACCATTGCTGGAATAGCTCCTACATTACCACTAGTACTTGGTTGCATCTCATCAGTGTTCATATTCACCCGAGCAGTCGTCATCACATGTTGACTGTTACTTGTTGATGCCTTTCCTCTCTGACCGTTGTGACCTAGGGTATGCACAGCCACAGGAGCAGTTGTCTTCGCTTGTTGACTGCTACTTGTTGATGCCTTTCCTCCCTGACCGTTGTGACCTAGGGTATGCACAGCCACAGGAGCAGTTGTCTTCGCTTGTTGACTGCTTTTTGTTGCCTTTGCTTGTTGACTGTTACTTGTTGTTGCCTTCGCTTGTTGACTGCTACTAGTTGTTGCCTTTGCCTGTTGACTGCTACTTGTTGTTGCCTTCGCTTGTTGACTGCTACTAGTTGTTGCCTTTGCCTGTTGACTGCTACTTGTTGTTGCCTTCGCTTGTTGATTGTTACTTGTTGTTGCCTTCGCTTGTTGACTGCTACTAGTTGTTGCCTTTGCTTGTTGATCGTTACTTGTTGTTGCCTTCGCTTGTTGACTGTTACTTGTTGTTGCCTTCGCTTGTTGACTATTACTTGTTGGTGCCTTTGCTTGTTGACTGTTACTTGTTGTTGCATTTCCTCCAGGCTCAATGTGACCTACATCGAGAAGTTTCCTTTTGGCGCAATGAAACTTGGAGTTCTTTGCTGCTTGTAATACCTGTGCCATTGACTGCTCATCATTGGGTTTGTTGACTTTCTTCAGTGAGTTTTCAAGAGAAATGCAATGCAAATGATCTTCTATCAGAACATGATCTTGTAAATGCTCTGATTCGTTGGATTCTAATATTGCGACTGAGATGCTTATGTTATCCGTCAACTCAATATGCTGAGCAATACAGTAATTCAATTGCTTGTCAGAGCCGCTTTGAATACTGTGAACCTTTTCTATTAGTTTCCTCTCATTTTCTTGGAGAGTTGTAACTTTTTTAGCATAAGCATCCCTAATTTCCTTCTCCATTTTACTAAGGTGGCAACAAATCTCTTTCCTTTGTTGTTCTGCATCTTTTAAAATCTTTTCAATTTGGCTTTTCCTTGCCTTACCATCCTGAATGAGAGCCATTTTCTTCTTTCTTAACCCCTCTTTCAAGTCCGTTTTCCTGATGATCCTGTGCCCTTGATGGTTTTTGATGAAGCAAGTAATGCAAATGAAATTCTCACAAACTTCACAAAATATGTTCCTGTATTCAGCCTTGTGTAGTGGACACAGATTTTGTGACGTCTGTTCATCGATGTGGAGTTCATCCTGAAGCCCCTTCAGTGAAAAGTTTGGCGATAGTCCGGCAACCCTGTTTTCCTCTAGCTTTGTGCGTTTTCTGCACACAGGGCACTCCATGTGATCAACGCCATTCCGTAGCTCATCGTAACCCTCCAGACAGACCTTACAGAACGTATGTCCACATAGCAGCAGGGTGGGGTTCTTGAAGGTATCAAGACAAAGAGGGCAGGCCAGCCCTTGGGGGTGCTGTAGGCCTCTTTTGTCAGCCATTGATCGTCTCACACAGGAAAATTCTAAATTTGGAGGAAAACAAACGTGTAAAAGAAATTTATTAAAATAGTAGATTGACCATAATAACCATGCAGATTCACAGAAAACAATACATACAGTATATGCGAGGCATTTTGAAGATAAAATTCTCAGTCAAATCATATTTTGGAGGTAAAAACAGAAACATTGATATTTTTTACATGCAATGTATGATATGAAATGCTGCTTTTAGAAAGCAATTATCAAACTTCAATTATCCATGCATCGTACTAAGGCTGCGACGAGTAGTCGAATACTCGAGTTACTTGAGGACTCGGCCGCCATTTTTTTTTTTTTTGCCAGCGCCTGGCACTGTCCAGACCGACGCTCACCCGTGCCCAGGAGGCAGCGCCGGAATGGTATCGCTGGTAAAAATGTTTCTCAGTTTAATCACTGTCAACTCACCACTCAGAAACTGGGACCAAATGTCCGGATTTCTGTTTGGACTCGGAGGAAAATGGATTATTCTGTCATCTTTAGTCTATAAAACAGCATTGTTTACTGTTATTATTATTATTATTAGATCGGCGCCTTCAACTGCAACTCAAAGTAATATCGCTTGAGTTTTCGGCGATGGACTTGGAATACTTCTCCCGTAGTATGGTGGTGGCAAAAAAACATGGTGTTCGATTATTCGAGTATTCGCCTGTAAGCCTGGGAGTGTATTCAAGTACCTCATTATACGTTTATGCACAGCCTTACATCGTACATCAGATTTTTTTTTTTTTTTGCAGATTGCATTGAAGCTGAATGTAATCTATGTTGTATTTTATTCTACATGTAGTACAAGGTTATTCAATCACTTAACTTCATTCATAGTCATAGTAGAAACGTCATAATCCACTGGTTTGTAAAGGTGCTGTTGTCAAATGGTATTCAAACACTCAATTGAAGATGTGTAGCTCATCAGTTCAAGCCCTAGCACAGCACTATATTGTCTTTAGAAATACATTAAACAACATGTTCCACTCTCTACCAGGAAAGAATTCCTTGAATGCTGAGAGTAACAAAAACAGGAACCTGTAGGATACTTTACAGGACAGAATGGACATTTTGCCATTGAAAATGGCAGACGCACACACAAAATATTAATTTAAAAAAAAAAAAAAAAAAAAAAAAAATAATAATAATAAATCGTTTTTTTATTTTTATTTTTTATTTTTTGATAATCGTATTTTATTAAGGAAAATCGTACTGTCGTATTTGCTTCTAAAAATCGTACTAAATACGACTAAATCGTACTGGTTGGCAGGTCCCCTAATGCAGTCTGACTGCATTAGGGGAACACAAAAGTGGTCTTTGTAGGCAGGTGACCTTTACATATGTACACTTACAATATACTTTAACACATGTTTGAAGTCAAAACATCATGTCAAAGGGAACCAACAAAATGTGGTCTCTTCAGACAGGTAGTCTTTCTATATTAAAAGCAGAGATATATTGCAGGCAAGCCAGGTGCGGATCCAGGGGGGGGGCTGAGAGGGCCTAAACATGGTTTATTTCTCATTCTATACCGGTGATTGACAAATGTTGCTGAAATGACATAATTTTCCCAGATTTTTCCTAAATGTTTAGTCAATTGTACTTTTTTATCGTATGTTGGAAAATGGCAAATTCATAAAGAAAGAATAGTGACCTGCCTTGGTCACAAAATAATAAGGTGTCAAAATATGCTCATCTGACGCAATAAATGCCTAAAACCCCTGAGCTCCTAGGGGCTCTGCCCCCTGGACCCCACACCAATTAGTGTTTTGCCAGTGTCACAAGGTACCGTTATCAAAATATGCTCATCTGATCGTAATTAAATGCCTCCAACCCCATGACTTCCGGTGACTCTGACCTCTGAAGGCAGACCCCTTGATGCTAATCTGACAGTTATTTAATGCTTAAAACCCCTGCGCTTCTGGGGTCCCTCTCCACCCCTGGACCTCACGCCAATCAGTGTCCTACCAGTGTCACAAATAAGGTATCAAAATATGTTCATCTGACCCTAATTAAATGCCTAAAACCCCTGAGCTTCTGAGGCCCTGGCCCCCTCAACCCCACCAGGGGCCCTATGGCGGGCCCCTGGATGCTCATCTGACCCCTGAGCCTCCCCCAAGCCAATTCGTGACTTGCCAGTGTCACTGTATGGTATTAAAATATGCTCATCTGACAGTAACAACCCCCGAGTCTCTGGGGGCTCCGCCCCCTGGACCCCACACCAATTTGTTTCCTGCCAGTGTCACAAATAAGGAATCAAAGTATGCTCATCTGACCGTAATTAAAGCCCAAAACCCCTGAGCTTCCAGGAGCTCCGCCCCTGGACGTCACACCAATTTGTGTCCTGCCAGTGTCACAAATAGGTATCAAAATATGCTCATCTGAATGTAATTTATTGCCATCGGCACGCCTCGGGGCAATAGCACAATTCTAACCTTCCCTTGAGCGTATAAAAACAACTATTTCTCTCAAAGCAGTCATTAATACTATACTAAACAACAAGCACACATGCATTCATCGTCCCTGCCTTGGTCTGCCCGTACCACGAGGTGTACACCTCTGCTATTCCCGCGAGCATGTGTAGAGTCTAGTTAGTAGAATATACTTTCATACTAAAATATATAGATCGAGATCTAACTAACTTCTTAGTTCATCCTACAGAGAATAAGATATTAGATTCAACTCTATGCTGTAACACTAACTTTTTACTTACATAAAGGGTAAAAAGTTCGCATTTATTGCAGATTTACCGTCACTGAGCACTGTAGACGGGTCAATTACTAAATTTATGCTCCGGTCTTTTGACCGGGATAAAAGTCATATAAAAATGTTCGTGGTATTCATATCTATCAGACAACAGATGATGGTCCCGGTCAATAGGGGATGGGTACCTAAAAAAGGCCCATATATCCGATATGTGCATGTGTATGGAATAATTATTTCTTAAAGACAGACCGGTATCTTTATTGATGATATGCGACTTATCCCCTTTTGACCGGGATAAAAGTCATATCAAAATGTTTGTTGTATTCATATCTATCAGACAACAGAAGATGTTCCTGGTCAATAGGGGATGGGTACCTAAAAAAAGGCCCCGTTATCCCATATATGCATGCGTATGGAATAATTATATTTTAAAGAGAGACATGTATTTTTTTTGCTAAGATATGTGACTTATCCCCTTTTGACCGGGATAAAACTCATATAAAAATGTATGTTGTATTCATATCTATCAGACAACAGATGATGGTCCCGGTCAATAGGGGTTGGGTACCTAAAACAAGCTTATATCAGATATGTTTATGTGTATTGAATTGAGATATTTTGAATATCCGAAAATCCGAATATCAAACTGGCTTTATATTCGCATTTTGAATATCGAATATCGAATATCGAATATCTTTCTAACTTCACTCCGGTGTGTTGGGTACCTAAAACAGGCTAATATCAGATATGTTTATGTGCATTGAATTGTGTTATTTTGAATATCCGAAAATCCGAATATCAAACTGGCTTTATATTCGCACTTTGAATATCGAATATCGAATATCGAATATCTTTCTAACTTCACGCCGTTGTCAAAAGGGGATAATTCACAAATCTTATCAATAAAGATACCGGTCTGTCTTTAAAATATAATTATTCCATACACATTCACATATCGGATATGTGGGCCTTTTTTAGGTACCCATCCCCTATTGACCGGGACCATCATCTGTTGTCTGATAGATATGAAAACAAGAAACATTTTGATATGACTTTTATCCCGGTCAAAAGGGGATAAGTCACATATCTTAGCAAAAAAAAATACATGTCTCTCTTTCAAATATAATTATTCCATACGCATGCATATATGGGATAACGGGGCCTTTTTTTAGGTACCCATCCCCTATTGACCAGGAACATCTTCTGTTGTCTGATAGATATGAATACAACAAACATTTTGATATGACTTTTATCCCGGTCAAAAGGGGATAAGTCACATATCATCAATAAAGATACCGGTCTGTTTTTAAGAAATAATTATTCCATACACATGCACATATCGGATGAATGGGCCTTTTTTAGATACCCATCCCCTATTGACCGGGACCATCATTTGTTGTCTGATAGATACGAATAAAACATACATTTTTATATGACTTTTATCCCGGTCAAAAGGGGATAAGTCACATATCATCAATAAAGATACCGGTCTGTCTTTAAGAAATAATTATTCCATACACATGCACATATCGGATATATGGGCATTTTTTTTAGGTACCCATCCCCTATTGACCAGGACCATCATCTGTTGTCTGATAGATATGAATACAACAATCATTTTGATATGACTTTTATCCCGGTCAAAAGGGGATAAGTCACATATCTTAGCAAAAAAAATACATGTCTCTCTTTCAAATATAATTATTCCATACGCATGCATATATGGGATAACGGGGCCTTTTTTTAGGTACCCATCCCCTATTGACCATGAACATCTTCTGTTGTCTGATAGATATGAATACAACAAACATTTTGATATGACATTTATCCTGGTCAAAAGGGGATAAGTCACATATCATCAATAAAGATACCGGTCTGTCTTTCAGAAATAATTATTCCATACACATGCACATATCGGATAAATGGGCCTTTTTTAGGTACCCAGCCCCTATTGACCGGGACCATCATCTGTTGTCTGATAGATATGAATACAACGAACATTTTTATATGACTTTTATCCCGGTCAAAAGGGGATAAGTCACAAATCTTATCAATAAAGATACCGGTCTGTCTTTAAAATATAATTATTCCATACACATTCACATATCGGATATGTGGGCCTTTTTTAGGTACCCATCCCCCATTGACCGGGACCATCATCTGTTGTCTGATAGATATGAAAACAAGAAACATATTTATATGACTTTTATCCCGGTCAAAAGGGGATAAGTCACATATCTTAGCATCAAAAATACATGTCTCTCTTTAAGAAATAATTATTCCATACACATGCATATATCGGATAACGGGGCCTTTTTTTAGGTACCCATCCCCTATTGACCAGGACCATCATCTGTTGTCTGATAGATATGAATACAACAAACATTTTGATATGACTTTTATCCCGGTCAAAAGGGGATAAGTCACATCTTATCAAAAAAGATACATGTCTCTCTTTAAAATATAATTATTCCATACACATGCATATATCGGATAGCGGGGACATTTTGTAGGTACCCATCCCCTATTGACCGGGACCATCATCTGTTGTCTGATAAAAATGAAAACAACAAACATTTTGATATGACTTTTATCCCGGTCAAAAGGGGATAAGTCACATATCATCAATAAAGATACCGGTCTGTTTTTAAGAAATAATTATTCCATACACATGCACATATCGGATGAATGGGCCTTTTTTAGATACCCATCCCCTATTGACCGGGACCATCATTTGTTGTCTGATAGATACGAATAAAACATACATTTTTATATGACTTTTATCCCGGTCAAAAGGGGATAAGTCACATATCATCAATAAAGATACCGGTCTGTCTTTAAGAAATAATTATTCCATACACATGCACATATCGGATATATGGGCATTTTTTTTAGGTACCCATCCCCTATTGACCAGGACCATCATCTGTTGTCTGATAGATATGAATACAACAATCATTTTGATATGACTTTTATCCCGGTCAAAAGGGGATAAGTCACATATCTTAGCAAAAAAAATACATGTCTCTCTTTCAAATATAATTATTCCATACGCATGCATATATGGGATAACGGGGCCTTTTTTTAGGTACCCATCCCCTATTGACCATGAACATCTTCTGTTGTCTGATAGATATGAATACAACAAACATTTTGATATGACATTTATCCTGGTCAAAAGGGGATAAGTCACATATCATCAATAAAGATACCGGTCTGTCTTTCAGAAATAATTATTCCATACACATGCACATATCGGATAAATGGGCCTTTTTTAGGTACCCAGCCCCTATTGACCGGGACCATCATCTGTTGTCTGATAGATATGAATACAACGAACATTTTTATATGACTTTTATCCCGGTCAAAAGGGGATAAGTCACAAATCTTATCAATAAAGATACCGGTCTGTCTTTAAAATATAATTATTCCATACACATTCACATATCGGATATGTGGGCCTTTTTTAGGTACCCATCCCCCATTGACCGGGACCATCATCTGTTGTCTGATAGATATGAAAACAAGAAACATATTTATATGACTTTTATCCCGGTCAAAAGGGGATAAGTCACATATCTTAGCATCAAAAATACATGTCTCTCTTTAAGAAATAATTATTCCATACACATGCATATATCGGATAACGGGGCCTTTTTTTAGGTACCCATCCCCTATTGACCAGGACCATCATCTGTTGTCTGATAGATATGAATACAACAAACATTTTGATATGACTTTTATCCCGGTCAAAAGGGGATAAGTCACATCTTATCAAAAAAGATACATGTCTCTCTTTAAAATATAATTATTCCATACACATGCATATATCGGATAGCGGGGACATTTTGTAGGTACCCATCCCCTATTGACCGGGACCATCATCTGTTGTCTGATAAAAATGAAAACAACAAACATTTTGATATGACTTTTATCCCGGTCAAAAGGGGATAAGTCACATATCATCAATAAAGATACCGGTCTGTTTTTAAGAAATAATTATTCCATACACATGCACATATCGGATGAATGGGCCTTTTTTAGGTACCCATCCCCTATTGACCGGGACCATCATTTGTTGTCTGATAGATATGAATAAAACATACATTTTTATATGACTTTTATCCCGGTCAAAAGGGGATAAGTCACATATCATCAATAAAGATACCGGTCTGTCTTTAAGAAATAATTATTCCATACACATGCACATATCGGATATATGGGCATTTTTTTTAGGTACCCATCCCCTATTGACCAGGACCATCATCTGTTGTCTGATAGATATGAATACAACAATCATTTTGATATGACTTTTATCCCGGTCAAAAGGGGATAAGTCACATATCATCAATAAAGATACCGGTCTGTCTTTAAGAAATAATTATTCCATACACATGCACATATCGGATATATGGGCATTTTTTTTAGGTACCCATCCCCTATTGACCGGGACCATCATCTGTTGTCTGATAGATATGAATACAGCAAACATATTTATATGACTTTTATCCCGGTCAAAAGGGGATAAGTCACATATCTTAGCATCAAAAGTACATGTCTCTCTTTAAGAAATAATTATTCCATACGCATGCATTTATGGGATAACGGGGCCTTTTTTTAGGTACCCATCCCCTATTGACCAGGAACATCTTCTGTTGTCTGATAGATATGAATACAACAAACATTTTTATATGACTTTTATCCCGGTCAAAATGGGATAAGTCACATATCATCAATAAAGATACCGGTCTGTCTTTAAGAAATAATTATTCCATACACATGCACATATCGGATATATGGGCCTTTTTTAGGTACCCATCCCCTATTGACCGGGACCATCATCTGTTGTCTGATAGATATGAATACAACGAACATTTTTATATGACTTTTATCCCGGTCAAAAGGGGATAAGTCACAAATCTTATCAATAAAGATACCGGTCTGTCTTTAAAATATAATTATTCCATACACATTCACATATCGGATATGTGGGCCTTTTTAAAGGTACCCATCCCCCATTGACCGGGACCATCATCTGTTGTCTGATAGATATGAAAACAAGAAACATTTTGATATGACTTTTATCCCGGTCAAAAGGGGATAAGTCACATATCTTAGCAAAAAAAATACATGTCTCTCTTTCAAATATAATTATTCCATACGCATGCATATATGGGATAACGGGGCCTTTTTTTAGGTACCCATCCCCTATTGACCAGGAACATCTTCTGTTGTCTGATAGATATGAATAGAACAAACATTTTGATATGACATTTATCCCGGTCAAAAGGGGATAAGTCACATATCATCAATAAAGATACCGGTCTGTCTTTCAGAAATAATTATTCCATACACATGCACATATCGGATAAATGGGCCTTTTTTAGGTACCCATCCCCTATTGACCAAGAACAACATCTGTTGTCTGATATATATGAATACAAAAAACATTTTGATATGACTTTTATCCCAGTCAAAAGGGGATAAGTGACATATCTTATTTAAAAAGATACATGTCTCTCTTTAAAATATAATTATTCCATACACATGCATATATCGGATAACGGGGCCTTTTTTAGGTACCCATCCCCTATTGACCAGGACCATCATCTGTTGTCTGATAGATATGAATACAACAATCATTTTGATATGACTTTTATCCCGGTCAAAAGGGGATAAGTCACATATCATCAATAAAGATACCGGTCTGTCTTTAAGAAATAATTATTCCATACACATGCACATATCGGATATATGGGCATTTTTTTTAGGTACCCATCCCCTATTGACCGGGACCATCATCTGTTGTCTGATAGATATGAATACAGCAAACATATTTATATGACTTTTATCCCGGTCAAAAGGGGATAAGTCACATATCTTAGCATCAAAAATACATGTCTCTCTTTAAGAAATAATTATTCCATACACATGCATATATCGGATAACGGGGCCTTTTTTTAGGTACCCATCCCCTATTGACCAGGACCATCATCTGTTGTCTGATAGATATGAATACAACAAACATTTTGATATGACTTTTATCCCGGTCAAAAGGGGATAAGTCACATCTTATCAAAAAAGATACATGTCTCTCTTTAAAATATAATTATTCCATACACATGCATATATCGGATAGCGGGGACATTTTGTAGGTACCCATCCCCTATTGACCGGGACCATCATCTAGTGTCTGATAGATATGAATACAAGAAACATTTTGATATGACTTTTATCCCAGTCAAAAGGGGATAAGTGACATATCTTATTTAAAAAGATACATGTCTCTCTTTAAGAAATAATTATTCCATACACATGCATATATCGGATAACGGGGCCTTTTTTAGGTACCCATCCCCTATTGACCAGGAACAACATCTGTTGTCTGATATATATGAATACAACAAACATTTTGATATGACTTTCATCCCGGTCAAAAGGGGATAAGTCACATCTTATCAAAAAAGATACATGTCTCTCTTTAAAATATAATTATTCCATACACATGCATATATCGGATAACGGGGCCTTTTTTTAGGTACCCATCCCCTATTGACCAGGACCATCATCTGTTGTCTGATAGATATGAATACAACAAACATTTTGATATGACTTTTATCCCGGTCAAAAGGGGATAAGTCACATATCATCAATAAAGATACCGGTCTGTTTTTAAGAAATAATTATTCCATACACATGCACATATCGGATAAAGGGCCTTTTTTAGGTACCCATCCCCTATTGATCGGGACCAGCCTCTGTTGTCTGATAGATATGAAAATAAGAAACATATTTATATGACTTTTATCCCGGTCAAAAGGGGATAAGTTACATATCTTATCAAAAAAGATACATGTCTCTCTTTAAAATATAATTATTCCATAACATGCATATATCGGATTATATGGGCCTGTTTTAGGTACCCATCCCCTATTGACCGGGACCAGCCTCTGTTGTCTAATTGATGTGCATATAGCAAACGATTTGAAATGAATTATAATAGGGAATTAATAGGGAATAACTTACATGTCTTTTAATTTAAATCAACATTGTTTATTCTGTCTTTAAATACTTTGTTAAATTGTACACTTGGTTTTTCACTAATATATTTATATTTTTTTAAACTGAAGCACCCTCTAAACCAAAACGTTTTTTTTAGGTTTTAGGTTTTAAAAAATATCCGGGGGGGGGGGGCTCTGCCTCCTGAACACCTCTGTACCCCACCCGTAAACTGCACCCTGATTGTACGTAACTATACTTACCACGTCGCTCAATATGCGCGCCAAAATAAACATGAAAAAACATATTATGCAGTAGATTCAATATTTTAACCTGATAAATAGCTTCAGAGTTCTGATAATTCATTGTCATGTACGCAAAAGATTAACCAATTCACAGTCATACTTATTAAACTGCAAATTGAGAGTGCTAAAACAATGGGTTGACCCTATCCATTAAAAAAAAAAAACATTGAAAACATTGTTCATTGAGAACATAATTATAGAATACACAGTATACATTGAACTTTAAAAACACTATTAAAAAGAGAAGCAAAGAGAAGAGTAAGAAATGAAAGATATAGATAATGAACATGACATGGGAAATTGCAAAAGAACCCAGTAAAGGTTCTGTCGAGGCAATCCCCAGCCTAATAAAATACCTACATTTTTACTGATAAAGAACTAAAAATTCATAGTGACATTATGGCAAAGAAGAGTTTAAAAGGTATAACAGTTATAACAGTTGGGATGGATTAATTATTTTGTAGAGTTTGTGAATAAAAAAAGTTAAGTTTTGATCTAAAAGAATTAAGAAACGAAATTGTTTGAACATAATGAGGAAGAGAGTTCCATTTTGACGGTCCTTTTGATTTGAAAGAAAAAGATGATATTTTTATATTTTTCGACATAGTAATTTTCTGGATTTCTGGTATTATAAGTATGCATTTCTGTTTTACATTTAATAATAGAGGCAAGATTATATGGTAATTTGTTATGTTTATGTTTAAAGACCATTAATGAGATACAGTAGTCATACAATTGATATATTGTGAGAAGATTAAGTTTTTTGAATAGTGGTTGTAAAGGAGCAGTATAGTGAGACATTGAACATATTCTTACAATTATTTTTTTGCAATTTCAATAATCTAGGAGCCTGCTGGGATATGTATTGGCCCATACAACTATATTTTGTTTAGATATAGTAGATATATGTTCGACCCATGATAAATGTTCATCGATAACAACTCCTAAGAAATTTGTAGATTGGACACGTTTCATAAATACATTATTCATACTAATATTAAGATTGGTAAATAAATTTTCTGTAATTGTATTTTTGCTTATGATGAAAGTATACAAAGCTAGATTTGGAAGTGTTAAGAGATAACTTATAACAATTAAACCACTGTGAAACATGGCATAACTCCGCATTAAGAAATTGACATAAATCATAAATTTTTTAAAGGATATTTGTGTAATCAGCAAAAAGAATGAATTTTACACTAGGAAAGGATCTGATATGTCGGAAATCAATGTACCACAGGGGAAAAACATAATTGTCAGCGAAATATAAAAGCCACCAAACTCAAATTATGCTGATTGTATTGATGCATTACAATCTATGTTAACATCACCGCCCTTTAATGATAAACATTATATGATGATGGCGATTTTAATCTTAACCTATTTATTTATAATGACAAACTATATGTCGAGATTTCTTGGATATCATGACTTCAAAACCACTTTCCCAAGTACATGTATAACTAAACCAACACAAATTTCTGATAATGCATCGACACTTTAATATTGATAACGTGTTCTCTAATATTTCCAATTGTATGGATCGAGGCATTATAGTTTCCGACATATCATATCCTTTCCTAGTGTTTACATGGGGGGGGGGGGCACTCGTTTTTCCTAAAGTTCATTTTTCCGAAGGTTCGTTTTTCCGAAGGTTCATATTTCCGAATCATAAATGTCCCATGCCTGGGGGTTCATAATTCCCGAAATGAAAAAGGGTTCGTAATTCCGAACATTTTGTTGCATTATTTCGAAGGTTCGACCTGACTGCTAAGAAAGCATTAATGCTTGTAAGTAAGCAACCAGACGGCCGACGGCTTTAGGTCCTCTCCGAGGGACATGGTAATGAGGATTAATGCCTTACCAAAGGGCACTAGCGCATCACCTTGGTTTCGAATCCGGATTACGAGACCACTGTCCTACTGAATGAGCTATCGCGCCTCCTTCTATATTTCGAAGGTTCTTTATTCCGAAGGTTCTTTATTCCGAAGGTTCATTTATCCGAAGGTTCATATTTCCGAAAATGAAAAAGGGTTCATAATTCCGAAAATTAAATCGGGTTCATAATTCCGAAAGTGAAAAAGGGTTCGTAATTCCGAAAATGAAATAGGGTTCGTATTTCCGAAAATGGAAAATGGTTCATAATTCCGAAAATGAAATAAGGTTCGTAATTCTGAAAATGAATAGGATTCGTAATTCCGAAAATGGAAAAGGGTACCTGAACAAGAAGCCGAGACAGCCCCTCTCCCCATAAGAGATCCACAAGGACTGGAGAGAGAGAGAGGAAGAGAGAGAGAGAGAGAGCTAGAGAGACAGATCAGAGGAAGACAGAGACAAAGACAGGGAGAAACATTAGAAGAAAACAAAAGACAATAGGACAATATAAAGGACAAATGAAAAAGAAAAGGAAAGAAAGGAAGGAAGGAAGAGAGGTAAATTAGAAAGAGGGGATAAGATTGAAAACGGTGATAGAGAGTGAAAGATAGAAGAGGGGGGTATCATGATTGATTTATAAGGTGATAAGTTGAGGTCATCTTACCGATCTCGTTTTATTTTCTGATTTATTTATTCATTTGTTCATTTGTTTGCTTGTTGCTTTTTATTTGGTATTTGTCATTGGCTCCCCCTCCGCCCTTTTTTCTTTCCCTTTCTCTCCTCTTTCCCTTTCCCTTCCTTCAATTTCTTTCTCTCTCTCTCTCCTCTCTCGCTCCCTCTATATATAAAACAATGCCTAATTGGTGACCATTGGTCCCTCATGATCCTCTCTTTCTTATGTTAATTGAGAGCTGAGTTGATGAGATAGCCACCTGTCCAGGTCCTTGCAGGGTAATCAATCCCTCTTATAAACTAGTACAGATAAGCTTTAAAGGAAAATGTGCATTTGTTGAAAGAAAATGGGCACCGATCAGATTTTAAAGGGGCATTTATCGGAGGTGAAGGGGGCACTTATCTGAAGTGAAAAGGAGTAACTTCTCTTACCTGAAAAGAGTCATTTACCAGAGATGAAAAGGGGCATTTATGAGAAGGGGAAGGGCTCCTTTTTAATGGGGGCACTTTTCATTGGGAAACTGGTCGCTTATTAGAAAGTAATATGGAATCAGAAGTATTGATGGGTACAACTATAAGGTGACACCAATGTGAACATCAGAGACATAGTAATGCATTTGGATTACTTTTCACTGGTTTCTCACAAATAATACATTGATACTTTATCGGCATCGTTATTCTATAGCATAAGTCTCTTACGTGATCGCATTTTCAATTCTTCCTATCCAAGGCGTTCGATGTCGCTCATGCCTCCGATCAGGATTATTCACTTTTCCTCACCATTTTCAGTCTGTGCAAATATTCGCCCGTCACGAGACCATGTCCACGAGATCGCTTCACACTTACAAGCTAGTATATCAATGATTGGCGACCCATCTTAGGTCTTCGTTGATGAAGATTTTACTCCCTTTTGACGCTATCGAAAGCATTTTTTATTGAAATCAATGTACCACAGGGGAAAAACATAACTGTCGGCGAAATCTAAAAGCCCACAAACTCAAATCATACTGAGTTTATTGATACATTACAATCCATATTAACATAACCGTCCTTCAATGAAAAACATACATGATAATGGGCGATTATGATTTCAACCTATTCAATCATATGGAAAAACCATACAGTCGAGATTTCTTGGATATCTTGACTTCAAAATCACTTTTCCCAAGTATAACAAAAGTATAACAAAACCAACTTAAACTTCTGATAATGCATCAACACTTGTTGATAATGTGTTCTCCAATATTTCCTATAGGAACGAGGCATTATAGTTTCTTACATATCAGATCACTTCCCAGTGTTTACAAAGTCATGTACCCCATATTTCTAACATAGTCAAGCCTGATATTCAGAATAACATATTGGGTTCACGTGATATGTCAGAAGATAATTTAGCTATAGACTCAAAGCAAGTCTGATAATCACTGACCGGTCTGTAATTCTTGACAATAATGATGCTAATGATGGTTGTAACAAGCTAGTTTATATAATTATGACTTTATGTGATATCTATATTCCATTGAAATCACCTTCCAAGTCGAGTTATAAAAAAGTACCTGAATCCTCCTGAATCACTAAGTCTATACTTAGATCGATTAACCGGAAAAATAGTATTTTACAAATATAAATAAACAAAAACACATGAATCTAAACTAAAAAATACTTCCAATTGTAATACCTTGACATCTGTAATACATAGGGCAAAACAGAATTATTACTCTACCCAATTCACCACACATAAAAAGACATAAATTCAACCTGGAACATTATCAATAATGTTCTCAGAAAAGGTGAAAAGAAACAATTCGAATTAAGTAAGATCGTCTACAACGGAACCGAAATAAAAGACCCTCTCGGCAAAGCAGAGGCATTCAACTTTTCGGTGTGAATTTAGGGCCAGGCCTTGCCAGTAACATCCCTGCTACAAATAACTGTTTCCACTCGTTCCTAAGAAATTCAAATCCTCAATCATTATTTGTTGTACCTGTACATGAAACAGAGATTATTGATATCGTGAATAACTTAAATGTAAACAAAGGTTCTGGTTATGTTATTTCAAATTATCTCCTCAAAACTAATATCCATGAAATAGTCTCTCCGTTGACATTTGTATTTGATATGTCTTTAGTAGATGGCATAGTACGAAGCAAAATGAACATTGCTAAGGTAATACCAGTCTTGGACATGTCACTCGGGGGACTTGAAACTCTCTCACTGATGAGGGGTTGCCACCCCCACCCCATCGACGCCTCTGGCCCTAAGTAAGTCCAGTCAGACAATCAGAGCACGATACGCCTTCGGCGCTAAAGTGGGATAAGAGGGAGGTAAAGGAAAGTAGGATATCAAAATAATCATTGAAAATAATTAGGATGATGATGGGAATGTAATGAACGAACATGACAATGCAGGCGAGGAAGATAAAAGGCTACACGGTACCGTGTTTGGGCTACCATTTGGCAAAGCGAATAAAATCCGAGCGATTCTGTCAACAAACACCTTCTATAATATTGAATAGTCAAATAGCTGAAGCTGGTCACGAAAACAACCAAGATGCCCATTGAAGTAAGGTTCCTGTGTTAATTAGGAAAAAGGAGTTTTGTTTTGATATCAAGCTCTAGTATAAACGAACCATTCTTTCTTTTATCACGAACTATGTTTCAAATATGCCCCATCCTCCCAGAACAATGCAATTCATCAGTGTTTTCTTTAGTCTTAAATTATTGTCCCGTAATATTGTGCATAAACAGATTAAGTGTGAGTGATATTTCAATCCCAGTACAAGGCTTTAACGATGGATTTACCTGACCTGTATACCAATAAAGTCCTTTATCAGGTAAGTATAGCCACACATCTATTTTTTTAGAGCACTGGGCTTATACAAACTGCTGTCGAAAGATTAGTTTTATTTTTTTTTGGCTCACGC
Organism: Strongylocentrotus purpuratus; assembly: GCF_000002235.5. Classification (NCBI taxonomy): domain Eukaryota; kingdom Metazoa; phylum Echinodermata; class Echinoidea; order Camarodonta; family Strongylocentrotidae; genus Strongylocentrotus; species Strongylocentrotus purpuratus. Next base: position 18,558,414 of record NW_022145615.1, on the reverse strand, counting down.
TTTTGACTTCCGGACTATCATGCAAGTATCAACGATTTTAAGATCATAAATTGTTTTTGCTCTGTTAAATGATAATCATTTCATGTCACGGTTACATTGCAGTCGGAATTATTACCTATCTCCAAGTGACGTAGAATGGTCGTTTTTGTAATTTTTTAGAAACATAATTTTCTTAAATCTAAAATGATTGTTATCTAGATGATAATTGATAACAATATTTTACAATGTACGGTGCCGAATCAAACCTGCTGCTACATCGCAACTTACCGCTTGACTTAGATTCGCAAGGAGAGGCCCGGAGGTAGGATACAAAGAACGAATACGATGAAATTTGTCACGGAACAGTACGTATAGGATGCATTCGTAAAGAATATCTTATTAAATTCGGGAACATGTCCCATCAAAAACATATCATACCTCACTCCATTCATCGCGTTCATTATTGCCGTCATGATGTAACATCGTCCAGCAGGTACACAAGATACCCTATTGTTTCCCCTCTTGCTGGCAATGGAGATGCTGTCTCCATTACGTCACCAGTCAGCCCATCATAGCAATACCAACGACCTGCCTCTTTGAAGATGCATGTGAAGTGGTCTGCTTTGTGAATCGTCATACCCTGTAACGTGTACCTGTAATTTATGTTTATAATTTCAGAAAAGGAATGAAGTAACAGAGAAAATAAATGGTCAATACATCCTTAACGCAGAGGTCTAATACAGCGCGGTTTACATTATGAGTCTTGAAATCTGCTTTAAATTTACATGTAATGTGATAGACGGTAGAAAAAGCATGTAATCACATGTTCATTGAATATCACAACAATAGTTCATACTGTACTCTAAAATAAACATGTAATCAATATTCCTTCTTCATGGACATTTAGCTGAATACATTAACAATTGCTAACAAATGCTAAGTAGGCTATTATACCAAGCTGAAAATCATAACTTCCTCCAACCTATTTGTGGGTATGATTTTGAGCTTGCTATAATCAGCCAATATTGCTGCTAAAATAACTTATGTTTTGAGGGACAACAATCATGTTTTAGTCTCGAAATGGCTAGTGGCAAATTTTTATGTGCTGTTGTAAAATACAAAATATAGCAAATGACTTCTATAATCCATTGTTTTAACGACAATACCTTGCGGTTCCTAATGAAACGTTGTGCTGAAACATAAGGGTAACTCGGGCTGCACCCTTCGTTCTGGATTGATAGATGATAGGACTAAAGCACAGGATTGGTGGACATATGAAGTGGTCGAATTGTCGCTCTTCCCACTTTCTCTCACCCGAACAGCGCCTGTAAATTGATATCATCATTAATATTTGATATTAAGACATGATCATACATTTTCGTTCTCACAAAATAAAACAAAATATTCCAATGTCCTTGTCATTCAAATGGAATACAGTTTCAACATACAATATATTAGACTGGTGGAAATTATTGAATGATCGTTCTTAAAATATTACAACTAACTCAAATCACTATTTTACCTTCAAAGGTATTTTCACACAGGAAATTTTGCTAATCGTTTTGAAATTTCCGTTAGTGTACATGCAGAGCAGAATGTGTAGGCTGTAATTTTTAGATAATATCAAATATGTGCTTAAAAATTGACATAGGCCTACTTGCAGCCTGTATACCAAATACGCCAGTTTGTAGGAACAAAAGTTGCAACGTACAGTGTTATATATAAGAGGTATGACCAAACTATTTAATAGCGAACACCTTTGTCAAATAGTTTTTTTTAAATTTTTTCAATTTTTGTAATGTGCAAAAGTCCTGATGAGTTTATACTAGTACTCGACGTAAATTCAATCAATGATTAACGTACTCTCCTGTGGCAAGTGGTATGTGGCATTGGTGACACGGCGGTGGGGCAATCCAGCAGTTTAGCGCATCTTGCACCGTGCCTCTCTTACCGTCATTTGTAGACCTGTACATGTTTTTAAAATATAGTTTTAGTTCTATAATACTTTAGATAAATTGTCAAATTATATTCCAGTATTTATTTTTCCTTTTTGCGTGGTGAAATAATCTACAAATGCAATCAATATGTTAATCGATCCCCCGGAAATGATTTCTTTAACATGAAGGCAGTGTTAAAAAAAAAATCTTCTATTGTTATCATTATTATTTGTTGTTGTTGAGGGGGGTGAAATAATGACGATTTACATTGTAAGTATTCATCACAAAATTCCTAGAATCATTATATAATGTTTTCATACAGTGTTTGTTCTTTCTCTAATGGAGAAATTTTGTGATATCTTTATTATAATGATATTGATAATAGGAGAGTGGTGAGAACCGCTTGTGGTCATTATTTGGCGTGATCAAAATCCCTACCTGTTCATATATCAATTGTGTTACATACCAATCTTGAACTATTGGCTATAACGTTCTATTTATTCCAACTTCAATTTATTTATGCCAGGTACGTTGGTCTTACCCGAGTTCTATGGATATGCTTCTCCTTGTCACGACGGCTTGTCTGCATGTTGGGCTGGAGCACCTCGATGTCTGCGTGTTCGCCTGGAAAACGTCCAGATGTCGTACAAACATGTAGAATTCAGACCCATATGCGTCCCATGTCTGCGGTGTGTACATCTCGAGTTCAAACTGGCAAATTGTATGTAGCCACTCTAGTTTAGCCAGGGTCCACTCTTTCGCGACGCATAGGTCAGCAATATGCAAGATTCTTCTGCTCTTGATGTCAGAACTCTGCATTAGTGTTTCTCGTAGCACGCTTTGCTGCTGGTTAACTTTGGCGAGTATGACCATGATGTTGTCTATTGTACACGTGTTTGCTAGTGTGACATCTTTTCCTTTGTACTGGATTCTCCCTCCCCACCTTGGATAATCTCCGCTCCGCCGCTCTCTTTCTGCTTTACGGCATTTCTTCTCTTTTGCTTTTTTCGCTTTACCTTCCTTTCTGTTAACCTTATTGTCGTCGTGACGCTTCCTTTTGTTCCATTCTTCTTCAGGGTTCGGAATATCTTCTTTTCGTGAAGTTCTAGCACGTTTCGAGGACTTCCTGTTTTTGACGATGGGGATGTCTGCGTTTTCTTTGTGAGGGGGACACTTTTTCTTTTTCTTTGGCTGCAGAATGTCTTCATCACGAGGTGAACGGAAGTACTTTCCCTGCCTTCTAGGAGTGGAAGTATTTCTGCCTTCCGCTTCCACATCGACCTTTCCTTTGCTAGGTCGCAACTGTGTCTCCGCAACTCGACCCCGTACGTTGCAGTACGCAAATCTTATGAACTTTCCAGGAGTCAGCCTGGTCCTTCCCCCGGGAACGGCGTCCTTTTTCACAACACCAAACCAGTTCTCCACAAGAGAGTTTGTATCTCTATTGGGAACGGGTGGGTCGAACAGGATCAACTTTTTTGCTGGAACATATCGGGTCAAGTCGCCGAAAGTGACAGCACTCCACAATGGATACACGTGCATAAACCCATCCAGCAGCATTGCAGTTAACCCAGGTGTGAAGTATTCGTTCCCAACAGCTTCTGATGACTCATGTCGTACTGCATGCTCCTTCTCCTCCTTGAAGGCTCTCCACCAAGGTGAACTCTCGCGTATCGCCTTAAAGCGATTAACGACCGTCTTATCTTTGCATGAAGTTGCCTCTGTACTGGTGCCCTGAAGATCATCGATATCACTAGCGCCCTTGCGTGATATTTTCCTCTTCAGGATAGCCAATGATTCGGCCACTGCCGATGTCGCGAACTTGCTGTCCAGAACTTGACAGAAGTGACGGAATGTCTCCCTTGCCTTGCTGACATCGTGCTCTGTCTGAAGTAGCGCAAACACATGTAGGCAGAACTGCTTTACACCGTGGTCTTTGGTGTGCTCCTTCAGTCGCCTGCTCACATCTTTCAACATGTGGGCCGCACATATATGGGGGTATGTGAAACTTGTTACCTTTCCTTCTGACAGTTCGCCTTGCACAAGCTTCCAGGTTCGGATGAGGTACGTCTTCGTTTCTTCGCTATTGAAGGCATGGAGAACAGATTGAATCAAGGCCCATGAAAAATCAACCTCGACCCTTCTTGGCAAACCAGCCTTCAATTTCTTTCCTTTGGATATTGTATTGACGAACCTGGATAGAAAATGCTTTATTTCAGACGCATGCTGATCGTTGGTAAGCATTTCCGCGACGGGGATGCCAGACCTTCCAGGTATAGGATTTTTCATAACTAGTGCATAGTACAGCACTGCTTTCTTTTGTCCAGGGATCTTTTTTATGATGGACCCTGTAGCATCCAGGTAGAGGACTGGTTGCTGCTTCTTGGCATGTCGGATGTACAAGTCTAGCTGGTCATCGAGATGGAGGTGTACCTTGAATGGGTAGATGCTAAAGTACTGAACGAATCCGCCATCGGTGTATTGACCATTTGGGTGAATATCCTTGTACACCTCCTGCAAGAGTTTTACCTCCTGCAAGATGTCATCGTGGATTTTGTCCTTGTTCCTTCTATCTGCCAATATTCGCCGAAGTACTTCATGGGTAGCGCATGCACTTAAATTACCTGCCTCCTTTTCCTCCTTTGTCATTGATGCTACTGTCCGGTAGTACCACTTCGTGACCCCATCTTTCTCAAGCTCTGTTGCAACTTCCCCTCTTCTCTTTCCTTTGATGTGCCTCTTTTCTCCCGTTTCTTCACCGTGGTCTACGTTGCCCAATCTGTTCACGTCGACCCTTATCTTTTTCTGGCTTGTCGTCGGCTTCTTTCCTATAATGAACTTGTATTTGCAACATGTTTTGAATTTACAAAGACATATTGCCTTCGCATATGGCATATTATGCTTCCGGCTTCTTGGCAGCTTTACATGATTGTATTTGAAGACCGGGACACAACCTCTGTTAACATCTTGAAACTTCCTCGAATACAGTTCCGCCCACTGTCCCTGAAGATTGGACTTTTTCCCCGTGGGCTTGATGCTCTTCCACTCTTCTTGATTTAGACTGAAATGCCATTCATTGTCAGTACTATCGTCATTTTCGTTGTCAGATGTTTGTTTTCGGGGATACGGAAGAGTTGCATCCACACTGGATGCTCCGGGTGAATACTGCAAAGAATCCTCTTCTTGAGTGTCATACAGCTTTTCGCTGTTGGTCATCGAACAGGGTGGTGATGGGATAGGTGAAGGAGGGTGAACGATTTCATGTGCGTCCCTATCGTGTGGTGAATTAGCTCTGAAACATGCATCATTTCTGTCGGATCGTTGACCTTTATTTCCACTTTGTTTGGTATTAGTTGATTGGGTATTTAAGGTTACAGGGCACTCCGTGGTGCGGTCTTGGTTTTCTATACGATGCTCTTCCTGGATGTTTGTAACCTTGTCCCGCAGATTATTGGTGTTGAACCGCCATTGGTTGTAGAGCCACTTTCTGTTTATGAGGGTGTTCTTTATCTTCATTGCTTTTGCAATATGCGACCATATTCCAGTCACTATTCTATACCCTTCTTCGTGAAGACGATGGAAGTTTGGCCACGAAGCTAGAACGTTAGCTAGAAGATCATGGTTGATGCGACCAGGAACTTTCATCTTGAGCTTGGGATAGAACCTTTAAATAGACAAACAAAAGTATATCGAAAATACCGAAAATTGTGGCAATTGTCATTTAAATAATTTGTTATGTTTCATCAATAGATCATTGGGTGTATTAATATGTTTTTAAAGAATATCAGTTCGAAGTAACAAAAAAATACATGATAATAATGTAAATGGTAATGTCATTTAATTGCTCCATTAACTTTATCAGGATCAGCCGAAAGCAATTGAAGCTTTCACATACCCTTTTTATTTTATTTTGGCTTAAGGTAACAGAAGTATAAAACTTTTCATGAATTTGTTCTAATTTCTCCCAAATGATGGAGATATTTGTGATTGTATTGAATGACGCTTCTCAACGCTTTTCGATTAATTAAAACTTAAAGGGCACAAGGAGATATAATTTACAATCAATTTCACTTTCGAAATTAGATAATTCGTGTTTTTTATTATGAAACTTCTTATACATTTAATCTTATAGTGAAAATTGGTATAACAGTTGAAGTTTCAAATGTCACATTGGATAAACCGTATCAATTAAGTGATCACTGTAATAATAATAATAATGATAAATGGAAAACATGACAACGAAAATTGACAACATTTACATTTAAATCATCGTTATGAACTTATGATAACATTACTTCTTTGGAAAAAGGTTGTTGCGATCAAGAAATGGCTGGATTTAACAATTAAGGTAGACATGGTTTAAAAAAAAAGAATAAAAGATTATTTCCCAATAATTTGGAGGATTCCTCTCCATTACAAGAATCCGCTACGATATTGTTAAGTGACATTTGTTTCTAACCTATCAGTTCAGAATGTTCATATACTATACAGTGCGTCCCAGAAAAAAAACGAAACCGAGAATTATCGATGTTTTATCATAACTTAATCACAATTATAATTAATAAATGACACAAAGTTGTAAAGCTTAGATCCTCCTTTTTCATTTGATGTAACCCATATGCTGCATATTTCACGCATGAGTGATTAAAAACAATCATTTGAAGAGAGGAAACCAAAAAGTCATTTGGCGGGCGGTATCTGAATTTCAAAGAGAAAATCACGTTTCTATAAAGTTCATTTTCTGTCCTTTCATATGACACCTCAATCAGGAAAAATGAGCCAGGAATAACAAATTTCTTTTTGTTTAAAGTAATGATTGCATTTCCATAATATGATTAAACGAGTTCAATTACTGGCTGCCTGCCGTAGCAACAAACAGAGTTGACAAAAGACTTAACTCCGTTTCGCTGACGATCAGCCATGCATCAAGTCTTAAGTCTTCTTAGTGCCGCCCGCCAAATGACTTTTTGGTTTCCTCTCTTCCAATTATTTTTAATCCCTCATGCTTGAAATATGCATCATATGAGTAGCACCAAATGGAAGAAGAGGTTCTAAGCTTTACAAATATGTGCCATTTATTAATTATTATTGTGATTAAGTTATGATAAAACATCGATAATTCTCGGTTTCGTTTTTTCTGGGACGCACTGTATATACGATTGAGTAGACCTAAGATTGAATAATTTTCATTAAAGGGGTAGTACAGTTTGGGTAAAACTGAATTTTAGTAGCCAAAACCTGCACCATAACCTATACAAACTAATATTTATAACTCCACCATGCTTGAAAGGTATAACACATTATTAACGACTAAGTCAAAAGCCTGTAATCATTCAAAACGAGATGTTGAAACGCAAGAGGGCGCTTTGTAAAGACGCATTCAAAGAGATTCGATCATACACAGGGTGTTTCATAGAGATGTTCGTAAAGTTACAAATGACTTTACAAACGACTTGAATATGAAGTGCCAGATAGGATGCCCAAAAATTTTCCTGATGTTTTCACAAAGTGTGACTATATTTCCAATAACCTCAATTAAATTATGGCAAAAAATATACTTTGTATTAAAAACATTTGTTATAATAAGAAGAATGTTAATCTACATCTGCACAGTTCAACTTTAGTTGATGCAGTTAAAAAAAGATTGAGCATCCCATTTGGCTTTTTATATAGGCTATAACTAAGTCATTCGCAAAGTCATGCGTAACTTTACGAACAGCTTTAAATAAGAAACACCCCCTGGAATTAATGTTTGCCCCCAAATCCCAAACTGCTTCCGGCGCGCATGAGAGGTGGTAATCAATAAGTATTGTTTATGAATTACACAACCCTTTGTAAAGTGCTGGTCATCTATTTGATATCACAGAACAGTACCAGAACTTAAGATTGTGTGTTATTATTCTTGCCTGGTGGTTAGAGAAGAAAACCAAGTTAAAATGTTTGGGCCTCGGGGATAAAAACTTTAGGTGTTTTAACAGCGTCCTTCCGCGTTATTGGTTGTTATTTGGATGAAAACAGGATCCCAATTCAGGCATTAAAATCTTTTTATCGTATAATGATAAGTGTTGGTTTCCAAAGATTACATCAAAATTTAGCCACTAAAATTAATTAAACATGACACAAACTTCTACATTTTAACTTGGCACTGCAAAATACATTTTATTGTCATAAATAATTACCTTCTTACAAGAGATGCGTATTGAAATGTCTTTCCCGACGGCTGAAAGCATCACAAGACGATGACCTGTAGAGTGTAAATTTAAGATAAATGTCATATGTACGATATAATCTGCTGATTCACATAGGTTTTGATTGGTTGCAAGGGTGAGACATTATTTTAGCATTCTATTTGATCATTGTTCAACGTGTACCAGTTGCTAAATTGCACTTAATCACAAGTAACGGTTAGGTGTCATTGACCTATCTTTACTTATTTACAAAAAGGGTTTTTATTGTTTAAAAAATGTTATCTCATTCCCCAGTAACACTTTCCTGCTAATCATCAAACCATTTCTTAACAATGACTCCTTATTAGGCAGTTGTACTCTTCTTTCATCACGCCGAACATAAACACATAGTGGTTTGTTTATTAGTCACGTGGCCTAGCGTCACATTTCTCGGTTAACGTTACCTGCCGGATATATACAGGGCTTCCTTATGATCTAGCTACTGGACGATATTAGGGTAGGAGTCCCCGGCAAATATTTAATTTAAGTGAATGGGGCTTGGGGCGCAGTACCGGAACCCTACATTAAATATAACGCAGAATCACTTGGATTCGTTTGAATACAAGCACCATTTTGACACGGGGCTTCATCAGGACATACTGAACGACATGAGTGTATATAGGAGCCTCCTGCACAATTTATATAAACATGTACGTGTGTGGCCGTGGGGCGTGGTGAGGTACTAGTTAGAGCCCCCACTTTCAATATAAGGTGAAATCATATTGATCCGTTTTTATAAAAGCAACACTTTGTGCACAGATGTAGCCCCGATAAGTGTTTGTGAGGGGGGGGCAATTACATATGAGGTAAAATCACATTAATCATGTTATTTGTGGTACATAGTTTCCCTGAGACCAACTAAACAACAGCCCCAAGAAAAAATAAAGTATGTGGGGATAAACAAGGTAATATAACATTGATTTGTTGTTAATATAAAGGAGTCACTTTAGGTATACAGGGTTTCCTTGTGACCACCAACTGATCCATAGAAGAATAGGAGCCCCCGTTAAAAAAAAAATCATATCATGTGAAGGGGTGGTGCATGGCGTCGCGCAGGAGCCCCAAATTAGATTGGTCCATTTGGAATTGCTGCCAATTGCAACATTACTCATGACTAACCCGCCATTATTGTTTCATGTAAAAACAAAGTCATTTGGGTTGCTAAATTCAGTTTTGTTTTCACTCAAAGGAGACAAGTAGTAAATATTATGTTCAATATTTTGACAAGTTCCTTTACATACAATTACCCTAAAACTAAGAAAAGTTATTAAAACCAAAAGCCATTCGCAAATGACGATGGCAATTACTAATAACATACACAATTCTCAACAAATTTCAAACTTTCTTGACGTACTAGCCTATATAAGCTTAGATATTCGCTCATGATTCCATTTACCCTTATTATTTTGTAGCATTTAATTTATATTAATTATATATAAAGAAAGAATGTATAAAATTAAAACTTACCATATTTCTTGTTAGGGCCAGACCTTCTTCAGTTGTGCTGCATAAACGACAGATCCTTTCTTGTCGAGCTCTTAACTTTATAGCGAATTGGTATGAGAAGCTTAGCTTTTAATAACTGCACTTGCATCAAAGATCAAATTATAACACTCCTCAAATAGTTGAATTCATCACATCAGTGATTCCCAGAATTCTAGGCCATGAGTTATTTTGTTTGGAAAAAATGATGATAAACAGAGGACCGTCTACTTGGAACATTTACTGAGTCTGATTAAAGGGATAGTTGAGGTTTGGAAAGATGGTACAGTTTTGGTCAAACTGAAATTTTGGAACCAAAACCTGCACCATTTACATTACAAACTTATAACTCCACCATGCTCGAAAGGTATAAAATGATGATTAAATAGAGAGATCATCAACAACTATTTAAAAACCTCTTTAGTAAATTTTTGAAAAAGTGTAAGCATTTAAAAAATCTTAAATCAATATAAATATATTCGATCGAATAAACCTTGGGTCCCAAGTTTATTCAGATCGAATATATTTATTGATATTTCAGTTGTTGCTGAACCCATTTTGATCAAATAAAGTTTATTCTGTCATTTAATATGCTCTTTCAAATTTGACACCAATTTTATCATAACGTCGCAAAACAAATATATATTAAAGCGCCCTCTTTACCAATACTCAACTATCCTAGTTCTCTGGTAATCTATACCATACGTTTGTATATTAAGGGATCTATTAAAATTGTACAATTAACGGACGCCCCAGCCCCCATTCACGACACTCAACGAGTGGTCTCGCCCTAAAAATCTATGATATTCTAGACTATCTTGATCTAAAACAGAACCCGATTATCCCTAGACAGTACCCTATTATTCCTAGACACTGACCCCATTATGTTGTAATTATAAACATTGTCCGTGAATGACCACCCGACTTCAAGGAAACACATTCCAAGAACTATAACTCATAGCCCGAACCCCTGTCACGTGCACTGTGCATCACCACACCCCCTTATACCAGAACAATCCTGACAGACAGTTAACTATTGACCAATCAAAGCATGTTTAGATTCGTGCGCGGATCCAGGATTTCTTAGGGAGGGGGGGGGGGGCCAAATTTGAAATTATGCGAGCCAAAATATTGGTACGTAATGATGACCAGCATTGACGTAATGGGGAGTACAGGGAGAGGCGATTTCCCCTCCCTCCCCCGCAAAACGCCGATGTTTTGATGTTTCATTAAATCATTAGAGAAAGAAGACGATTCGTTGTACCGTTCTCGACTCTTAATCCTTGTCTAAATTCAGTTTCCTCACCTCCTGCGCGAAGCGCGGAAAGCTTTGAAATTTAATTTAATCATGAGAGAAACAAGGCGATTCGTTGTACCGTTCTCGAAAATAATCCTCGTCTGAATTCAGTTTATGCCCTCCCGCGTGAAGCGCAGAAGCTTTACGTTTCATTAATTCATTAGAGAAAGAAGCCGATTCGTCGTACCGTTCTCGACTCTTAATCCTTGTCTGAATTCAGCTCCCCCCCCCCCTCTTGCGCGAAGCGCGGAAGCTTTGACGTTTCATTTAATTATTAGAGCAAGAAGACGATTCGTAGTACCATTCTCGACTCTTAATCCTTGTCTACATTCTGCCCCCCCCCCTCTTACGCGAAGCGCGGAAACTTTGACGTTTCATTAAATTATTAGAGAAAGAAGACGATTCGTATTACCATTCTCAACCCTTAATCCTTGTCTAAATTCAGTTTCCCCACCTCCTGCGCAAAGCGCGGAAGCTTTGACATTTCATTTAATTATGAGAGAAACAAGACGATTCGTTGTACCGTTCTCGAAAATAATCCTCGTCTGAAGAGGAATATCCCGCGCGAAGCGCAGAAGCTTTACGTTTCATTAATTCATTAGAGAAAGAAGACGATTCGTTGTACTGTTTCTCGACTCTTAATCCTCGTCTTAATTCAGTTCCCCCACCTCCTGCGCAAAGCGCGGAAGCTTTGACATTTCATTTAATTATTAGAGAAACAAGACGATTCGTTGTACCGTTCTCGACTCTTAATCCTTGCCTGAATTCAGCCCCCCCCCCCTCCTGCGCGAAGCGCGTAAGCTTTGACGTTTCATTAAATTATAATTAAAGAAAGAAGACGATTCGTTGTACCATTCTCGACTCTTAATCCTTGTTTGAATTCAGTTCCCCCGCCCCCTCCCGCGCGGAGCGCGAAAGCTTCGACGTTTCATTAAAATTATTAAAGAAAGAAGACGATTCGATGTTCCATTCGACTCTTAATCCTTGTCTCAATTCAGTCCCCCCCCCCCCCCTCCTGCGCAGGGGCGTCGCTAGACCTTTTTCAGTGGGGGGGGGGGTGTAAAGGCCAACGATTACCGACAAAACTAGCCACCAATTACCGACAAAATTAAATGTCCAATATCTACAAATTCAAACCTATAAACCTGGGGCCGAAGGCTAAATTGTTTTTTCCTATGGACTACCTATAGTACTTGCATATGCGCAAAATTGTCATTTTCCTCGACGACATAAATATACGAATTATTTCTTCAGTTTAGTCAGCATCATAGCTATATATTTTAATGCAGGCGCGGAGCTAGGATCTAATTTGAGGGAGGGGCGGTAGTGAGCAAGAGAATCACTTAAAAGCGCGCTCATTAGGGGGTGTGGGTGATGGGCCTCCCGCGCAAAGCGCGGAAGCTTAGACGTTTCCTTAAATTATTAGGACAAGAAGACGATTAAATGTACCGTTTTCGACTGGTAATCCTTGGCTGAATGATGTTTCCCCCCCCCCCTCCCGCACGAAGCGCGATAGCTTTGACGTTTCATTGAATTATTATAAAAAAGAAGACGATTTGCTGTACCGTTCTCGACTGTTTATCCTTTTCTGAATTCAGTTCCCTCGGTTTCCCCCTCTCGCGCGAAGCGCGGAAGCTTTGACGTTTCCTTAAATTATTAGAGAAAGAACACGATTCGTTGTACCGTTTTCGACTCGAAATAAGCCCTATTAATTTTGTCTGAATTCAGTTTTCCCCTCTCGCGCGAAGCGTGGAAGCTTTGACGTTTCCTTAAATTATTAGAGAAAGAAGACGATTCGTCGTACCGTTTTCGACTCGTCTAAATGAAGTTTTCCCCGTCCGCGCGAAGCGCTGAATTTTTGGCGTTTCATCACAATATAGAGAAAGGAAGACGATTCCTCGTACCGTTTTCGAAACTTATTAAGCCCTTTTTGTCTGAATTCAGTTTCCCACTCTCGCGCGAAAGCTTAGACGTTTCCTTAAATTATTAGAGAAAGAAGACGATTCGTTGTACCTTTCTCGACTCGTCTAAATAAAGTCTCCCCTTCCGCGCAAAGCGCGGAATTTTTGGCGTTTCATTACAATATAAAGAAAGGAAGACGATTCGTCGTACCGTTGTTGACTCTTAAACCTTGTTTGAATTTAGTTTCCCCGAAAATTCTCTGATTTCTTTAGCTGATATTATAGGAAAGTGAAACTTCGAGAAAATACAAGTATTGTAGTTGTAGTCACTCTCGAAGTCGTCAAAGCGGATAAGAAGTCACAGTTCGTAGGGAAATAAACTTGTCGGCCGACCGTCAATATACATCTCACCGACTTCAAACTTCTGCATTGATAAAGTACACGAGGATCGAGCAATAATACCGACACAGCTGACCCGACACAGCAACATATTTACCCGTGTCTTTCTCGACGAGACAACTCCACCCAACAACCCCTTTCTCTCTTTTACTCCCACTCCTCCTCTCTCAGACTCTTACCTCCCCCCTCTCTCTCCTCTTTCACCCCCCGTATCTTTTGTTTCCCTTTCACTCTTTTTTCTTCTTTTTTCCTTTTCTTTCTTTTCTTTCTTTTCCTTTCTTTCCTCTCCTCCCTCTTTTTTTTTCTCTTTCTTTCTTCTCTTTTCTTTCTTTTCTTTCCCTTTCCCTCTCTTCTTTTCCCTCTCTTTTTTCCCCTCCCCCTTTTCTCTTTTTCCCGACGGCAGCGCAATTTTACCGACAATATCCTAACAGGTGGGGGGGGGGGTGTCGCACCACCCCACACCCCCCCCCCTTTGGCGACGCCCCTGCTCCTGCGCTTGTCTTAATTTCAAAAATGTTTTTGTCTGCTCCTTTTTCTTCCTAAGTCCTCTTCCTTTTCTCTTCTCTCTTTTTTTGGGCCAGCGTTTTTTTTTTTTTTTGGGGGGGGGCGCCCCCACCGCCCCCTGGCTACGCGCCTGCGGTCAGATGAACATATTTTGATACTTTGTCCGCCCCCGGAAACTCAGGAGTTAAAGGCAATAAATTACAATCAGATAAGCATTCAGAGGCCCGCCTTAGGGCCCTTGGTGGGGTCGAGGGTGCGGAAACCCCAGAAGCTCAGGGCTTTTAGGCATTAAATTACGGTCAGATGAACATATTTTTATACCTTATTAATGACACTGGCAGGACACTGATTGGCGTGAGGTCCGGCGGGCGGAGCCCCCAGAAGCTCAAGGGTTTTAGGCACTAAATTACGGTCAGATGGGTATCAAGGGGCCCGCCTTAGGGCCCTTGGTTGGTTCCAGGGCGCAGAGCGCCCGGACGCTCAGGGGTTTTAGGCGTTTAATTATGGTCAGATGAGCATTTTTTTATACCTTATTTTGTTGTGACACTGGCAGTTAACTATTTTGTCTTTCTTGCTCTCTTTCTTTCTATTTCTCTTTCATATACTTTTTCATAAAAAGTGTGTGTGTGGGGGGAGGGGGGGGGGACATGGAGGCCCCCGATCCCCGCCGTTGCGCGGACCCTGACATGTAGGCATCTCAAGAAGCATATTTCTTGCCTGGCTGTAAATTTAGGAATTTGTCATCTTACAACAAACTCATTAAAAAGTACAATTTATTAAAAAATGAGGAAAAATCTCAGAAATTAATGTCATTTCAGCATCATTATTATGTAATCCTCCGTTATGGAATTAGAAATAAACCACGTTTGAATTTTATTTCCCCAGAGCCCCCTGCCCGATCAGTAAGCCAGTGCCCCCCCCCCCCCCCCCCGATCTACACTTTGTTGGCGGAAAAATCGCAACTGATCTCCACTACCTTTCTTCTTTCTCTTTTTATTCTTTCCCTTTCTCTCCTCTTTCCCTTTCCCTTCCCTTCCTTCTCTCTCTTTTAGGTTTGCTGGGGGGAGGGGGGAGGCAAGGTTCTTTCGGCCTCACCCTTCTCCACACGTTGTTGGCGGGATTAACCGCAAATGATCTATTTCCCCTTCTTTTCACCTTTTTTTTCCTTCTTCTTCCTCTTTTCCGGTCCTTTTTAGCTCTCCTTTTTGTCTTCATTTTCCTTCCTTCTCTCTCTTTTTCTTTTAAAGGGGGCGGGGGAGGCAAGGGCCTTTTGCCCACCCCCACCCCACCCCGATCCACAACTTGTTGGCGGGAAAGTTGCAACTGATACCCCCTTCTTTTCTTCTTCCTCATGCAATTTTTTGAGGGGGAGGGGTGATGGGAGTGTAGCATCGTTACCATCAAGGGGACCGTAAGGCATTATGCGAACGATGGCGTCCCCTGTATAAAGACTTTTTAAAGGTATATTTTACTTTATACCTTTGAGAATTATATATAGAGACATCTTGCCAAAGGACATATAGCCTTAGCCATATCCAGGCACCCAGAAGCTCTTCAATTTCAGCCAATGAAGAGTTTCAATATTTTAATTTTCCATGAATTATCATCCCTCAGGATACTAGTAATCAAAATTAATAAACCTAAATTGATTTATCCACAATCTTGATTTCATGAAACTTTCCTAACACCGAAAACAAACTAATTGCAAACTCAGTCCTTAAATAACTTTGATAATGGGCCTGCTTGGTCTACTTAGTATCTCAGTGGCTTAGACTGGATGAGATCAGTCGTGGACAGGGTGGTGGGGCAAGATTTCCAACAAGGGGGACAAATTACGATGGCATTATGTTTTACTTCCTTTTTTCCGTCACCACAGGAGCGGGGGAAATCTATATATAATTATCAAAGATGAAAGGAAAAATAAACCTACTTAAAAAAGACAAATATTCAGGGCCATGTGTCGCCACCCGCCTCCCCACAGCTATGCCAAAGCCGTGAGGTGTCCTCCATCCAATATTTCCCTTTGTTATGCGACTTATCCCCTTTTGACCGGGATAAAAGTCATATAAAAATGTTTGTTGTATTCATATCTATCAGACAACAAATGATGTTCCCGGTCAATAGGGGATGGGTACCTTAAAAAGGGCCCCTATATCCGATATATGCATGTGTATGGAATAATTATATATTAAAGAGAGACATGTATCTTTTTTGATAAGATGTGACTTATCCCCTTTTGACCGGGATAAAAGTCATATAAAAAGTTTTGTTGTTTTCATATCTATCAGAAAACAGATGATGGTCCCGGTCAATAGGGGATGGGTATCTAAAAAAAGGCCCATATATCTGATATATGCATGTGTATAGAATTATTATATTTTAAAGAGAGACCGGTATCTTAATTGGATAATGTGACTTATCTCCTTTTGACCGGGATAAAAGTCATATAAAAATGTTTGTTGCACTCATATCTATCAGAAAACAGATGATGGTCCCGGTCAATAGGGGATGGGTACCTAAAAAAAGGCCCATATATCCGATATATGCATGTTAATGGAATATTTAAAGAGAGTCATGTATCTTTTTTGATAAGATATGTGACTTATCCCCTTTTGACCGGGATAAAAGTCATATCAAAATGTTTGTTTATTCATATCTATCAGACAACAGATGCTGGTCCCGGTCAATAGGAGATGGGTATCTAAAACAAGGCCTCTATATGCATGTGTATGGAATAATTATATTTGACAGATAGACATGTATCTTTTTTGCCAAGATATGTAACTTATCCCCTTTTGACCGGGATAAAAGTCATATCAAAATGTATGTTGTATTCATATCTATCAGGAAACAAATGATGGTTCCGGTCAATTGGGGATGGGTACCTAAAAAAGGCCCATATACCGATTTATGCATGTGTATGGAATACTTATATTTTAAAAACAGACCGGTATATTTTTTGATAAGATGTGACTTATCCCCTTTTGACCGGGATAAAAGTCATATAAATATGTTTGTTGTATTCATATCTATCAGAAAACAAATGATGTTACCAGTCAATAGGGGATGGGTACCTTAAAAAGGGTCCCTATATCCGATATATGCATGTGTATGGAATACTTATATTTTAAAAGGGAGACATGTATCTTAATTGGATAAGATATGTGACTTATCCCCTTTTGACCGGGATAAGTTCATATCAAAATGTTTGTTGCATTCATATCTATCAGACAACAGATGATGGTCCCGGTCAATAGGGGATGGGTATCTAAAAAAGGCCCATATATCCGATATATGCATCTGTATGGAATAATTATATTTTAAAAGAGAGACATGTACCTTTATAAATAAGATATGTGACTTATCCCCTTTTGACCGGGATGAAAGTCATATCAAAATGTTTGTTGCATTCATATCTATCAGACAACAGATGATGGTCCCGGTCAATAGGGGATGGGTATCTAAAAAAGGCCCATATATCCGATATATGCATGTGACTGTATGAAATTATGATGTGCTACAGATACCTGTATCTTAATTGGATAAGATATGTGACTTATCCCCTTTTGACCGGGATAAGATCATATCAAAATGTTTGTTGCATTCATATCTATCAGACAACAGATGATGGTCCCGGTCAATAGGGGATGGGTATCTAAAAAAGGCCCATATATCCGATATATGCATGTGTATAGAATTATGATGTGCTACAGATACCTGTATCTTAATTGAAAAAGATATGTAACTTATCCCCTTTTGACCGGGATAAAAGTTATATAACAATGTTTGTTGTATTCATATCTATCAGAAAACAAATGATGGTCCCGGTCAATAGGGGATGGGTACCTAAAAAAGGCCCATATATCCGATATATGCATGTGTATGGAATATTTAAAGAGAGTCATGTATCTTTTTTTGATAATATATGTGATTTATCCCCTTTTGACCGGGATAAAAGTCATATCAAAATGTTTGTTGCATTCATATCTATCAGACAACAGATGATGGTCCCGGTCAATAGGGGATGGGTATCTAAAAAAGGCCCATATATCCGATATATGCATGTGACTGTATGGAATTATGATGTGCTACAGATACCTGTATCTTAATTGAATAAGATATGTGACTTATCCCCTTTTGACCGGGATAAAAGTTATATAAAAATGTTTGTTGTATTCATATCTATCAGAAAACTAATGATGGTCCCGGTCAATAGGGGATGGGTACCTAAAAAAAGGCCCATATATCCGATATATGCATGTGTATGGAATATTTAAAGAGAGTCATGTATCTTTTTTGATAAGATATGTGACTTATCCCCTTTTGACCGGGATAAAAGTCATATCAAAATGTTTGTTGCATTCATATCTATCAGACAACAGATGATGGTCCCGGTCAATAGGGGATGGGTATCTAAAAAAGGCCCATATATCCGATATATGCATCTGTATGGAATAAATATATTTTAAAAGAGAGACATGTACCTTTATAAATAAGATATGTGACTTATCCCCTTTTGACCGGGATAAAAGTCATATCAAAATGTTTGTTGCATTCATATCTATCAGACAACAGATGATGGTCCCGGTCAATAGGGGATGGGTATCTAAAAAAGGCCCATATATCCGATATATGCATGTGTATGGAATTATGATGTGCTACAGATACCTGTATCTTAATTGGATAAGATATGTGACTTATCTCCTTTTGACCGGGATAAAAGTCATATCAAAATGTTTGTTGCATTCATATCTATCAGACAACAGATGATGGTCCCGGTCAATAGGGGATGGGTATCTAAAAAAGGCCCATATATCCGATATATGCATGTGTATGGAATTATGATGTGCTACAGATACCTGTATCTTTAATTGGATAAGATATGTGACTTATCCCCTTTTGACCGGGATGAAAGTCATATCAAAATGTTTGTTGCATTCATATCTATCAGACAACAGATGATGGTCCCGGTCAATAGGGGATGGGTACCTAAAATAGGCCCATATATCCGATATATGCATCTGTATGGAATAATTATATTTTAAAAGAGAGACATGTATCTTTTTTGATAAGATGTGACTTATCCCCTTTTGACCGGGATAAAAGTCATATAAAAAGTTTTGTTGTTTTCATATCTATCAGACAACAGATGATGGTCCCGGTCAATAGGGGATGGGTATCTAAAAAAGGCCCATATATCCGATATATGCATGTGTATAGAATTATGATGTGCTACAGATACCTGTATCTTAATTGAATAAGATATGTGACCTTTCCCCTTTTGACCGGGATAAAAGTTATATAAAAATGTTTGTTGTATTCATATCTATCAGAAAACTAATGATGGTCCCGGTCAATAGGGGATGGGTACCTAAAAAAGGCCCATATATCCGATATATGCATGTGTATGGAATATTTAAAGAGAGTCATGTATCTTTTTTGATAAGATATGTGACTTATCCCCTTTTGACCGGGATAAAAGTCATATCAAAATGTTTGTTGCATTCATATCTATCAGACAACAGATGATGGTCCCGGTCAATAGGGGATGGGTATCTAAAAAAGGCCCATATATCCGATATATGCATGTGTATGGAATTATGATGTGCTACAGATACCTGTATCTTAATTGGATAAGATATGTGACTTATCCCCTTTTGACGGGGATAAGATCATATCAAAATGTTTGTTGCATTCATATCTATCAGACAACAGATGATGGTTCCGGTCAATAGGGGATGGGTATCTAAAAAAGGCCCATATATCTGATATATGCATATGTATGGAATTATGATGTGCTACAGATACCTGTATCTTAATTGAATAAGATATGTGACATAACCCCTTTTGACCGGGATAAAAGTCATATAAAAATGTTTGTTGTATTCATATCTATCAGAAAACAAATGATGGTCCCGGTCAATAGGGGATGGGTATCTAAAAAAGGCCCATATATCCGATATATGCATGTGTATGGAATTATGATGTGCTACAGATACCTGTATCTTAATTGGATAAGATATGTGACTTATCCCCTTTTGACCGGGATAAAAGTCATATCTAAATGTTTGTTGCATTGATATCTATCAGACAGCAGATGATGGTCCCGGTCAATAGGGGATGGGTATCTAAAAAAGGCCCATATATCCGATATATGCATGTGTATGGAATTATGATGTGCTACAGATACCTGTATCTTAATTGAATAAGATATGTGACTTAACCCGTTTTGACCGGGATAAAAGTCATATAAAAATGTTTGTTGTATTCATATCTATCAGAAAACAAATGATGGTCCCGGTCAATAGGGGATGGGTATCTAAAAAAGGCCCATATATCCGATATATGCATGTGTATGGAATTATGATGTGCTACAGATACCTGTATCTTAATTGGATAAGATATGTGACTTATCCCCTTTTGACCGGGATAAAAGTCATATCAAAATGTTTGTTGCATTAATATCTATCAGACAGCAGATGATGGTCCCGGTCAATAGGGGATGGGTATCTAAAAAAGGCCCATATATCCGATATATGCATGTGTATGGAATTATGATGTGCTACAGATACCTGTATCTTAATTGGATAAGATATGTGACTTATCTCCTTTTGACCGGGATAAAAGTCATATCAAGATGTTTGTTGCATTCATATCTATCAGACAACAGATGATGGTCCCGGTCAATAGGGGATGGGTATCTAAAAAAGGCCCATATATCCGATATATGCATGAGTATGGAATTATGATGTGCTACAGATACCTGTATCTTAATTGGATAAGATATGTGACTTATCCCCTTTTGACCGGGATAAAAGTCATATCAAAATGTTTGTTGCATTCATATCTATCAGACAACAGATGATGGTCCCGGTCAATAGGGAATGGGTATCTAAAAAAGGCCCATATATCCGATATATGCATCTGTATGGAATAATTATATTTTAAAAGAGATCGAGACATGTATCTTTTTAAATAAGATATGTGACTTATCCCCTTTTGACCGGGATAAAAGTCATATCAAAATGTTTGTTTATTCATATCTATCAGACAACAGATGCTGGTCCCGGTCAATAGGGGATGGGTATCTAAAACAAGGCCTCGATATATCCGATATAATTATGCATGTGTATGGAATAATAATATTTTACGTAAGACATGTATCTTTTTTGCCAAGATATGTGACTTATCCCCTTTTGACCGGGATAAAACTCATATAAAAATGTATGTTGTTTTCATATCTATCAGACAACAGATGATGGTCCCGGTCAATAGGGGTTGGGTACCTAAAACAAGCTTATATCAGATATGTTTATGTGCATTGAAATGTTATTTTTTGAATATCCGAAAATCCGAATATCAAACTGGCTTGATATTCGCACTTTGAATATCGAATATCGAATATCGAATATCTTTCTAACTTCACGCCGGTAGCGCGAGCACGGGCGGCGGAGTGAATGCTTGCATGCAGCGCAGGCATACACAGAACTCTCGGGTCGCGGCGCGCCGGAAAACACTCGTCACGACTATAGCTGGAGGGCAAGAAACAATTTTAAAAAACTGGTAGGCCTAACGTTTTCTTTTTTCAACAAACAAATGAAAGTGGCCACCCCCCCCCCCCCCCTGGCCAAAATAAAACGAAGTAAAAATGTGATTTAAAAAATATTAAAAATTGGGGGGGGGGGGGGAGTATGTTATACCAAAAAAAAGGAGCCTTGCCCCCCCCCCCCCCCCCCCCCCCCCACTGAGCGAAATATCGATCGTTCGGCGCGTTTTTCATATTTCGGGGGGCAAACAAGAAGAAATAAAAAATAATGCTCACAACACCCCCCCCCCCCCCCCACGGTGTTTAGTGTAAGCCTGCATGCATGATGCAGGGAGGAGCCAAAGAAGGGGAAGGAGAGGGGAGCACAAAGTAACAATAAGTTAAGGGGGATTCACCCTGATAATATCAAATTTGGTTTTAAGAGAATCAGAAAAACGTGAGCAGACCGGTGAAAGTTTGAGCAAAATCCATTGAAAAAAATTAATAAGAAAGTTGTGAATATTCAAAGTTGCGATAAATCAAACCAAATTAGGCAGATCCGTAACGTAGGCCTCCCTTCGGAGCTCCTCGGGCGGGCGGCTGAGCGACTTTCAAAGTGTGGGGGGGGGGGGGGGGAACAAAAAGTGGCACTTTCTTGAGAAAGGGCACCTACAATGGGAAATCTCCAAGCGAAAATACACAACTTTTTAGAAATGGGTAAATATTATATACCCCTTCGTACATTATCAGGGATGATTTCAATATTAATTTTGTTTCTCTTTATACATCATAATACTTTGGGGGAAATTGCTCTTAGTCGCTGTAAATTAGGTGCACGTTTAATGATGAGAGGAAAACGGGACGAAAGGACACTTATTAGGAAAGAAAAGGAGCACGTGTCGACGTACAAAGGGATATAATCAGAAGTGAAAATGAGGCACTTCTTTGATCTGGAAAGAGGCACTCGATCATCAGGGATGAAAAAGGGCACTTAGAAAAAAGGAAAAGCGAAAAAGTGAGTCAGTTTTCTTGATTATCTTCAATTTCCTGAAATTCCTATAATATTTTTATTCCCTGAAAATTTCCTTTACAAAACCCACATTTCCTGAAAAATGTTATGAATCAAGTTTGGAAATAGTGGACACACTGCTTTAAATGGAGAGGGCCAGTGAAGTACCATGGGTTCAGTCATTGGGGTACCAGTCTTGAGTCGAGTCTGCTATATATAGATCAGCCTTTTCCAACTTTTAAGGTCACATAACCCTTTTTTCTCATCAGTCCTATCCAAAATTCATCTAAGAGGACGCGTTTGTTTTACTCCCCTCTCACACATAAACGCACACGGGCACGCTTCCGGTTGAGGACCGTACCGTGAGAGCCTCTTGCCCATAGCGAGGGCGCGTATAGCGAGCAAAATTTGGCACTTTTATTACGGCAAAAGTGTTATCTTTATATTATTATTATTATTATTTTTAGACACTAAAGGAAATGTTAAACTATATTTGGGGTCATCTCATTGCCGGGAAGCATCCAGATTTATCAATTTTGCGAGAAGTGAAGCGAACGAATAGATAAAGGGCGCTTTCATTTAGATTTTACAAATACAATAAATAAGGCTATATTCGAGCCCCACGCTGCCCGAATCATGACGATATAAGGGCAGCGAGGTGCCCGAATATGGTCATAATTATCATAGTATCATGGGGATATTTATGAACCTCACAGCCTGAAATTAACTATCCCGTTTCTAGATTTTGCGAGCGATGAAAAAGACGCTTTACTATCTCTTAAATGTTATTTCCTCATCAAAATATCAAAAGTGATATAACTATCTTTTGGCATCTTGCGTTTTTTCTATTTTATTTTCATGTAGTTGACGGTTTTATGTCTTGCATATAAATCATTTATAACTTATATACTGCTTCATGAGTCATAGCCGCCGATGGGGGCGGGGGGATACTCTGATTTGGTTTGAAAAGCCTCGAAAAACCCTACCCATTATAAGGGGGCATTTTGGGCAATTTTTCTCGAAAAGAGACCTATTTTTCACAATTTGTCGAAAATGTTGCATATTTATAAAAAAAAAAAAAACGGACCCATTTGTAATGGTATGTTTGTTAAAAGTGGGACCCATGTTAAGGGATCTTTTGTGAAAAGTGGCCTAATAGAGCGGCACACCCCGTATGTCGTTATATGTGAATCCCCCCCCCCCCCTCCCCGGGCTCATAGCCAGATCGGGTTGGAGGGGAAGTAGGAGGCATATTGCCTTGATTTGGTTGGCCTTTAATATATTTAGCCCCAAAGGCACATTCTCTGCCTCTCAGACAGATTTGAAATAAAAAGGAAACTCAAAAGTCTGATTAAAATGTGATCATCATACCCCCCAAAAAGAAAAGAAAAAATCGATAATTGATGATAACCATAGGGGGGTATTTAATATTCTAAATGACTGTAGCCTGTGTATCTCTTCTTGAAGTAAAAGATTAAAGGGAATACACTATACAGTCTTTTAAATTTACTTTTGTTTCTGTTATTCCTGTCAATGCTTACAATATCAGTCTCTCTAAATATCATTGTTGTCATCGATATCATCTAAAAAAATTACCATCAAGTCAGCTATTATAGAATAATATTCCCAACTCGGTACATTTGTATAAATATTATTAACATGTTTTATTCTGAACTTTAACAGTAACAGCATTTGGTAATAGTGTTCCAGTATTTAATGTACTGCTTCAATGGCATCATACTTAAAACACTTATCAAAATGATTAGACACAGGTAACAAAGAAGAAACATTATCATAGTGCTATACCACCTCAACTATAAACTATAATCATGATCAAACTGTAGGTCTGACATGCTCTTCATTACAAAAGATCATATATAAAGATGATAGTTGATTTGATAAAATGTTACTATCTACTAGTACTAGGTAGGTAAACAGAATTGTTTCAATTAAATACTTTGTCCTGTAAAATATAACACCAAATCTGTTAAAGGCAAACTGCCATACTTGTAGCTACTTGCTCCCTCTATATAGAAAACTTCCCCAATCGGTGCCTGTTGGTCCCCCATGATCCTCTTTTTCTTATGTTAAATGAGAGCTGAGTTAATGAGATAGCCACCTGTCACAGTGACCTCGATGGCTCTCTGTGTGGTCTAATCCCTTCTAGCTGCAGTAGTAACGCCTACCTTTAAAGAAACCCCTGAAGAAAAAGAAAAAAGTATATATATTTTTTTTTAAATCCATCCTTACCTTCCTCTCCTGTAGCATTCCTACTTTATTCTTTCTTCCTTCTTTCTTTTTTTCTTTTGTTACAACTGACTAATTTCATTTTGTTTTTAAATAAAAGGTGCATTGCAAAAACCATACAAGAAAAAGATAAACAATGTAACCAATTTCATTCCATTTAGAGCACATATTAATATTGTTATGGTATCGCAAACTTAGCTTATTGACTAGGCTTATCAACTAGGTAAACACAGAAGAAGACATAATGGCATATTCATAAGAGCATCAAGTACATGTAAAATACAAAATGGTAATGAACTCCTTAAGACCATTCTGCAGTTTCTTAACAAGAATTTGGAATCACAGGATAGAATTATTAATTTTGCCCACTCAACTTCTCTCTCAAGAATTTTTACTGGTTTCCATAAGATAAGACATGATGACATAATACTGCATAATGAAAATTTCAAACTCCTATTTACAAGGCTTTTTCGTATTTATTTATGAACTGTAACATGTTTAAGACAAAAATTGACATTTTTAACAATCATGTCTAAGAAAAAATTGACTTATTTAACATTTAACTGCTTTCAAGCATCATGTCTGAAAAGGCTGAATCAATTTACCAAAAAAGTTGCAACACAATTGTTTTCTAAAAAGAATGATCATAATCTTTTGTTTGTTAAACACACATACATGTATATACGTCTAAAAGCGATATTTTGTGTTGTTTTAAACAGTGTGTACGACAACAAATTCATTGAGCCACCGGGTATTTATAATTTGTGAAGCATTATTGCTTCTTCTACATTCCACAATGACATATCATGTAATTGATATTCTGTATTCGAAGACACTTTGCAGGTGGAAAAGATGACTAGGACTGCATCTCCGATTTGCTTTAGCCTACATGTACATTCAATGATTGTTTTTTAGAATTCTCTACTATGTACAATTTTCAATATATCAATATTCCCATCCATCACCCTTAGGAACCCTGAATAAGCGGGGGGGGGGGGGGGGGGGGGGGGAGAGCACTTTTTTTTGGGGGGGGGGTCCCAAAAATTTCGCAACGACTCAGGGGGTAAGGTCACTTTTGGGGAGTCACCCTTTAGTAGAAAGAAAACAAAAATGTTTTAAATTTCGTTTTTTAAGGGGGGGGGGGTCATCAAAAATCACACACATAAACAAAAATGAAAGGGGGCTCTACCCCCCCCCCACCCCCGCTGCGTACGCGCCTGCTCCCCACTCTCATTGCTGCGTAAGAATGAAACCACAACAGAAGAAATAAAAGTGCAATAATTTGAAAGAGTTAGACACATTTGTAGGTGAACAAGAAGGATGGTGGTAGGAATTAGAGCTACAGAGGAAGTTCTATGAAATACAAATGCTTGCCGGTAGAAAAGGCAATCATGCTAGGAGTGAGGCTAACCATATATCAGATATCAGGGTTGAAGTCATGCGGGAGTCCGAGTTCTTTGAACATCACCTCCTCGGTGAGTGTCATTCCTTGGAGAGTATATCTGGTCAATCTCAGCAAATATTCTTCACCCTAGCTACTAACACTTTATCTAGACTATCTACTGCAGCATTCAGGTATTCCGTCATTTCTTTGTCAGATTTGATAGAGCTACCCACACGACCTTCTCTATCTAACACAGTAACTGACCCATGCCTACCACTGATGATAATAGCACCCGTCTGGGTAACACAGATCCGGCAAGGCTCGATTTTGCCAGTTGGGATGATGGTCTGTGGGTTAGGGTTGCTACCACTGAAGATGTAGATCTCTGGATTGCCGTTGACAGCATAGACATTATCATGTTGGTCACAACATAACTTTAAATAAGACTGGTAGCCACAGCCTTGCTTGCACTGATATTGAAAATCTTGTATACCTTGTGCATTGTAGATACAGCATACTGAACACTGGCGTACTGGGGGGGGGGGGGGCGCCAGCCCCAGCCCCCCCCCCCCAAATAAAATTGAACCATGACTTATTTTCAATTCCATATACAAGTGATGTATAAATGTTCGTGATATCACATGATTTTCAACAAAATGTGCGTTTCTCCATTTCTGTTGCAAACTGACACATTCCCAAATGGCCAGGAAGAGCATATGTTTGTTTTATAGTCACTGAGGGGCCGTGGCCACTAACAGTAACACTAGTTAAAAAAACTCCTTTACAGAAGCAACTGTCACAAGCACTGCCGGGCGTTCCATACTTACATCATGTAACACTGCACATGTACCGTTGAGGGGCCTAGTGGGGAAATTGAATTCAGACAAGATTAAGAGTAGTGCACGGTACAACGAATCGTCTTCTTTCTCTAATAATTTAATGAAACGGCAAAGCTTCCGCGCTTCGGCGGGGGTGGGGGAACTGAATTCAGACTAGGATTAAAA
Organism: Strongylocentrotus purpuratus; assembly: GCF_000002235.5. Lineage (NCBI taxonomy): Eukaryota > Metazoa > Echinodermata > Echinoidea > Camarodonta > Strongylocentrotidae > Strongylocentrotus > Strongylocentrotus purpuratus. Next base: position 18,531,519 of record NW_022145615.1, on the reverse strand, counting down.
ATGTCGAGAACGTTACAACGAATCGTCTTCCTTCTTTATAATTTAATGAAGTGTCAAAGCTTCCGCGCTTTGCGCGGGAGGGGGAACTGAATTCAGACAAGAACACGATACAACGAATCGTCTTCTTTCTCTGATTGTTTAATGAAACGTCAAGGCTTCCGCGCCAAGTTCGCGCGGCAGGGGGGGGGGGGGAACTGAATTCAGACAAGAACACGATACAACGAATCGTCTTCTTTCTCTAATAATTTGATGAAACGTGAAAGCTTCCGCGATTCGCGAGGGATGGGCGAAAATCAATTCAGACAAAGATAAAAAGTAATAATTTATTGAAACGTAAAGGGTTCCGCGCTTCGCGCGAGATGGGCGAAAATGAATTCAGACCAGGATTAAGAGACGGAACCGGTAAAATTAATCGTCTTCTTTCTCTAATAATTTAATGAATCGTCAAAGCTTCCGCGCTTCGCGCGGGTTGGGCGAAAATGAATTCGGACAAGGATTAAGAATAATAATTTATTGAAACGTCAAAACTGCCGCGCTTCGCGCGGGAGGGGGGGGGGAACTGGATCCAAACAAGAATTAAGGGTCGAGAACGGTACAACGGATCGTCTTCTTTCTATAATAATTTAATGAAGTGTCAAAGTTTCCGCGCTTCGCGCGGGAGGGGGGAGACTGAAAAATAACTTAGTTCCTGGCCCCGGGTTTATAGGGTTAAATTTGTCGACATTTGGACATTGGCATTAATATATTTGTCGGTAATTGGTTGCTCGGTTTGTCGGTAATCGGTGGCCTCTACACCCTACCCACTCCCCCACTGACAAAGGTCTAGCGACGTCCCTGATAACGACCCAGTTTATACACTCGAGAAAAAATTTGCAAGTACTACTGATGAAGTACCGGACCACCGTCTTTGTGCATTGTGCGGCATCAAAGCATATACAACGTCTTAAGACTTGGCAGATCACTTTTCTCTAACTTCTAACCAATCAGAAGGCCTCGTTTTTTTTCCAGGAAGTGCCGGTGGACATTAATGCTCCAAATGTGGTTCTCAAATTGCAAAAGATCTCTACTCTTGGAAAGGGTAGGAGAAAGTAATTTTACGTCATATTACTCCAGGAAGTGCCTGAAAATGCGTCTAATTTGGTTCTAAAATTGCAAATTGCAAATGACCCACCCCCGTCGCTTGGTCGCTCCACTCCCTTGCCGCTAAAGCCTCGTTCTGTCGCTTCATCGTTTTACATATATTTAACCCCATGCCATTTTGTGCCCCCCCCCGGTAAGAAATTTCTGGATCCGCCACTGATGCCCATACCCCTTGAGCTTCGGGGGCTCCGCCCCTTAACCCCCGTCGGGGCTTTGCCCCTAGACCCCACTTTGCGAAACGTTCGGCGGGGCCTGTATGTTAGAGTGGGGGGCTGCGGATTTTTTTTTTGTCAGCCCCCCCCCCCCAAACGTTTTTACTCATTACGCCACCTAAGACACAAACCAATAAAACTTCTGCGGAGCCCGTCACATTCATGTCGATTATCGCACTGTATCTGATATGAACAAAAAATGGCGCCCTCTTGAGAAGCCAGGTAAAAAAAAAAAACAGTTCAGCGACATATTCCATAATCCATTTAGAACGTTTCCAATGCCAATTTGACTCTAAAGGCTCTAAAGGTAGGGCACACGCCCCCTTGAGAGAGAGAGAGAGAGGGAGAGAGAGAGAGAGGGGGGGGGGGAGGGGGAATGAATCAATACGAGATAACTGCGGGTTGCCGAGAATAGCAATATCTGTATTTATGGATATATATATATATACCCCTCCCCCCATCCCCTGCATGCCTACGTTGTTGTTTAAAGCTTTGAGCAAGAGCGAATCTAAAGAAATCAAAAGCAGACGCCGGGGGGGGGGGGGGGGAAGGACACGAAATAGTATGATGTGAATAAAAAAGCTGATATAAAAATTAATATTGAATGATAATAGTAATAACAATAATAGAAATAATAATAATAAGAAGAAGAAGAATTATAATAATGATAAAAATAATGACAAAGATAATAATGATGATGACAATAATAAAAATAATAATTTATAACAATAACGATAATATTTTTATCAATAATAATGATAATAACAATAATACAAATGATAATGATATTAATGATAATATTAATAATAATAATCATCATAATGATAATAATAACAAAAATGTTAATAATGATAAGAAATAACAAACACATCATGAAGAGAAAATAGTCGCAGCGGCCTTTTAAGCTAGCTCCATGCTTGAATCCTTTACTTGACATCTGATAGGTCAAATGGTTATTCCTTTATAACGCATTGAACAATAGATTATTCATTCCGATTGAGAGAGAAAAAAAAGGAGACACTGTCTCGAATATTATTTTCTCACTCGTGGAGAAGCTTTGAATGGAATAGTGGAACTTCGCGGTTTATGTCTGCCCCCTTTCTGGTAGTACAGAATTTGGCTGATTTATTTTGTTGATAATCTCGTGCACCACCGCGATCTCCCCTGCAAGCCCTGGCTCCAAGCGCAAGCCCAAGATTATGATCCCCGAATTTCTACACCCGGCGAAAAAAAACTCTGAGGCTGGGCGTACGAGTTCGTTGATAACGCCATCTTCGGCGGCTTGCAGCAACTAGAGAATAATTATTTTCGAGATGAATTAGAAGTTTCTGCCAAATTCTTGACTACCTTTCTGTATCCGCCTCTATTTATTTTTTTACGTAGAATGTGTTCATTGAAATTGATAAGCTAGACACGCAATCATCATAAATGCTGCCTATTAATTCAGACAATGTCGCATCGCGTTGGGCCGTTGGTAATTTTGACTGATTTGAATTTATTATTTGTAAATTAGGGTAGATAGTGAAACTCGTTATGTTTGGTTAATGGTGTATTCAAAACAGTAAATTAATTAATGTAATTATTTTAGATCTTTGCTGTCTAGATTTCATGGTACATTTTGTAATTTACTAATTTGTCATCATAATATTTTAGGATTTATACGAGCTCCAACTCATATAATTATATTCACACATAAATAACACTCTCCCTATCTTTCCACCGAACTGATATAGGCTATTATATATCGGATACAGAAATACGAATAGAGTGATACACATGGTAACTTAACGATTAAAAAGACCCCTTTTTTGACCTCGATCGATTACATGTATGTGCCCCCCCCCCCCCCCCCCCCCCCCCCCCCTCCAAACATCAAACTCTGGCTACGTGCCTGGTTATCACGAGTAAGAGTTCGTTGATAACGCCATCTTCGGCGGCTTGCAGCAAGACAGTATAGGGAATAATAGAGATGGATTAGAAGTTTCTGCCAGATTCTTGACTACCTTTCTGGCAGTCCTCTGTATCCGTCTCAATAGATTTTTTTTTAAACGTAGAATACTAGAATGTGTTCATTGACATTGATAACCTAGACATGCAATCATCATAAATGTTGCCCATTAATTCAGACAATGTCGCATCGCGTTGGTAATTTTGACTGATTTGATTTTTTAAATTTTTAATTAAGGTATATAGTCAAACTCTTTATTTTTGGTTAATGGTGTATTCACAACAGTAATTGAATTAATGTGATTTTTTTTTTTAGATCTATGCTGTCTTTGTACAAGGGGAGTAATGTTCAACGTGCGTAATTGGGCATGCGCTAAATCTAGATTTCATGGTACATTTTGTAATTTACTAATTTGTCATCATAATATTTTGGGATTTATACGAGCTCCAACTCATATAATTATATTCACACATAAATAACACTCTCCTTATCTTTCCACCGAACTGCTTTAGTAAGCTATATATCGGATTCAGAAATACGAATAGAGTGATACACATGGCAACTTAACGATTAAAAGGGGGGAATAAAATGGTTTGACGAATGCAGGGTATTGGAGTCTTGTAGCAATTTATTGACGTTTTTACGATGCATCATTCATGTCATTTAATTTGCAGTTATTATTGCCATCATATATTTCTATTATGTAATAGAAAAGGTCAGATTATGTCATGTGTTAAGCTCCGGTGGTGCAGCCGGGCCGACTACGGACCGGCGGGGGATGGAGGGGCTATAAATGTTCTTTACATCTTGGCCTCTCTCTTTCCATTTAGTGTCGGTCTGATGGTCGTATCGTCTGTGCGGCCGGGGTATACAAAAGTATCATGCTATGTTTTTTAATGTTCCACTGAAATGTGAAACCACAAGATTGTAAGTGTGAAACAATATGATTATTCATTATTTTTCTGCAAAACGATGTAACGCATATTTTGTAAATCATTGTGTTTTCTGACCAATAAAACTTATCAAGATAAAAAAAAAAAATAATAATAATAATACATTTCAAAATACTCATTTGCATTTACGATTATTTTCATAATTATTCTTTATAATTGTATTTCAATCGTCAAGAATAAGTACGTAACAATGAAATATTATAACAAGAAAAGGGACTAGACCTCAACATGACACTGATAGTTAGTACGTTTGCATGGGCTCTAAATCCAACCTTTACAAGCAAGCTTCTCTATAGATAAAAGCATATCAATCGGAGAAGCATACTGATAAAATTTTAGGTGAAATCAGACAGGAAATGAACAATTTTGTATATGTTTAAAAGTTGCAATCCCTTTATGGGCTCTTCGAATTGGCTGGATCGATAGTATCTATGTGATGTAGTTGGGGACACCTTTCCTATTTGTTCCAACACACTAAATGACAAACATTACAATTTCAATTCATTATGAGGGTCGGTCTCCTCTAGTTATATCACAAATGGAGCAAGGGCTGTTTTTTTTTTATATATTCACCTAGTTGTTGTATTTGTCTACACGCCTGATGAACCCTTAGACAGGTGAATGACACTTGCATTGCTTATTCTTTAAAAAATATATTTTCACATTATTCTTGCTGTTTTTGTTTGCATCCAGCCGTTCAATTGCCTTTTTATGAAGAAGTTTATATGATTACTATAGGGGTTAATGGCCTCACCTACCTCTCCTACAGCCAGGTCGTAGACAAGGGAATATTTGAACACAAATTTGTTCTGCTTTAAACTGAAGTGACGAGCTGAAAATAAACTTATAAATTATTTATGCTGGGTTTTGTTTTTCATACAATGAAGAACTGCTGTTATCAGTTTTAATTACCGATTAAACTGTGTACTTCTACACTTCACATCCTAATTGCCAATAAAATGAATATCTTTATGGTTATTAATAACCTGTCGTGCGTGTGAAGTATACTAGTATTACCTTTTCTTGACTTTGTACCTCCTGATATCGAATTTCACTGACACCCCCTCCGGTCAACGCCCCACCCAGTTTTTTATTTATAAATCTGATGACAAAAGCATGCTAGAAAAACGCAAATGCTCTTTCTATGCTCATGGACAATTTTATATCAAAAACATTAAAAAGTAATTACTACAAGGAAAACTGTTGTTCCTCGTGTAAAAGAATCACCAACAGATCCCCACTAAATTGTTAAAATTGGGAGGGGTAGGGGACGTTTCATCTCTCTTTTTTAAATAACAAAGGGAGCTATAGATATAACGAATGTTTACCCTTTCGCATGATTTTCAAAGGAATTGATGTTTTCCAAGGGAGTTTACATACGTAACTATCGAGGTTTGAAGCAAAATCTGACTTCTTTATAATCATTATTGCCATGATCTTTGATTAAGGTTGTGGCTCCAGCTTTACGATCAAAACACATTTAATCTCTTTCTTATTCAAGTAGGAAAACTGCAGTCTCCAACATTGTTCAAAATACCATTTAAAATGCCCTTGGTCCATCTTACTTGATCCGCCTTCAAAATCAGGAATAAATTATCCCTCATATCAAACCGTTTTCTGCTACGACCAAACACGATGAAGGACCATTCAATGTTTAAACACCAGTCGCTGAAATTTGTCCCGCACAGTAAACATATTCATGAAGGAATAGTACGATTTGAGTTGCTCACGAAGGTCATTAAATAATAGAAGATTTTATCTCATATAAATGTTATTAAACAACTTTCAACATCCGGAGTGTTACATAATATACTCTGGCGACAATAATTATTGTTCCGGGTTTATTCCTTCAAACTTTCGCTTAGGGTTGGGTTTCAGTGCAATTGTCATGATTTGCATTATCATTTGGTGCAAAGTTGAAGAACTGAATTGGGAAAGGGCACGGATATTGACCCCAGAGCAATTGTGCCATCGGTGCATTTGTGTTATAAAACCATATTCGAATGTCGTATTGAATTTCAGCACGATTACACATAGCCATAAATCAAAAGATTTGACATTTGACAGTTTAACTATTACTTGTACAAGAGATAATTTGTATGAATATAGGAAAATAATGAACACATAAATCAGGATTTATAACTTACCACATTATTTTCCCCCATGTTATTTGCTATAAATCAAAATGTTTTGACATTTGGCAGTTTAACTACTACTTGTACTAGGTATAATGTGTATGAATATAGGGAAGTAATGAGCACATAAATCAGGATTTATAACCCCCATTTTATTTGCCTATGGTGTTATTTGCATATTTTCTTGTATGTCTTTTGGCACGATTGCGAAATAAACATGGGGAACTATAAATCAACATCATTCGGAATTGTTATCAAAAATCGTTTGACGGTTTAATAGCAAACCAATTTATTGATCTTTTGAAAAAACGACACATTTTAGGATTAAATCTAAATGCGTCAAGCGGCATGTTAGCTGAAAAGGGCCTAACTTACTCTCAAGGGTAAAATGCTAAATCATCCCCTTTCAAATTGTTTTTCTATTAAAAAGTTTAACATCCCTAGTAATTCCATCATTAATGAAAGCTAAATTATGTAGGGATTTGATCCCGTTATGTTTGGCAACCCTTTTCAAACGATATAATATTTTTTCAAAACGTGCGTTGTATATTTACTCCCTTTTAGCACAATGCCATATGGCTGTATCTCGTTCTCATTTAAGTAGCAAAAACATACTTTTAAATCACCTTTCTCAACACTAACTTGATCCATCTTGCCTTCCGCATTAAAAGCAGGATAATAATATTTGTATGAAATAGACTTACAGGGCGTTGTAAGAAAGTTGCAATCAATTGCAAATCCCCAAAGTCAAGCGCAAGTCTTGCAATTAATTGTAAATTTGCAATCGATCGCAACTCAACTTTCTTGCAACGCCCCATTAGTAAGAGAGAGAAAGAGAGAGAGAGAGAGAGAGAGAGAGAGAGAGAGAGAGAGAGAGAGAGAGGGGGAATAAAAGCTACATCTAGTTAATTTAATTTTGATTGTTAAAACTTTAATCCTAACAAAATCCAAGGAAATTTAGGAAACTATATAGTGGGGCGTTGCAAAAAAGTTGAGTTGCAATCGATAGCAAATATCAGCAACTTGCAATCAATCGCAACTTTCTTGCAACGCCCTATTATAAGTCATCTGGATGAGCATGATAAGCAAATTACTTTCCAAACAATAGTCGCCCAAATTTGTCCTGCGTATAAAAGAAGGAAAAATACCACTTGGTACAATAAACAAGTTTGTTTTAATAAATGTGTTAATGTTCTTTGAATATTCATATATGCACGGCGTAGGGAGAGTCTAATGATTTGTTTTGTAAATCAACAACCGTGTGTGTGTGTGTGTGTGTGTGTGTGTATTGGGTTTTTACAGACGTGTATCAATCAGATATGATTATTTACGTCTGGGGACCGACCTTTAAACGTCACCATTCGAAAGACGTGACTCAGTTTCGAACCTGCGTCCTCACCTGAATCAGTTTGTAACTTCCACTGTTAGCTGGATTACAGGCGCACGCCACAACGCCGAGTTAACCACACCCTTCTATGCTCTCATTAAATAAGAGTTAAGAGCATTCCAGCAGTTAATCAAACACATCACGCCCCAGAGAGAATACCCCAAAAGCATCTGAACAATATTATCGCACTGTAATGTTCAGGCACGTAGCCACGCCCCCCGTGCCCCCCCCCCCCCCCCATTTTTTTCTTCCAAGTTCGGTTGAACTTGTTTAGACACCTCCCCAGGAAGTCGATCGATTGCATGTATGTGCCCCCCCCCCCCAACAACAACAACAACAACAACAACAACACAAAAAAAAAAAAAACGAAACAAAACAAAACAAAACATCAAACTCTGGCTACGTCCCTGGTAATGTTAAGACATGACATCTCTGCATGCGCGAACTTGAAACTTTCAAGCTATCGATGATTGTAGCTCTAAATAAGACAATACAAGACACCAATATGGTCCCCTGTGACATTCTACATAATTTTGTACAGGCTACATCAAATCGCAAAACTTATTCTATGAAGAAAAAAAAAAAAATACTATGACTTATAACTTCTTTATTCTTTATATATGAAATAAGCAGACACTTCTAACTCTATTCGCCCTATTAATTATATTAATTCTATTTGCCTGTCGTATTAAGCAAGAGGATATAACGTAATATCAGAATATTTGCTGCATACTATAAAACCCTAGTATAGAAGTAACTTCTATACTAGGGTTTTAGTTCTAGTTTTAATGAAAACAGGAAAATGCTTTCTGGTATTTAAAAGAGTTTTAACCTAGAGCCTAAATTTCTCTGAATCGTTTACGTATGCTAAGAGGCCTATACCGAATTTAAGTGCAAAAAAAAATAAAATAGGCAAACTATCGCGTAATACATACACCAGTATTTCCGTATTTCCATCTACTTTCCTTCCCCCCACTATCCCGTTACCGAGTTTGATTCCTCCCTACCTTTCTGACAACAGAAAAAAGAGAAAGAAAAATGGTCAACAACAAAATACACCCCAATTTCTTTTCCAAAACGATCACATTTTATCAGCGAACAAGAAAAAGCATTTGACAAAAAAAGTTTAGCGTTCTCTGCCCCCCCCCCCCCCCCCTGTCATCAGCTTGAATTAATTTGACCCACTTTCTAAATTGTGTTGCTGCCAGGCATTTTATTAAATAAAACTCTTGTTGCTATATTGGTGTCGTTGTTACTTTTGTTCTTGTTAGTTTTGTTGTTGTTGTTATTTTTCACCATGATATAAACATGGTATTCGTCGTTTGAAAAAGCTAAACGGCGCGTCAATAATACATGTAAAGTTTAAAAGTAATATCCTAAATGAAATTTTCGTTACCGGTACTGTCTGAATTATGATATTGTTTAAACACGAATAAATACAAATTAAAAAAACCCGTTAACACCCAAACTATACATAAACATTTTAAATGCAAAAGATTCCAATTCAAATGTCTGGCAATTTGCCATTCAATGAGAGCTGCCGTCAATATTTGCAATAACTAGACATAATATTTGACCAGCAGTCTATAGTCTGAAGTGAAACAAACTTTTCTTAGGCTTCAATCTTGATTTCACTTCATGCGGAACCCGTAAGACTTTCAATGAAAGATTAAAATACTGAAGGACTTGGCAAATAAAAGAAGAAAAAATAGTATTATAATTAGTATTTGTCGTCATGATGTATTTCTTAGAATGTTCCAGATTCTTTTTAAAAATGACGGATCTTTATCAAGCGTTGATCGGAACGTGAGACTGGTATGGAAGTCTCATTTCTTTCTTAGTAATTGTTATCACATATAAATACGGATTATGGTTTCAGACAACGATATTAGCATTATGACGCTTACCATCGACTTTACTATGCTCAAACAAGGATGTTGTCGAAGCAAATATGAGGTGAAGAATTGAGATGAACTAACAAGTAAGTTAAACAAAAACCAAACCCACAAATAAGAAAAAAAGATCAGAAGAATATAGAGTGAAATATAGGACACTTTTTCCTTGGAAGATCCTTGACGATTACATCGTGATGCCGCTATAAGGCATTCTATTGAGTATAGCTATTATTGTTGTTGTTGTTGTTTCTCATCATGATGCAAACATGATAGTCACTTTTGAAAACGCTGAAAGACGCGTTAATGTATCGCTTACACGTAATATCCTAAATGAAAATTTCTTTACCGGCACTCTCTGAAATATGACAGTCTTTTATAAAACGATACTTTTTCTTCCTTTAACATCCAAGCAGTACATACACTACTAGGTACAGTATACATGCAAATAATTCCATTTCAGATATCATTTTGGCTATTTGCCATAAAATGAGAATTGACGTCCATATTTGCAATAACTGGGTCTAATATTTGCCCAGCAGCCTGACCTCAACAAAACGTTAGGCTTTAATCTTGATTTGACTTCATGCTCAACTCGTTAGACTTTCAACAACAGATTAAAAACTCGAGGGTCATGACAAACAAAAGAAAACAAATATTATTAGGACACTAAGGCAGAATAATTACGAATAAATACATCTTTTGTCGTCATGATGTATTTCTAAGAATTTTCCCGATTCTTTTCTGAATAACGGATCTTTATCAAGCGTTGATGGAAACGTGAGACGGGGTTGGAAGTCTTATCTCTTTGTTAGTAATTATTGTCAAATATAAATACGGATATGGTCTAAAGGTTATGGGTTTCCAAGGGCAAGGCCCCGGTGGCGTCAAGGAATGCAGCCCCGGAAGCTCCTGGGTTTTCAGCATATGAAGACCCGATAACGCATTATTTTGCAGTCAAGTTTCGCCTCAAAATTAGGTTATAAATATACATTTGTAAAAGTCATTTTTGTCATAGATTTGCAGCCACCTACACGTATTTGGCAGAGGGTGCTGATCTGCTCCTTTTAGGGTGCAGTATCTGACAAGCAGCGTAAGTGTGCACCCTAATATGGGTGAGAGAAGTTGGAGGTGCACAATATGCACCTGGCATAGTCTGTATCAAGGCCGAATGGTAAATAAGTAATGATTTAAAGTTGAATATGTCCTCAAGGTTGTGTCAATTTTTCCAAGAACAAGATAAAACATGTTCAAAGATAAAAATAGATTTCACGATATCATTATACAAATAAACAAGAAACAATGAGCTCAATATCATTTGAAACAAATTTAAGTCAGTACATCTTCTATACAGACTGATGCAATCCCATCTTTCATTAACCCATCGTTGGCTCAATCGGCAAGGTCAGCGTACGATAATTAAGGTGGGTTCGAATCCCAGGAATTTTTCCCTTCTTATTTTATGCCTTTATAAATAATGAGGCAAAGCAACAAATAATCAAAGTCTACTAGTCATTGGTTGTGGCATCTTTCCAAGCCGCTTTGATAAATCAATAGGATGTCTTGCCTATGTTAACAAGAGGGACTTTTAGATTTGCGTGGACTGATACGTGTGACGTCCATTCAAGGCAGTGCATTAAAAGGACGTCGACCGTAGTAATCCACATTGTCTTCATGCAAATCTAAAAGTCCCTAAAGACGCAAGCGGACTCGAAGTGTCCAGCTAAGGGTGCACATCTGCTCCCTCTATGGGTGCAGAACTGTATTCTATGGGGTGGCAGGGGTGCTGCTATTGTAGCAAATGTCTGCACCAATAAGGGTGCACCATTCCCTCTAGGAAACAATTTTTTTTAATTAGACTAATAACTGGTACAAGTTTTTGATTAGACTAACTGGTGCAAGTTTTTGCACCTCACTTTGGGGTGCAAAATCGCAGAATTTTCCAAGTGTGTTTGGTCTACAACCAGTTCTACTACTATCCATTATGGTCTCATAATCATTTCGTCTAGTTATCAGTTGGTATAATGACCATATAGGCTAATAGTCATTTTCGGTCTAATTGCCAGTCGGTCTAATTCCAAGTTTGCCTAATGCCCATTTTCTCTTCTATCCAGATGGTCTAATAATTATATAATCTTAAATAATAATAATCATCAATTATTATGAGACCTTTATTGAGGGTAGACGAAATGGGCATTAGACAAACTGGGAATTAAACTAACTGAATATTAGACTTAATGAATAATAGACCAAATGGGTAGTATGATAATTAGAAACGAGACCGTATTAGACTAAATGACTTTTAGCTTAAATTACCGTATGGCAGCCGTGCTAAAGCCAGGGTAATAATCGGGAGCGCCAGGAGGGTCTAATCTGACTGACATGAGCGCTATACAAGAACCCACTATTATTATTATTATTATTAAGTAGACGAAATGATTATGAGACCATGTGGATAGTAAACAGGCTGGGTGTAGCCCATATGGGAAAATACTGATTTGGGTTGTAGACGAACTGTTTGTGGACCAAACAGCATTTCACTGTCTCAAGCTCCGCAATATGTGGGCGGGGCTTTGGGCATTCCATTCCATTAATATCTACCGAGAGCTATAGATGCGCCTTATTTTTTCGTACCGCAGCGAGCCCAGATTCCAGTATGAACACATTTTCATCCATAACAAGCTACGAAAGCTTGCAAAGAGGTCACAAACAATTAGACTTTGATTATTCATTGATCTGCCGCACTATTTATGAAGGCAAAAATTGAATAAATACTGAGATTCGAACCCTCAAGTCAACTTACACTTATGAATAAAGAGTGGCCTACTTGGGATACTCCCAAAACCTGTTTTGTACACAAACAAAGGTTTACAGTTTATATAAACCAGCTCGCTGATCTCACATTTCGATTAATATTGTCCAGAACCCTCGTGAGTCTTCTCATTCTATAATATATCCCAAGTTGGCCACCCAATATTCAAATGTGCATCTTCTTTTTTATCTTCATATATCAAATTTAAATCCAACTACATTGTACCACATACATCTGTGAATCTTGATGTACACCCTCCTCTTCTTTTTCTTCTTTCCTTCTCTCTCTCTCTCTCTCTCTCTCTCTTTCCCCTTTTACAAATATTTTGTCCACCATATTCGTATTATTATGTAGCCATTGACGGTAGTCATGCTATCAAGCTTTGCTTACTTTGTCAACCCTCCTGTTTGATGCTTTCGATTAGTTACTTTATTCGACATTATATTCTTTTGAAATGTGTAAAAATTTGCAATGTTTTGTTTGGTATATATTTGTAAAAATGCAAAAGAAAAAGAAAATCAAACAGAAATAAATAAATCAAATCAAATCAAATCAAATTAAACTCCAAAGTGAAAAAAGTGAGAAAAAAAAGGTATATTGCTTGCTTCGCTTTATATTATAGTTTTGTTAAGGAATGTCATTTTTTGATATACATCAAAACTTCATAAACCTATAAGGGGTAGTCACTACCATCACCTTCGCCCCTCTCGTTCACTATGCTCCCTCGTTTCTCGCACTGGTGTACTGATGGGGGCTTTGGGCAGTTGCCCCCCCCCCCCCCCGATAGAATGGAAACGTTTTTCTCACTTTTTGTAAATATTATTATACTTTTTCACGTTTATGGAAGATGACAAATCCCCAAATTTACAGTCAGGCAAAAGATATGCTTATTAAGAAGCCTACATGTCAGAGCCCTCGGATCTGCGGGGCTCCGGGGGCTCGAGCCCCCCTCTCGGCCCCCTCACTCTATTGAAAAAGTAGTTGAAGAAAAATAGAAAGAAAGACAGAATGAAAGACAGAAAGAATAGTGGCCTGCCAGTGTCACAAAATACCTAAAATCCCTGAGCTTCCCTGGACCCCATGCATATTTACGCTCCACTCGCTACTGATCATCAATACTTTAGCCCCCCCCCCCCCAATAACTTTGAAAACCTTCCACGGGGCATGCATGTAACATATAAGAGTGGTGATGATCCGGCTTTTTTGTGCTCATTACGCCACTGGTCCTTCGCATTTCACCCCCCCCCCCCCCCCCCCCCCCTCCCCCGGTCATGAAAAGAAATCGCGGCCCCTACTTGGGGGAAAAGCTTTTTATATCGGTTATATTGGATGCTCTCAACAAAATTATAATGCTTCTATAGTCCTAAAACTAAAGTGTGATTAACTCTACCGTCCGCAGACTATACGCTATTATGTCCAATTCTGTACTGCATCCAAGATCCACCTCTTGCCAATTTTCAAACGATTTTTAATCCGATTTTGTTCAGTTTGCTTTCTTATCCACTCTCTCCAGGTCCATTCAAATATTTCCGCTCTGTTAACTACGTTTCAATATGAATTTGAAGAAAGCCAGCCCTTTACTTGTGATACAAAAAGGCCTTACAACTTGCGTGGCAGAATACAATAGGTCTTTCACGTTCAAGTTTATTGAAATCATCACACCGTATCTATAAATAGAGGACATTCAAATAGGGGCTCAACTACACCTAGCTGGTCTGCATTCCCGAGAAGAATCACCTAATGGTCAGCAGAGTTGGGCATAGACCTCCATTCACTTTTAATTTCTGTACTTATCTATTTATTCTGACAGCTGATCTCAGCTCTGTTTCAAGTACAATCAAGACTGAAGAGCTATGAATAATAGATATTAAATCTGAGATGCATAGCCCACGTGTTATCAGTGTTTGTGATATGGTGGAATATTGAAGCCCTAAACAGATTGCGCTTCAAAATGATCACGAAGTGCCTCAAAAAAGTAAAAATCTTTGAGTGACCGGTTTTACCATACTCATTTTCTCCAAATGACTGTAGTGTTATAACAAAAACATTAGGAAAGCGGTTTTTGAAATTTCGATTTTCAATCATCAATATCTTGATAATGAGACCGGCGATCAGTCATGAGATTACTGACTGACCTAAAGGTTTATAATTATTATGATTGAAGCATGAGCTAAATCTGTGATTTTGGTTAGAATCTGAGGCAAAGATACACAATCCCTTCAAGGGCGCTGCAATCCTATCATTATCACTAGTTTTAGCGTTTTTATATTAATTTTCATTAAATGTCTTGATTAAAGGCAATATTTCATTATTTATTGACTTCAAGAAGAATACCCTTATTTGCTATATACGATGTAGATATGGCAATCAAAATTTATGATCGGTCTTGCTTTGCATCTTTCCCGAGTTTTGCTTGGTTATTTGGTAACATTTGGATTAACATGAGAAAATAAGTCGTTTACATGATAACATTTATGCGTTATTTCTAATGTTCTCAATAAAATATCATTTTTGTCGATCATAGTTTTTCCAGGATTTATGTCTCATGCTAAATTTGAAGGAAAAGCCATCTTTATAGCAATTAATTAATTAGCCATTAATTTTTTTTCTTCTGTATTTGTTTTTCTTTCCATGAGTGTCAGAAATGAATTATTGATTTGTTAGTTTTCTGTTAACTCAACAGTTCAACAATACTTGTATCTTGAAAAGCCAATTTTATTTATGTTATAAATGTAAATTACCTTAAATATATATTTGTTAATTTGTTTCAAATGAAAATCAATAAAATCCCTGTGGAGGGAAAAAATAAGAGGGAAAAAATAATTGCTGTTATTTGATACAAACCATGATAAAGTTATGGAGTGGAAATTTACTCTTTCAGGACTCATGATAAGGAATCACTTCGTTTCAGAGTTGGAACCACTCCAAATTAAAGTGGAATCAACTCAAATTAATAGCTTAAACTACTCTTTAGAGAGCGCATTCCTATAGTTTTCAAACGTAGGTTCCGCTTAAAAACAAAATGATCCCTGATATGAAAAAAAAGAAGAAATGACACAAGAAAGATGATTTTATAATTTTCCATAACGGTAGTGTTGTCTTTTGCTCATCAAAATTGAATAATAACAAATAAGACTTAAAATAATTACCTCACAATTTACTTAATTTGGAAGAAGGAAACGTTTGTATCACATAAAAAGTTATCCCTTTTCTTTATCGATTCTTCAATTGTTTTGACGACAATAAACAATATTTGATATTTTCTTTTACAATTTTTAATTGACTTACTGTGAAATCTAGGACGGGTCTAGGACAATCTATCACGTAAAAAACACGATGTAATTATCAAATAATATTAATACGCTGTATTTATAATGGTTAATACATGTACGCTGTAGATCGGTCGCTATCATAGTTCCCGACTCTTGCTTTGCAAAAAAGTTTGATCACATGATTGTACAAAATAGTATTAATAATTTGGTATATTTTACCCAGGGTAGCCACATCTGTTTGCCGACCCTGCAATTGGTTTTACCCCCAACATTGCAAGGTATCCATTTAAAGGGGAAATCCACCCTGATATTAAGTTGATTTTAAAAGAAGCAGAAAATGAGAGAAACAGGTTAGTGGAAGATTGAGCAAAAGTCGATTAAAAAAAAAGTTATCATGAATCTTTGAAGGTGCGATCGATCAAACACAAATTTGCAAATCTGTGACGTATCTTGCAAGGTCTCCTCCCCGATCTGCCCTGTCCTAAAATCTTCAACAACAACAAAATCCCTTAAATAAAACATTCAATTATACATTCACTCTAAACATAATTATGGCAAATATGTTTTATACAACCCCTGTATGAAACAAATCTATTCTAACATCAATATCTACGAAAATCAAAGTTTATGAAATTTTCTGTACAGAGCACATTGGAGAGGAACTCGGTAGATAGTGTTGCCGATTTGTGTTGCTCTTATGACAACTTCGAAAAAATGCATATTAACATTTCCATTTTTGATCGGATATTAATTGTTCGAACTTTTATTCATTATTTTCTCTATTTTTTCTACTAAGATTAAAACCAAGATAATGTCCGGGTGGACTTTCCCTTTAAACCTGGATAGATAGGGACAATGTGGGCAAAACACCGTATGAGAGTCAATAGCCTTCACCAATATACCACAGTGCTCGACAGTGTTATTTGGAAGCTGCTGAAAAACTCTTTGACGTTATCTTTATCAACACATTTTATAATAAAAGCACTTTGTTCCCCAATTGTTTGGGATGATATATAGTGATGAAAGAAGTGCATATTCCCACGATTAACGACGATGTATGACTATTCTTATCTGCTCATCGTCTCTGCAATCGTGACAATAATATTTGAACGTTTTTTATGACAACAATAAACGACATGTGGGACTATGCTAAAGGAGCGTCACATCATACACATGACAATCACATGGCACATGAATGATTAGAGGCGGCCCTCCGGGGAGGGGGGGGGGGCACAGGGCACTCCCACTTTTTCAAGCACCTGAAAAGTGTCCCTTTTTCACTTATGAAAAGTGCCCCTTTAACCTTTTAAGAAGTGCCCCTTTTTACATAGGAATAGTGCCCTTTTTACTTTGACAAGTTCCCATTTTCCATTCCCATAAGCGCCCTTTTTAATCTCTAGTATGTGCCCCTAGTTAGGTACGAGAAGTGCCTTATTTCACTTTTAATAACTACCCCCATTTTAACTCGGATAAGTGCACCTTATATTTACACATGTGCCCTTTTTCCTAATGATAAGTTCCCCATTAAAAAAAAGAACCCCTTTCCTTTTTTAAAATGCCCCTTCTCTGGTAAATGACCCTTCAAAATCTGATTGGTGCCCATTTTCTTTTAACTAATGCTGCCATCATTATTTTATTCAGGCTTAAATGTCCATCATTTCCTCCGTCACTCTGTTACTTTTATGCCTTAAGGCATGAAAAGCACAAGAATGATAACAACACATTGCTATAATACACTTTATAATTCTCTATTATCTTCCAGTACCTTTTATAAAGGCTAAAATGATTGAGCAGTTTTCTGCTTTTCCAAGTAGGTTTTTTAGGTTAGGATTCGTCACATGAAGTCTGCGATACATACGATTCCTCTGTCTTTCATATTTAGGGCATGATAACATAAAATGTTCGATAGTTTCGAAAATGTGACAATTGTCGCAAAGTCCTGTATAATGCCTATTTATTGAGTAAGTCTACACTTACCAAGACGGAATTGGTGTAAAATTCGTTCATCCTTACGACAAAAACCTTTAATCATACACGTATATTTTACATCTCGTTGTATGTTGTAGAGATATCTGCCTTTCTTGGAAGTTTCCCATGATTTCTGCCACTCAGTTTTGTAAAAGTCATCTAATTCACTCAAAAATTCTTGTCTGTTTTTATTGACAAAAATGTCTATATTGTTCTTGGAAGCCGCTTGTTTAGATAAAGCGTTTGCCTCCTCGTTGCCCGCTAGGCCACAATGTGCTGGAACCCATTCGAAATAACTTCTATTACAAATAGATTTATTGTCATTAGTTTCCCGTATATCTCGACTATCATGGAAATGTCTGATGGCTTCTAAAGCCGAGTTGGAATCAGATAAAATTACTACAGCTATTGGGAGATGTTCCTCTACCCATTCTAAAGCCATTAGGATCGCTGCTAGTTCAGCCCTCATGATATTAACTTTACACATTTTGTACTTATGTCTTACTTTTAGTTTCGGGAAATAGAAAACTAAACCTGTACTCCCATCTTGTAGTCTGGAAGCTCCTGTATAGATTCTAAGAAAATGAGACCATTTCTTTGTAATTACTTCATTATATATTCTTGATTCTGTTGGAGACGAAAATTTCTTACTTATAATTATGGTCTTTAAAGAGAAGGTTCATTGATTTAAAAAAACTAACTTTAATGTCATTATTGCAAAGGTGACACTTTGATTGGCCAAGGTTATCAAAAGCCAATGCTTGGAAACATTTGAAGTAATGATTATTAACAATTACAAAACGCTTAGATACAGCCCTGACATAGCACTGGAAAAGCTCTCCGGTCGCTGCTGAGATATGACGTCACATGTTGAACATGATGCGCACAAGCAGACGATGTCCCATGACATCTCACACAATTTCAGTGGCTGTTTTGTCATATTTTCTTCAGTAATTTCTCTTACTTCAATGCCCTCAGGCGAAATTTTTAATCTATTGCCTCACTCTAAACCCTGTGCATGGTATTATTTTGATGAAAAATGCAAGGATTAACAAAAAAAGGAATCCGTCGCTTGTAAACAAAATAAGACGCCATTGTATTTTCAGCTGCATACATCGCGGCATGTTCGGCGTTTCAAGAGGGAACAAATGACGTCCATGCTATCATTCCGGAGGTTTTTTAATTTGAAAGTGTGGTTTCTTTGATTGTTCATTAACTCCTATCCTGTGTATTTACAAACAAAAGAATTTAGTTATCAGAATGGGGGTCATATCCCTTTTTGAATGATGTAAGATTCCATCACATTTATATAGACTAAACTCATTATAATTTGAGAAATAAAAGCATTGCAATTATGTTCATTCTTTATGGGATGTCGTCTGCTTGGGCAGGGTTGGTTCATATTGTGACGGCATTAAAACATCGTTATTTTCTGGCGAATCTCTCGCATATCCCAGATGCTATGGAGGTTGTTTGATTTGTATTTTTTATAAATCACCCGATATGTAGTTAACCTAAAACTTGCATGATGGCCATCTGTTAGCATACCAGTTTCTAGTAATACGATATTTGCCATGTGATTTTCTATGAACCCGCACTTTAATAACCGGAGAAACAGCCGCACAGCCGCGCTCTTAAGAGCCAAAGGAGGAATGCAAAGCAGTGCTACAAGCTTTTGATTTGGAAGCTCAGACAGGGTTTACGTAATAATACCAAACGTCGCAACCACGCTATTTTCCTTTCTTCTTCTTTCAAATCTCGGTTTACAAGCTCCTATGAGTTAGAAACAACTTAATTGTCCTTGGTAGTATTACCGGTGTTCCATCTATAACGATTACTTTTGAGCGTTATAACGTTAGGTAATGTCCCAAGAGAACCGCTATCATGCCAAACTAATGCAAATTTATTACGATCATCATAATCTATTATCAATCATAATTCGATTTTTCGTATAAGGCAAACATCTGTGATTTATTTTTTTTCGCGAAAAGATCAAAAGACCTGTACACATATAGCGTTCAAGGTTTTGCTACGCCTTGTATTTTGTGATGGATTTTTTTTTATTGCAATGTGCCTTATTCCCAAATTTAATGACGCATTTCACCGCACTTAAAAATTTGCTTCAGGTGGAAGTACACACTATACCTTCCAATTAAAATTACGATATACAACAATGCAACCCATTTTTTACTTGAATGTAATGTTCATGTACTTTTATTTCCAATTCCGTTTGGATTTTCGCGGTGGTATCATAGCTTTGAAATACTTTGCATACATAATTAATTTGCGTACAACTTTCAAGTTGAAAAAGGTGCATATTTAGATCGATAAATGTATATAAACAGATCTTTTCGTCATAAAAGAAAACAAGCTAGAAACATTCTCAACTGAAATTGTTTTGGGGGAATTTAAACCCAAAATAAGCATTGCAAACTCTTTTTTTACTCTG
Organism: Strongylocentrotus purpuratus; assembly: GCF_000002235.5. Classification (NCBI taxonomy): domain Eukaryota; kingdom Metazoa; phylum Echinodermata; class Echinoidea; order Camarodonta; family Strongylocentrotidae; genus Strongylocentrotus; species Strongylocentrotus purpuratus. The sequence continues at coordinate 18,511,351 of NW_022145615.1, read as the reverse complement.
ACCCTCATTCAGAATCATATTGATCAATCAAACAAAAATTATGAGTTCATCAAGCCTGAGCCTGAAGATGTAAACAAATATATATTCATACATTCATAGTAAAGTTTAAATTTCTATCTCCACAGTTCTCCAAAATCACTTAAAGCCCCACTGTACTACTTGTAGCTTCTTCCTCCCCCTATAAAGAAAACAATGCCTAATCGGTGACTATTGGTCACCCATGATCCTCTTTTTCTTATGTTAATTGAGAGCTGAGTTGATGAGATAGCCACCTGTCAGTGACCACCCTGGGTGGTATTATCCCTCCTAGCCTCACAAGACTGGAATTAAATGGTAATTATGAAGAAAATCAATGATAAAGAGAGGAGCCCCATCCTCTATATTTATATTATATATATATACATAATATTTAATGGGTGGGGGCGGCTAAGGGGGAAGCTTGGTATATGGTAAATGGCTGCTTTAATTTTAATTTCAATAACGGTTAATTATCAAGGCAACATAAGCATGACTAGCAGCCGAAGCTGGGTCATTGGTGTTTATACATGTAATATTGGCATAATACATATCATATTTAAAATCATGTTAAAAATTAAACAATCGTGATACTTTCTTACAAAGAGAGATAAATAATGGCAATCCTATGACATTTTCTAAAATGAAATTATGTTGCACAGTTATCTGCTTGAGTGTAAACTGCAAGTTTACTAGTGCAAACATAATTGACTGAAAATTATACATGGAAATAAATAAATAAAAAAGTGCCTATGTCTCTGATCAGTATAACTAACCAAAGTGAATTAAGGAGGAATTATACAATGAATGAAGAAGGAAAAAAAAACAGAATAGAACATTTCGAGACAAGCAAATAGAAGTTCAGAAGGATTGGGACACACGAATATCTAATGAAACAAGAGAAATTTAAGAAAAGTATTTGTTAAGGGAAGCTGCAGAAGGTATTTTTTCTTCTTCAAAGTTCAAGAAGACAACAGCCAGCAAAGTTGATGAATGGGAACAAAATATGCAGGCCCACATTTATTCATTCTTTCATTCATTTATTCATTCATCCATTCTTTTATTTAATTCATTTTCATGAAACTACAGTCACAAACCTTTAATCATGATGCAAAATAATGAAAATACAAAGTAATTAATAGCATCGGGAATGTAAAAAGAATGATGCACTTTGTAATTTACATGATAGGAACATAGATTAATACGTGCCTGGCAAGAGAGGTAATTCAACTATAATGTTGTTGAAAATGGAAATAAACGAAATAAATAATGAGGGAACGAGGGATTATGATAGTTCAATATAATTTAGAATACAAATTCATTTTGTGTCCCTTTTTTAATGTTGAAATATTGTTATAACACACAGATGCATTTTAAATAGTAAACAGTCATGAGATTATTCGCTTTGCAGTGCTTACAACTGAGGCATACCTGTTTCCCTTTATAAGAAAGATTTAAATGAACTATTATTCATCGTAAAATATATTGTTTGGTTCCTGCTAAACATTATTTAATCATCAAAGCATTCCAATCCAAGTGTTTCTCCAATGCACATTTCTTTTCTGTTTTCTTAGTTTATCAAGTTGATACTAAATAGCTAAGAAATAAAGGGAAACGTCATCCAGACCTGCACGGAGTGGAATAAGATTGGAATAGTGCAATGTAATTTGTGTGACTAGAAGAAAAAAAACAGGAAGAGAATATAAATCAGCCTGCAGGTAAGATGCCATGATATCCGCCTCATGCGAACCAATGAACACGGTCCACTGAATCGTGTAGTTGCGCACATGCCCATTATAGCTGACGTCAAAGAGCGCCAAATTCAGCATTGAAAGAGAATCTGTTGCACGTGTACCAACCGCCAAAGTGAACCTTTGAACTTGAGCAAGAGACATGAAACTACACGATACACCACCAGCTAAACCCTTATTAGAAAAAGGTCCAAATACAATTGGGAGACATCGAACCTTGACGTATAGGTTCATGCGTATACAAAGTGGCCCCCAAATCTGACTAGGATACTGCCAATTACGCGGGACAAATTTCACCGGTATACCACAGGATGCAGATTAATATTTTAAGAAGAAAAATGATAACGAACATGCCAACAATAATTGAGTAATTCATTTGCACTCGTTTATTTTGTTGCTGTTGTTGTTCTAGACGCATTTTTGTGTGAAATAATGTCAAAGACATTCACTGTCAGTGCTCCTTGCAGCATAAAATAGCTTTTCATTGATACACAATGTGTATTATATTATATCCATGTACTATGTTGGTTCCGTAATATAGTAGATGTATTTCACACAATATGGGTTAGGTCATATCGATTTTATTATGATATTATTTTTGGTTGAGTTGCTCTCATATGCCCATGTATTCTATGCTCGGATTCAATGTTTATTAATGCATTCTTTTGTTTTTACAAAATGTAAAGTGCATGGGGAACTCTACGAATGCTCATTTTCCATCAGATTCAGATTTTATTGTCCACGTTAAAAAAACACAGAAATTTGACATCCACTGGCAGGAGATAACAATGAATAACATAAGAATACATAAATGTGCACAAAACAAATACACAATTAGAATAACAAACAGTTGAATACATTCTGACAAAAGTAAGAGAAGGTAGCAGGGTAAGATGAGAAAAGGAATGAAGGAAGCTGAGCAAGAAAAGACAAGAATGTAGGTTAGGGAAAGAGAGAATAAAAACCGCTTGCATAACAGTTATTATGACTCCAAACATCTGCTTTACTAAAGGTAAAAGGTAAAAAGGCAGCCCTTTGTGTGTATTAGCTCAATGTTATGCTTATGCTTGTTTGTTTTTAAAACTCAAGTCCATTGCTCGTGTACATTGAAAACAAAATCAAACAGATGTATTTGCAGAGTATAACATTATTATTAGTTTCAGAAATGTTATTATGCCTAGCTTTGGGAAAGCTGTAATAAAAGTCAAGTTGAACACAAGCATAGATATTCAAGGCATATATATATATATATATACAATCATATTAAATTACTTGTTTAACACAGACGTGAAATTGGACAAATTATTAAAACACGCAGTTTTATTGGCACAAGACGAATTTGAACTCCTACCCTGCGTCAAAAAATGCTCCCTATATTCTATAACCAAACCCCTCTTCTTAATTGTCCTTCTTGGTATCATATTTCATGCTAAAAGATTCTTCTTCCGCCGATACAAATGAACTTGACCCCACGTTTTTGGAATGACACTAGTCTGCTTTATTTTGGCCACCCTGTAATACTCTGCAAATACAACTGTTTGATTTAGTTTTTAATGTACACGAGCAATGAACTTGAGTTTTAAAAAAAAGCTACAGGCATAAAATTGAGCTAATACCCCTCACAAAGGGCCCTCGTAAATGCATTTAGGCGCAAACTTGGAAGCCCCACATGGCTATCACATGGTGAATATAACAATGGACCTAGTAGGTCTATGATACACAACAAAAGAAGTGTTTTTCATCTTCAAATGAATTACGATCACACAGAGATAAGCGGCGCTTTAGAAAATGGTCTTCGAAGCGTTGTGCCATGTCCATGTTTATACCTCCCACAAAAACATCGTGGTAATGGGGTAGCCTACTTTGTTGGGAAGGGGTCAAGTTGGCGGTGAATTAGAGGTACCGATGGACACTCGAAATGTCAAGGGTAATTTGAGGGGAAATCCCACCCCTTCCTGACAAACAGACTAGATATTGCTCCCCCACACTGACCTCTACCAGTTCTCCACTGACCAGCAAATACGTAAATGGCGGTCAATATTGTGTTTGAAGCATGAATGCGCGATAGCTCAGTAGGTAGAGCACTGGTCTCATAATCCGGTGACCCGGGTTCGTAACAAAGTCGATGCTAGTGACCTTTGGTAAGGCATTAATCCTCATTACCAGGTCCCTCAGAGAGGACCTAAAGCCGTCGGCTGCTTGGTTGCTTACTAACAAGCATTTATGCTTTCTTAGCAGCCAATTAGAACTACAATTAATTAAACTGTCTAAAAGCCTAGTCATATTTTTTTTTAATAGAACATTAAATTTTTAAGATATTGTTCAGGATCCTTTGTTACTCTAGCATTGACCAAATGTGGAACAGAAAATATAAGGATGAAGGGACATTCTTCCTTATTTTACAAAAAACGTTCGTGCATGGAATTAAATGAAGCATATAGGCTTATGTATAATTGGTTTCATCTGAAAAGGTATTAAAAAACGTACAACTCTTTTACACAACATGTAAGTCGTGGATAACGAATTGCAGGTGTTCGAATAAATAGCCTTTATTTCCCATTTTCAAAGCATACTTCCACCTGTGTATCATGGAGGGCACTGCTTGTGCATAAATAAATAATGATTACATAACTTTCATGAGCACGTATCCAGTATTTTGTCTCTACATGTATTTCACAATTTGTTCTGCAATGACCTTTATCTGCTCACGTTCAGACTGCAACCGTGAACTGGCTTATTCTCGGGTACTATAGACGGTGGTCTCTTCCTAACATGACAAAAGAGAAAGAATAATAAGTAAATTTATTCTGAGACCAATCATAAAATCATCATGACTATATATAGAGATCCGGTTGTTTTGACGTGTTGTATATACAACCATGAAGAAGCTAACAAATGCATAAAACATGTTTTCTTTTTCCTCATGAAATCCCGAACAATGTTCGAACATTCCCATGCAGAACCTAACCATGTCATGGAGTGACAGACTCTTCATCATTTTTGTTCATGACACGTCCTCGTGATCGTGAATATCACCTAACTCTACAAAAGGTCTTTATTATAATTGCAACGGAGCAGTCGCTATAGAAGGGGGAAGTGATACGATTGTTATTTTAAAAAGATTTATTGTATTTTGTAACTCAAGAAATCAGGTAAATCTCATTTTAACCGGGCATTTTAAACCATGAAGCATGTATTGACCTCTTGACGTTTGGATCGGTATTTCCTGCACTCTGTCTGCACCCATCTCCATCTCCTTCTCCTCATCATCATCGTCGTCCTCCACGACATTCCCCGCTCATCATGGCAGACATCGACATCATTCAGCAACTACGAGGTCAATACCAATACCCGTCACCCGGAAGACGCTCACTACCTGATGACCACGGTGCGTCTTTCACTGGTGGACCACAATCGACATCGATGACATCGGGTATGAGTAGGGTGTCGAGTAACACCGGATCACCGGCTCGATCACCAGTTAGTCCTCACAATGTGCCCAATATGTGCCTTCCGACGATGCCGGTGTACAACGCTCGGACGGCGAGGAAGCTAAAGGAAGATAGACGATCATCGACAAGAACGGTAAGGTTATTATATGCACGCTCATGAATTTTGATGTGTTTGATGTAAGGGCGTTGATTTCGTCATCCAGCTTGTTGAGAGGCATGGTACTACCAACGATTACACTCGCTGACCTCCCTCTGACACCCTTCTCCGCTCCATTGGCAGGTAAACTCTAGGTTTTGAGTTTCCATTACATGGGTGTGGCCTCTGATACTCCCCCTCACATACCCCCCTCACATACCCCCCCCCCTCACATACCCCCTCCCATATCCCTCCCATTCCCTCTTCTCATATCCCCTCCCCCGTGCCTCAGTCAGCGTTACGTCTGCGCAATAATTTAACTTTGTCAGAATAGACGTACCTTTGTTGATATCTTAGATTGTTATTGTATATTTCTTTTTATTGTAACAATTTCTTAAATTTGCTTTTATATATATATATATATATATATATATATATATATATATATATATATGTTTTATTTTTTATTTTTACAAAGAACTCACTTCATTGTTATAAGGGGCAGTGCACTGGGCGTGTACATGCAATAAGGGTTGTGAATGTTATGCCACCTTCTCAAGAAACAAAATTAAACAAATGTTATTATGGCGTACAAATGTACTGACCACTATTGTTTTATTGTCCAGTTCACATGGAATGCAGTATAGACATGATAGAAGTTGAACCAAGAAGGAATGCAATATAAATACATGTAAATATTATAATGCAAACACGTTAATATTGTTTTCGACGCGTAATACTTTATAAGAAGAGTTATATCCTTCCGCTATGTATAACCAGTATTGTTTTGTTTTCCTTAAGCCTTTTGAGGTAGGCCTATACTTATTTTTCTTTACATGTAGCTGTTGTGCTTGTAACTTAATCAGAGTTAGGTACCTTCGACACACAATTCTCCCAATATCTCTTATTATATCACTCTTTTGAAATAGAAAAAAAGTAAAAACAAGACACAATATAATACATTATTATGTGCGACGTGCTGCACGGAGCAACAGCTGATTGCCGAACTCGAAACCTGATTGGTCAAAAGCAAAGCCTTTTTATCACCATTGAACAGCGTGTTTGCCCAGAATCCTGGTCTACTCATGGTGATCACATGTACACCACGCTGACTATACCTTACCATTACCCTCATTACCATCACAAAAGAAAGGGGTGTGTCCATAATTTCAATGAAATTACCGGCTTGATATAGAGCCGCTGGTAGATTCTTTATCATTTTCCACATGAGGCTTGGCGCGAGTAGACCGGACGCCGAATCAACGTTTGACTCAGAAAAATCCGCCAGGAAGGGGAAAACACTGTCACTCCTCGCAGCAAACCAAATTGAAATTGCACCTTTCCTAATTTGATATCCATAAAGATTATTCTTTTCAACTTTCGTTGATTGAGCTGAACTTGATAATGGTGAGTACATAATTCATGAACAAATTTTGATTGGGAAAATTTTGAGCATATAAAGTATGTCTTTTCCACGTTTGTTTAAAAGTCTCTTCTCAAAACTTCATCCACCGACTCGTACCGAGTCATAATATTGATATCTTAGCTTATATGAAAATATATCATGTTAATGTCATTTTATTGGGGATTTAAGACGGTACCATTACAAATGTACCCTAAACAGGTTGAATGTATATCAAGAAAGCTAAGAAGTGTTATACTTATAGGAGTCCTTCAGTATTTAAAAGAAGTAAGGCCGGCATCTCATTTTCTGGAAGTCCAAACGCTAGACGTCCAATATTTGTTTTTTGACAAAGCCAAATGTCCTAAATTATTGCAATTAATGTACCTACAGCATCTCTTTTTCTTCAGTTATTTTTTATTATCATGTATGATCATTTTAAGCTTCTACAAATTGCCGTCGTCTTCTGATTTCCTCCTGTTAATTATTTTAATTCATTTCTATTTTTTATATTATCCTTTTGGTGAACGCATTATTTTGTTACACTCGTATCAAAGCAAAAATTATGGTACTCTTGGGCCCTGTTGCTATATACTACCACTGATGGTAACTTTGCCATCAATGTTAAATACCATGGCAACAACGCTTAATAACCAATCAAATCAAGCTTTTCATGGAAGTTACCATTAATGGCAATTTTTCTATGAATCGTATAGAAAAAGGCTGAATAGAAACCGAATTCCAAATATCTACCAATTCTGGTTACACGCAGTTTTGTATCTTTAATGTCCCAATGTTTAAAAATGTATGTCTTTTATGTCTGGGCAGGTAGGTCCGAAAATATTTAGCCCGATTATGTAGAGTTTAACATGAACACCGGATCTCCAAATGAGATAGCTATACAAAGCTAGCTGCTTAATCCTGCATGTCCACGAGGGGAGAGAAAATCTCTCTTTGTGTTCATTAAGTGGAGGTTAAATATCTACCAACTCTGGTGCTACTTGTCCCAATGTTAATCAATGTCTATTATGTGTATGGGTAGATAGGCTTGAAAATTGGCGTAAAGTTGAAAGCCCCAAATGAGCTAGCTGTGTAACCCTGGTCCGGGTGAGGTGAGGGGGACCTCTGCATGTTGAGCGCACAAATGGCGCCAACTCTTTGTGTTATGCAGGTACAGTGTAGTTGCAGTGCTATACGCTACGAATGGCGCCAATTGTGTGTGTGTGATGAAGATATAGTTGCAGTACTATACGTTACAGAATCTCTTTTTTTGGGGGGGGGATTTAATCTAAATTTTGGAATGTCACTAGTTGGATTATGCCAGTCCGGTAGACTAATGTTTGAAATGAACTGAACGTTTGCTGAATGTAAATTACATGGTTTTAAAGAAGCTTCGACTTTACCACATGCTTCATCAAGAATGTGTCTATACACACACCACATGCTCGTGTATAGAGGAGTGCAAACTACATTCTTGATGACCTTTACTTTTGATCAATCAGGCAAATACGGAGAGGATTCTATCTTCATTTTGTCGTTAAAACCCCTATTCATGATAATCCGCAAGATTTTAGTTTCTTCTTTGAATGCCTGGGGCAACAGATATGACCTGCATTCCTCTTCCAAGACTAATTTAGAGTTTAAACTTGAAGTTATTTACATGTATTTATTTATTTATTAAGTCTTCTTTTACCACGGTGGCTTCATCGATGATTTCAGCATTGTTTTACCAAATCTAAAGCTCTGTAAATCTATTTAAACAAATTTGAACAGTATATGATACAAGATACAAACAAGGATAATCAAACGGTTAGAAGCAAAGAAATATACAAGACAAAAATAGAAAATTGTTAATTCAGCGATTAATTTTTCAACCATATAATAAATGTATTTAAAGATTATCCAACTAAAAATATTCTGGAATGTGATGGCTATAACATCAAAACTAAATATAGATCCTGATGTAGTCATTCCCTTTATTATCTCTCTAAATTATTCCAATTGAATACAATTTTGGGTTTACACATTGTAAAAAAAAATATATTTCGACTCATATCTCATATACTTATTGTAACTTCGATGTAGAAAAAAAGCTGCAGAAGTAATAACATGTTAAATTTATACGACTATACAATATATTACCATGGAGTTTACCAATGATGTAATTAAGAGTACGGATTTTATAATTTGTGGACTATTCAACTGTCACTGTGACCATGGCGATCTATTGTTTGTTTGCTATACCTGACTGATTAGAAAGCATTTGTATGCTTTTAAGTAAAGCAACCAGGAAACAAACGGTTTTAAGTAATGAAGAGTAATGTTTTACATAAAACTGCAAATAACTGTCCGTTTTGTTCTCTTTGAAATGATCATTTAGAACACTAAGTTCAATATAATAGGAGAGAAAATATGATACTCAACCAGTCCACCCTTTATTCTTCAGTTACGAAAAATAAACAACACCCCACCCCCCACAACAAAATACCAAACAAAATAGATGGGGTATGAACAATTAATTGTAAACTGTACATTTTAGTTATATGGTATTCATCATGATTCAAATTGTCTAATCATCGAAAAACATTTCATCCCCTGTGCAGGCGTCAGAGAAAGCAGCAGAGAGCGGGTTAGACAATGTGAACACGATGGAGAATGGTGGAGTCATTCCTGACAGCAAGGATAAAGATGATCCCTGGGATGTCGCTCTAGGGGAAATCAATCCAGGAACAAAATGGAGTGGTGAGTTTGTTTGATTGTTTTTTTGCTTGTTTGTTTGTTTTACCCGACTGATATGATAGTATGTGTATACTCGTAAATAAGCAACTAGGAGACCGACGGCTTTAAAAGTCCTCTCCGAGTCCGAGGGACTTGGTAATGAGGATAAATGCCTTTCCAAAGGGCACTGGCACACTGACTTGATTTCGAGCCCGCGACCTCTCAGTTACGAGACCACTGAGCCATCATGCCTTCTTCATCTGTCTTTTCAATTCTAAACAAGTGATCCTACATTTGCTCAGGCAGCAATCGCTCTAGACAAAAACCAGCTCAAGAGCAATTTCAATACGCTTGTAAGTTGTACGTCATGTATTTGTGTCCTGATTACGTAAAACGTCTTTGTCATGTTCGCCCATTTAAATAGGTGTGACGCACAGGACTATTGAACGAACTCGACTCGAGTTGATTTCTAAAAGTTGTTGCTCCAATGATCGGATTTATTTCGTTATAAGTATAGGGATACAATTGGGATTATGTTAGGTTTAGGATCAGCATAAGGGTTTGTAGCTATTGTAGTTCTTTACTGAGTTTTAACACCCATGTGTCTGAATCGTGTTTCAATAAAAGTAAATCAAGACAATTACATTGAAATGATCCACTACCTCCATAATTACCTGAGGTAGTCTTTTATGTTGTAATTTTGCTTGATCTTCATTGTGAAAGTAACACTTTTTGGTTCTCTTGCTTTGTAAAAAAAAAAAAAATGTACGATGCAAAATGTAGTATGTCAATGCAACTTTTGTAACTTGGAATGGTGGAAAATGAGCCCAATCGAAACTCTTTTGATTTTGTTTCTTCTGATTCATTTTGGTTGGTCGATAAAACCTTGCAAAAACTTAAAACGATCATCTTGCAAGTTTGTATTTTTTGTTTTCTCCATCCTCAGAGCGCACAGGAACCGGTAAGGTCATCTTCATTCTACAGTCCCTCCTTAAACTCCTCCTCCTTCTCGGATGCCTCTATCTCTTCATCTGTGCCCTGGACTTCCTGGCAACTGCCTTCAGACTGCTCGGTGGTGAGGCCGCGGGGGAGGTGCTACAGAACAGCGAACTCCTGGCGAATCCCGTTTGCGGTCTCATGATCGGCGTGCTCGTCACCGTGCTCGTACAGAGCTCCAGTACTTCCACGTCGATCATCGTATCTATGACGTCAGCTAGAATTAGTGAGTATTCCCAATTTTCATCACGTTTTCTTTGTAAAATTTTCTGATTTGTAATTATAAAAGATATACATTTTGTGTAGCAATGATTAAAAACGAAGTAAACTGGATCCCCAGAAAGTGACAGGGGTGGAGTGAGTTGGGTAAGGGAAGTTTGCAGGTCAGAATGTACATTTCAGTTGACAGAACGGTCGACTGCCAGTAATGAAGATTATATTTTATAATGTTTTTTTTATAGAAATTCAAACGGGCAGTATACACCGGCCCATCATAAGGAAACGCCACCGATGATAATGGTTTCAAATAGACGATGGTGATGACAATTTTGACGTATTGATAACACTTACATTCATTTTTCTCCTCTCTCGAACAGTTTCTGTGAGGCTGGCCATCCCTATCATCATGGGTGCCAACATCGGAACTTCGGTTACAAACACCATCGTGTCGCTAGGTCAGGTAAAGGAGAAGAACGAGTTCCGTCGTGCATTCGGTGGTGCCACGGTCCACGACATGTTCAACTGGTTGTCGGTGCTCATTCTCTTACCCCTGGAAGTGATCGCACAACCCCTCTTCCGACTCACTTTACTCATCGTCGAAAGCGCTGGAATTGAGAGAAACAATGTCAAGATCGAAATACTGAAAGTCATCACCAAACCGTTCACCAACTTGGTTATTAGGGTAAGAATGAAATCATTATATCAATAAATGATAGTATTTGTACATTTGAGTATTCGGTATCAGTGCTAAGTATCTAGTAACGTCATTCTAGAAGGCAAACACCAGTGACAATTTCATTTCAAAGCGGGCACCACCCTAACTATTGTCCGAACAGCTCCATTCAAGTGGCTAATTAGCTCATTGAGAGTTTTAAAAGATAATTTTGCATGATATTTCCTTGAAACCCTGGGTATAAAACCACCTATCAGAAGTCTGAGCTTGAATTCAAGAATGTTAAAGGTTATGATGGTGAATTGAGGAAAGGCAGGCGTAGACGGATTAAACAAATATATCAACGGAATTAAAAGAATACATTGTTTATTTAACTTCTTTCCTCTTCAGATAATCGCCGAGGTCGATTACTTTCTAAGAATGTTTTTCTTCTCTTGTGTTTGTCTTACAGATTGATAAGGGGGCCATCGAAGACACCGCCCTCAACCCAAACCTCACCGATGTCCGCCTTCTTAAAACATGTCTTGTTGAGACACCCGAGGTAATAACAGCATCACCAGGCGACATGACAACGGCTCTTATGTCATCCACCACGCCCAAACCATGTGAGTACTTATCTCATGTGGCGACTTCCAGTTAAGGATAGCTGCATTATGATGCTTTAATTCACTGATATATAGCTCTCAATTGTCTTTTTAACTTAAACAAAGTAAATTGCAATTTACGGATTATTAGGAAAGAAGATATGACCACAAAAAACAAATACATTTCATTTCACTATCACTATTTTGTCTTACTCAATTTCTGTCACACTGTGCATGATTTATTTTCCATAAAGATCACTGACATTGACATCAATATTATAGCGAAAGAATCTTAAACTAGATCTTCCATTTGCTTTCCTCTTAACCCTATTTTAACTGGGCTATTTCAGACCAGGTTTTTTACTGGGGGGGGGGGGGGGTCAATTTGACCCCCCCCTAAGATCTCGGCCGTTTCACCGCCGATCGCCGCGAAAATTTGCATGCATGTCAAGTGAAGTGTATAGAATACTATGGTAATTTCAAATTTTTGAAAAATTCACTCATTTGCATATTTATGGTAATTTATGCAAATAAGGTCATAAAATTCACATTTCGGCCCATAAATCATAGATTATTCATATTTAAGTATTCTTTTTCACTACATATATTTATTAGACCATTTGGAATAATAATACAACACAAAAAATTGGAAGAGCCAGGTTATTCCTTATGTTATCTCTTGTTTTTATAATTTCTTATGTATTTCATTGTTTTTTTAACTTTTGTATTTTATTGTTTTTGTTGTTTTATTTCATTTATAACTACAATTCAACTATTTTGACCCCAAAACAAACATCTAAACTTTAAACAAGACTGAATAACCAATGTTTTATCTATTTTTAGGAAAAATGACTTTTACATATGTTTTGTACACAAATCACGAAAATGAGTGATTTTCGGGCTAACATGCGAAGACAAAAGGTCACGTGACCTTGTAACCGTAGGTCCGATTTTCAAAAAAATTGTTTTAAAAGATGTGTAAGACTCGAAAGTAAAAAGTCAGGAGAGGAAAATTTTATACCTGCCGCGGTTTCGGAGTAGTCGTGAAATTTCTACAGGGGGGGGGGGGGTCAAATTGACCCCCCCCCCCCCCCAGTTAACGTAGGGTTAAAGTATTACTTTATTTGTAAAACCAGCTCAGAATGAACTCCTCTAAATAGACAATCGTTTGTGTTTTCCTCCATCAGGTGAGTGGCATTGGTTTGCATACTCTGGCTTCAGTGATACGGTTGCTGGGATTGTCATGTTGGTGTTTGCTCTAGCTCTGCTCTGCATCTGTCTGGTGTGTATCGTCAAACTCCTCAACTCACTGCTCAAGGGAAGCATAGCCCTCGTCATCAAGAAGTTCGTCAACGCTGATTTCCCCGGTTACCTGGGCTTCCTGACCGGGTACATCGCCATCCTGATCGGGGCCGTGTGTACCTTCATCGTCCAGAGCAGCTCCATCTTCACCTCGGCTATGACCCCACTCGTAGGGATCGGCGTCATCACACTCGAGCGCATGTACCCACTCACTCTGGGATCGAACCTCGGTACGACCGCGACCGGCATCATAGCCGCCCTACCGAATGAGGGTAAGGACCTCGCCAACGCCATGCAGGTCGCCCTCTCCCACCTTTTCTTCAATATCTTTGGCATCCTGATCTGGTACCCGATTCCTTTCTTGCGTAAACTCCCGATTGGTATGGCCCGCGTCATGGGCAACACCACGGCCAAATACCGCTGGTTCGCCATCTTCTACCTACTCATGATGTTTTTCGTTATGCCTTCTCTTGCGTTCGCGCTCTCCATCGCCGGGAACATCTACCTGTTCGTCATTGGTGGCGCACTCCTCTTTGTCTTCATCATCATCGTCACCATTAATGTCATCCAGCGGAAACGTCCTTCTCTTCTTCCTTCAGTTCTCCGGACCTGGGATTTCCTTCCCTGGTTTCTGCATTCTCTCAAACCCCTCGATTACTTGCTCGGATGTCGATGGTGTCGTAATCGATTCGGCAAGGACAGCGATAGTACGGACTCTATTGTCGCCGTTGCTGACGAGGAGACGAATAACTTCAGTGGTCTTGATAACACAGGTTTTGATACTCCCTTGTAACCGTGACCAGTAAGGCTTTGAACTGCATAAAGCCCAAGACTATTGCAGAAAGACAATTTCCTATTTCTTCCTACCCACTTATGGATGTCATTCGTCTAAATTAGTTTTAAACAGGTTCGGTTGAGTTGTAGTTTTGTTCGGTATTTACTAACCATGTTCGTTATAGATTTCCTTCCCAATGTTAACTAAACTGTCATGTTGTACCACATGCCCCCCCCCCCCCCCAATGGAAGCCATCTTATGAAAATATCTCACTTTTTGTAATTCTTTAGAGGGGGAGGTAGAGTTCTTAAGAATTCTTGTTGGTCATCGATGTTCTGTGCCATATGATTCTGCATTCGATGCCGCGAGATGAAATTCTTTTATTTATTGTGTAGCCTTTTCGAAAGAACACATATTAAAACCATTTTTTATTCATTAAAAATAAATAATTTCGCATTTTGTTTATGGTTTCAAATTGTCAATTCGCACTATTAATATATTCATACTCTATCGACGGGGAAATTATTGAACGCACTACCAAGATACAAGTTCTGTCTTAGAGACCGTAATTGGACTTTATTCGTTTTTTTCAGCTGAGCATTCGATTCTATCCTTTGTTGAAGTCCTGCAATATATGCAAACACTTGTGTTTCTTACTTTTATGGAATCATGCTGTAAATTTCCCATTCATTTAAACATTTCTATATTTTGTATCCATTCACTAAAGTCTTCTCATTAAAAATTATTCAGTACTATATGAATAAACAATACATGGTTATTTAGAGCAATATGTCTGTTAATGTATTTTTTTTAATAGAAAGAACAAGCTAAACTATTTGTAGTCGAAGATCCATAATACATGTACTATAATTTTATAATATTATTCAATCTTCTCTTCAACTTATTGTGATTTAAACTAAACAATACACCAACTCGAACTGAAAATATTCAGAAAGCCATGGATGGAATGTTAATAAACAATATATCTGAAATGATGCATTATTTTAAATACAAAAATGCTGTATATAATCAAAGATGATTTCTGAATAAAAATATGCAAATTAGCAATACAAAAATATGTGTACATATTTCCATAGTAGGAAAAAGCTGCTAATATAATGTTTATATGTATATTTCTGCTGTATTTAAAATTTTATCTTGAGTATTCTATGTTTTGCAATA
Organism: Strongylocentrotus purpuratus; assembly: GCF_000002235.5. NCBI lineage: Eukaryota > Metazoa > Echinodermata > Echinoidea > Camarodonta > Strongylocentrotidae > Strongylocentrotus > Strongylocentrotus purpuratus. Next base: position 18,496,146 of record NW_022145615.1, on the reverse strand, counting down.
AATTTGAAAAGAAAAATGCAAATATTTTGAGTCAGAATCTTAATTAGATTGTTGTTCTTCTAATTCCTATCTATCTTGTTCTTATTTTCTATATCTTCAAATTCTTCTTTTTCTTCTTTTTCTTTTCTCCTCCTTCTCCTTCTCCATCTTCCCCTCTTGATCTCCGTCTTCTTCCTCCTCTTCTCCGTCTTCTTCCTCCTCATCTTCATCATTTTTGTTTCTTCTTCGTCTTCCCTTCTCCGTTTTTACCTTAACCATCTCCTCCTCAGTCATGTCCCCTTATTAAACAATATACAAAGCTTATATTTAGGGAGGTATTTGGTAAGAGATATCTGTTGAATATACGATAGTTTTTTCCAGTTTACTTCCAGGTTAACCAAAAGAAAATATGTGAAATCTAGTTCGAAATGCAAAATTTGCAAAAAGAAAATATGGCTTCTATGTCGTATTATAAAACAATAGAGAAAATTCACACAAGGCTATACATATTCAAGATGGATGGGGGACAATGATTTAACTTTAATAGTAGTGTAATAAAGATATGTTAGATTCCCTGGTGAGGTTTCATGCAAATAGTGTTTGTGATAAGAATAAGTTGTGATAATAACTAGGAAGATAATCTGTGAATAATATAGACAAAAAGACGTTTGTGATAAAGTTAACAACTAAATTGTTCATATCCCTTATTTTTTTTCGTAACTCAAGAATAAAAGTGAGACTGGTTGAATTGGGCCTCTGTTGAACGCTTTATATTCAAGCTATTATATGTGTCACATTCTCAGTAATTATTGATCGGGATAAATGAAAATTTTCCAAAATTAAAGAATAAAACAATTTGGTAAGGGGATGAAAGCTTCAGCTGTTAACATATGCACTTCAGTGAGCATCAGAGAAGAAAAAAGTAACTAACGTTATAACGAAAACCCTGATAGATGGCGCTACACCTTAAACTACTTCTGTTCCCATGGATTACCATTTCTGATTTGCATACTCGGATAGGCCTCCACTGTTGCCCATAAAGCTGGAATAACTTTTTTTTTCTTACCTCTGTTCATGGGATGATTGTGTCGTCAGGATGTCTTCTAAGAACTAAAGAAAGTGGACAATCAAGATTTATCAATAAATTTATGAGATGGTATTATCTATCAAGAATAAATCTTATTGTCAGTGGGCAACAATCGAACATAGTTTTCAATTAGAAAGTTTGCTCAGTATACTCTTGCTTAAAAGATTAATAATATTCTAGGTTTCTATGGCGCTTGATACATCTACCAAGTCTGAGTGTCGTTGCCGAGTGGTTAAAGGCGCTTGACTGGAGATTCGAAGGTTGGGGGTTCGAATCCAGACACGGCACTAATATCCTTTGCATTTGCTACTCTCCACCCAGGTGTTAAATGGGTACCTGGTAGGATGCGACCGTCACTGTTGGTCAAACAGTTTTTCGAGCGTCAAGTAACGCCTGGCTGCATGGCTGCTCCCTAGGGAGTGGAGATTGTGCACACAGTGTGTGCGGGCAAGTATTGAATCCAATGACTGGGGTAATAATTGGTTGCAGGCATGTCCTTGGGAGTATTACAGTTATCCATCACCAGGCGCCAATATACAGACGCTCATAAACGGACCAATCAACAATGACTTTCTCAAACTTCCGCATTTTGTACCCACTTCAAACTCTGTTAAAGGTAATGTAAAGTTTTGGGCATTTTTGAAAATTGGACGGATAGTAATTCTTTAAAATGTTGATATATTTTGTTGCCCCTATGGATGTCATATAAGCTCTAAAAAATATAGCCCCTAAAACACTTCTGCTTTCGAAAAAAATCAAATATTTCAAATAGCGCCTAAGGCCATTCCATGGTAGCTTCGACCATGGCAATCTCAGAATATGTAGTTCTGATATATAATTTCCAAATGCGTATAGCAAATCGGCCGATTGTAGTCAAGAAACATCGTTTACAAGCTAAAGTAATATCAGTCTTGAGAGGGAGCTCTACAACATAAAGAGTTTATTATTTACAATCTCATCACTTTAGATTCAATTTCAACCGCGACAACAATCATTGCAAATTATAAAATCGCACATGCTTCCAATATGTTCATTTGAACCGAATTCATGACCTTGTATTCATAACTTTGTATTACCTTTAAAAGTACTATGTCCCATTTGCAGGCCAAACAAATGAAAAGGTTAAATTCCAACGGCATTTGAAAGATAATACTAATTTAGAACTTCCCTAAAAACAAGGGGGCTTGAAAATGTCTTTAAGTGGGAAAATAACGACTATCAGTTGTCGAATCGACTTAGGAGCTATAGAGCCAATAAGAAATAGTCTGATTTTTCAGACCATTGTACCGAATGGTCGTATGTTTTATGCTGCGCAAAGATTCAATCAGTTTAATTTTGGCCATTACAAGAAGTGGGTTATAGATGTAGACAAATGCTCAGGTACCCTTTACAGCTCATTTTATGTATGTTATTACCAAAGATGAAAAAAGCCAGTCAGTCACTCAATAGTGTCTGACAGTGAAGTCTAGCAAGTAAACGGTTTCCTTGCATAGTTTGAATATTAGGACACTGCTTAACGTTTAAATTTCACAGATAGGAGATACATGACATATTCATAATTCCTGTAAAGTTCTACAGAATTTGATGTTGGCTGCAAAAGGGACATAGTATCTTTAATGTAACATCTAACAAAAGAGGACTTACGAATAAAAAATCATGAAAAGATACACTGACCAATGCAGCCTCGAAGCAATTAATTTAAAGAGTTCCAAGTCTACGGATCGAGCTGACTTGAGGATGAGAAAGATGTTTTTCTAGTTCTCATTACGCAGTGAATACTATTGTTATTGTCACGTTTTTGTTTGCACATTAAAGCTATAACTTCTTAAATTCCGATTTATTTTTAAATACAAAAAGGAGGGCATGACACAAATGGGATGAACATAAACCTGTGATAATGTGTTACCTGGCGGCTTGGCACCATGCTACTGATTGTCAATATTCATTATGAAGGGAAGGATGACATGCAGATTACTATAGATGGCGCTAGATTAAAGACGGTAAAACTTCCCTTAGACTCCCCCCTCTCATTATCTATTCCCTCTCTCTCTCTCTCTCTCTCTCTCTCTCTCTCTCTCTCTCTCTCTCTCTCTCTCTCTCTCTCTCTCTCTCTCTCTCTCTCTCTCTCCCCTCCCCCCTCCCTCTCTCTCTCTCTCTCTCTCTTGACAGGGGGGGGGGGGGGGCATGCATCGCTCTCGTTCTCCAATAACTCTACCACCCCTCACATTTCTCCCTTTCTCTGTTCTCGAAATCCCAAGACTGTTGATTCTTAAAAAATACTTATTTCAAGTTCCTTAGGAGGGGGCGTATAAAACTGTACTGCAAACGTTCGATCTATCACACTTAGCCGTACTGTCAATTTTCAGGTCCCCCCCCCCCCCCTCCGTTCGCTTTGATAAAAGAAAAGTATAACACGAACAGAATGGAGCATGGAGCTATAACTAGCACCTATAACAAAAAAAAGGGGGGGGGGGAGAGGTCACATGGCAACCCTCTATGCGCCTTCATTTTAAGCCTTTTACTGGATTGTCCACCGGTGTAAAAACTGTTTGAAACTACGGCAAGGCCATGCAAAGTTAAAATGAGAGTCCCAGTGAATTACTTTGAAAGTGCATGCATTGAGCACGGAGTTTTCTACGCGATACAATTCTACACATAAAAAGATTTCGTTTGACTTTTCCTACCACATATTAGACGTAGGAAAGAAATTTAAAAAAGAAAGAGAACGAAACAAGACAAAGTATTAAACATGTTTAATTGGATCTCTACAATGGATCTAAACTATACTTCCTTATTCGTCTCTTATTAATTTTTGCTAGTAATTCCGCATGAAGAAACCAAACCAAGGCTTTTGTATCATGTATATGGTGTCTTATTCTGTAAAGCACTTGGAGACATATGAATGTAAAGCTCATCTTATCGTGGAAATACTGATTATTCTTAATCAATAATATTTAAAACGAAAAAAACAAACATTAAACGTTGCCTTTGGGGCTTACAAAAGCCGTACAACTACAAAGGATTTAAAATGCTGTGATGCATCAGGGAGATTTATAGGTTCTCTGTCAATTTTATTATTATTATTATTATTATTATTTTATCATGAATCCTCTATCTTGCAGAACATGGTAAAATCTGACCTTTCTTGCCATTTTACAATATTATATGAGCGGTGTCTCACTTCCTTTTTCTCTTTTATACAAAGGTCATTTTAACTTCTTATATTGTATCATTATTTACCTTTAATATGATCTTACCTTTACTGTATATATTTGATGTTATACTTTATTTTTTCTGTCACTATATTCAATATGGAAACATTTTGCATATCTATTTGTATTTTTTACAAAGCAGGGCAACATGAAATATTAGTATTTTGTTTTTTATCGTAACTTATTTCATATTGCTAGCTTTACTTGTTTATCATTGTGCTTTGATGTTAATATGCTTGATTTATTCAATTTGTTGTCTTTTTCTTCCTACAACTGTTAATATATATATATATATATATATATATATATATATATATATATGTATGATTTTGTTTTGAGAAATTTGTATATACATGTATTTTTATTGAGACAGGGCCTTATGGAAGACCATTTTTTAATCTGAATGAGATACCCTGTATAAATATGTGACATAAATAAATTTAAAAAATGCGAAATCAGTCAAAATTATAAAGGATCTTATACCAATTAAGAGTGCCATTAACGGAATTTAAAAAAAAATTGTTATCGTTGCAGACGACATTCGACAAACGGTCCACAAAACAACGTTCAGCAAATATGCGCAATTCTTAATCCTGATTAACTGAATCGATCCGCTCAAAATCCACAAATATTTTCCTGCAATTTTAGAACTGATTTATAGAATAAAAATCAAATTGAAAACGCGAAAACATGATGCAAGAAAGGGACAAACAATAATAGCTTCCGGTCTTTCCTTTCATCTATACATCTAAAAAGAATTACACTCTGCCGCGGGATAAAGCATTGCCGTCTCCATGACATCCAACTACATAACTTGAGGGGTTGCTCAGTTCATTGTACCACTATTTAATCATTCGATGACACTAAATTGGCAACCTATTACCTCTGTATAAACATGCGACAGAGCTTTCGTTTAAACGCCCTTTTTATTTAATCTCGAGGAAGAAAAAACAAGTTTGATACGTAGGGGAAAAAATCCACTTAGCACTCGTAAGGCTTCTCGAGATCTTTATATCGAGTTTAAATCTTTTAGGGATGAATGGAACGAAAAGGAGCAAGGAGATATATTAACTGGTATCTGATCGGATCATAGAAGAAGAATTTAGCATGTGGGAGTGACGTAACAATCTTCTTATAGAAGACAACAGTTTATTGGACTGAGAGATATTCTATTTGACGATCTCGAAAGTTGTCTCCTGCATAAATCTTGTGCATGTTCAAACTTTGAAAGTTATAATCATCAAAATGACCATTTGGGAACAGCTATGAGAGGGGTTTTTTGTCGATATATTTTCTACAGTCTGGCTAAGAAAGAACAATGCAGAATGATATGAATTCTAATTACCAGCAACAATTTAATGTCCATTGGAGAAAGATTTCGATGAGTGTTTCATGTCTTGGTTATGGAACTGCCCAAGACATTTTCATCGTCTGATACACCCAAAGATAATACAACGCTTCGTTTTGTTTGTATCTGTGTGCGAATGTGTTTCTTCTTTTTTCTCGTTAAATCTACAGGGATATTATTAACGATTTCTCAGTTTAAAAAATGGAAATTGTGAAACTGATTTCGATAAGGCATCTTCCAATGCCCATGGAATTTAATTCCTTCATAGATTTATCACTGAACAATTTTTCTTTGTACAATGACTACAATGTATGGGAGGGTTTTTGTTTTGTTTTAGTAGCTCCAGATCATCTGACCCTGCCAACACGAATATCTTTTCTTGTTGCAACATAATGTGACACCCAATCTTTTCTCCCTATCTGATAATGATTGAATATGAGTATTTCTTCACAAAAGTGCAAATTGTGTAACACATTTATTTTTCCATTTTACTTCGTAATTGTCATGCTCGGGGTGGGGAGCACCGGGATGAATACAAAACAAAGGACATGATATTAAGATCGACCTTTATGAAATGTTTACGAGTAAAAAAATGCGTGATAAGACCATCAATAAATTGCCTATAAAACTTCATTGAAAGCATGTCTATCGATACAGTTACGTGATGATGTGTCGGTGCTGAATGTACAACTTGTAATTCACTCGTTGAGTTTGGTATACACTACAAACATAAACTCATTGGCGTCGCTATGAGCATGAAGTCTTTCGTCTACGGCTGATTGTCAACGAAATGGAGTTAAGTCTTTTGTCAACTTTGTTTGGTGCTACGGCAGGCACCCAGTGAAAACGAATTCGTTTGATAAAATTATGGAAATGCAAGCACTACTTTAAACAAACAGAACTTTGCCATTCCTTGCTCATTTTTCCTGATTGAGGTGTCATATGGAAGGGAAACTTAACTTTCTAGAAATGTGGATTTCTCCTTGAAATTCAGATACCGTCTGCCAAATGACTTTTTGGTTTCCTCTCTTCAAATTCATTTTGATCACTCATTCGTGAAATATATATTTTATGTGTTACATCAAATGAAAGAGAAGGATCTAAGCTTTCCAAATATGTGTAATTTTTTAATTATAAATGTGATTAAGTTATGATAAAACATCGATAAATCTCGGTTTCGTTTTTTCTGGGACGCACTGTATAGAGCTGTACCATCACCTTCATGGATTTGTAAGAGACAGTAACGTTCTAGGAAACTAAAATATATTTTTTATAGCCTTGAATCTTTTATCAAATTGTTCGATTATAAATTCAATTACAAAGTGATGCGATTCAGTTTCCTACAACGTTTTTGTCTCTTACAAAATGTGGAGGAGGCGCAATGGCTCAGTGGTAGAGCAGTGGTCTCGTAATCAGGAGGTCCCGGGTTCAAAACCAAGTCAATCCGTCGGTCCCCTGGCTGTTTACTTATATAAGGTAATGCTTTCTTAGCTGTCAGGTAAAACAATCATCAAACAAAATTTATTTAAAAAACCCCGCTGAAATGGTGTATAAATGTGAAGATGTCGTCAGAACACGAAGTTTGTTTCGAATCTGATGTGGACCTGGTGAAGAAAGAGGTATAGCAGTATAGCGGTTCATTCATTTGACACTGGGTTCGAATCCCAGTCCAGCGCTGTTATCCTTTGACAACGCGTTAATCTATACATTCCTCTCTCCAGCGGGGTGTAAATGGGTGTCTGTTGTGCTTGGATATAACCGGATAAGTATCAAAGGGGAAGTCCACTCTGATATTAATTTGTTTTTGATAGAATAAGAAAAATGAGAGAAACAAATCAGTATCAATTTGAGTAAAAACCGACTATAAATAATTTTAAAGTTGCGAATCTTTTAAGGTCTGATCAATCAAACAAACACAAATTTGCACCTCTGTGAGGTATCCTTCAATAAGTTTTATCTTCCCTAAAGAAAATTCTAAATAAATATTCAACCTAAATATAACTATTGCAAATATGTTTTTATACAACCCATGTATGAAACGAATCTATTCCGTCATCATTAACAAAGAAAATTAAAGTTTATGACATTTCTGTACAGAAAAAAATGGAGAGGATCTCGTAAGGTACGTCAAGGTGTTACCAATTTGTGTTTTTACAACTTTAAAAAATTCACAACTGTTTACATTTTTAATCGGTATCTATTCTTAGCAAGGTGGACTTCCCCATAGCACTATACAAGCATTATTTTCACAGGAGCGCCATGGCGTGACGTGCAATTCCGCTGTATCATGTGCCACTATAATATTTCTTAAATTTATTATTGTCATGACTACCAGTCCTTAATTGAATTGCGAATTATTTATCATTGTGTATGGCAATGACACACATCTTTAGGTAAAACATTTATGGGCGAGACATGATAATTACCCCGTTAGCTTTCACATTTTGCGCTCTATAATATGATGATGAATTAGGATTTGGATTTGGATGGCCTGTCAATTTAGGTGATCTGGAAGAATAGGTTTTAATTAGTTCAGGTGTGGTGAAAAAGAATCCTCACTTTCTATCCTCAGAAAGTACTTCAAAAGGAAGGCAAAATAGTAATTATCTAACTGAATTCCGTTGATCACCCGTTAGAGCGATCCTCAACGGGCATTAATCCCTCGTCTTTTATGCCCAATTTCAATGTCGATGAGTTTAAAGCTACTTCTCCGTATTATTGCGGTGAATATAAGATGGGGATTATGAAGGGGCATGGGATTAAAACAGGTGATAATGGATGATGGGCGCGAGATGTAGGAGAGAGGATTTGCGCGGTCATCAAACAACATCGAAAGCTGGAGAGGAATAAAGGCGCGAAATCAAGGCGGTCTTGATGTTCCTTGAGGGAAATGAATAGGTAGGTTGGTGGGAGCAAACACCGTAAGTGTTTAGAAAGCTTCCGATCCCGCTAACTATCTTTTCCATTGTGGTAGATACAACCTCTTTCTTTCTTTCGTTCCCCCTTTATTTCTTTCTTTCTTTCTTCACGAGCCCTCTGGTATGCCAGTCTTAATTAAAACATCTTTCTCCAAGATGAAAACTAAACATTACGGATCAGATTAAAGAGGAGCTTTAGGATGGAGGCAACTGAAAAATATTTACGCTGCAGTACGAGGAAGAGAAAGACCACGTAATGAGTAATAATAATAGTTCGATCTTATATAGCGCATTTCAGGACCGCAGGCCCTCTCAAAGCGCTTTACAGAAGGTATATTATGAAGCACAATCATATACTATCTGTTAATCAACACATTTGCCTTTGCTTTACGAGCAAAGCCAGAGACTAATTTCTCACACTTTTTATCTCTTCATACTACTTTCTGTCCCGTTTTTGCGTTTTCTTTATTTTTTTCTACCTCTACATATCTCCCACCTTAATTTTCTTTCTTTTCTTACTCTCTAATCATTCGCCCTGTCTGTCTGTCTGTCTGTCTGTCTTATGTCTATCTCCCTCTCTTTCTCACCTTCTCAGCCACACACACACACACACACACACACACACACGCACACATTCTCTCTCTTTCTCTTTCTTTCCCACCTTTTTAGCCCCCCCTCTCTCTTTCTGTCTCTCTCACCTTCTCAGCCCCTGTCAATATTATATCTTCATTTCATATCTGTACCACACCGTATATACATTCTTATAATGACCAGGGTAATTTCACAAAAATGTGTTCTTCAGATGCAGTTACTAAACAATCAGTAAGCCGAATAGTCAAAATAACAATATGATGCTTGCGTCCCCTTTATTTAATCTCATTAATCTTCTGTTCATCTAACTTCTTCAGGTCTTCATATTGTGACATCAAACACTTTCACACCACTCCCTCCCCGAAAACAAATAGAGCATGTATCTTAACTCTGCATAATATTTAATTATTTCTTCAAGCCGTGTGATGTTGGAAACCATGTAACGATTATGTTGTATTAAACACGTAATGTGGTTACGGGTCAGTAGCACAGTGTACTAGATTGAAAAGATAACATGTTATATGATTAGGGAAGGCAGATCGACCGATCAATACTCTTTCATCCCCGTAGTAGTAAACAACTCTCTACCGGTCAATAAGTTTCACATCAGTCTTTTATTTCAAGGGCGTGCTCCCATCTCCATCTATATTGAGTGCCGATCGACGGAAGTGAGAAATAACCGACCCCTTCATGACCCAAAGAACACAATTTGCAAACAAGCACAAAGAACATGCCCAAGAAATAATACTACTTCCTCTGAATACTAAATTTTGCTTAATAAAACTTCCGCCGCAAAGCGTAATGATGCCTTATGATATGGCCCCTTTTTGTGTTAGCTAAAACAATTTTACGAAATTGAAAGATTCCTCGACTATACCCTTGATATGAACTTCACAAGAATTCTCTAATTGCAGTCGGAAATTCCATTAATATTTTGTGTGTTGTGTGTGTGTTGTGTGAGAAAGGTTCAATCGCTGCGAATGTACTTTTTGATGTTGATGCTAGCCCGCATGCGCAGTGGTGCGTAGCTCAGTTTGCGAGCGTTGATTGGCCGCCACCACCTGTGCGATAACTTTTGATACCCCTTCGGTATCCAATGAATATTGGTATGGTGTGAGCGTATCAAAGACGGGAAGTGAGAACAGGTCGCACCGACGACGAGAGTTTTATTGTTCAAGAGCATTTATTTCGCAGCAATTATTTCATGACCGGTGTATTAAACCTGCGTGAGTCAAGTGGACAAAGTCATTCAAACAGTTAGACAGAAGCTCGCAGTCATCACACAATCCTTCTCTGTTAGTCCAATCATGACACTCGCTCATAAGGTGTAAACTTTTTCGACGAGAGAGTTATTTTGTCAAGTCAAAACAATAAATTAGGAATCGCGGGATAACCGACTTTGGACCAGTGATTTGAGCGCTCGAGCGGAGATCGGGTGAACCACCGGGCGGTCAGCTACGGGCGTGAGGAGAGCGAAAGTTCGGAGACTCCACCTGTTAATATCAGGCGATCTCATCGAGAACATTTCTTCAACATAAACGGGAAATGGAATCACTTTATACCGCGGCAACAAAACATATGGTGAGTTCTTGACATTCTTGGTTCTGTTATGGGATGGGAATTTCCCCTGTTAATATAAATAATTAAAATTTATCGGTATTGCGGTCAATAATTGCCGATTTCTGGTGCCTGGGTGCATGAAGAGACCGATGTTTTTTTCTTTTTCATGTGTGTATGTGTATGTTTTTTTGACTGATTGTTTTTGTGTCTGTTAATTGTATTTACGAAATCATGTATGATGTATACATTGATGTTTCGCATTTATATTTCAGGTCCAATTTGTTTTCTTTTGCTTTAAATATGTTTCTTTTTTCTATGTATTCATCTTTTACTTCGCTAGTTTTTGTTTTGTTATTCAGGAAAGTGTCTGATTGTTAAGACCATTTTGCAGTTTTTACAATAACAAAAAGTATCTTGCAAATTAGACAGTAAAAGCCCCTTCAATATAAAGCTAAATGATTCAGATGAAAGCCTATAAAAATATTGATGATATAACAAGGGCCCAAGTAGTGACCTATTTGCAAAAATATTTGTTCACGAGAATTTATGATGTTAGCAATTGCTTTTCTTCCCTCCCTTCTTTCTCTCTATATGCTATCAAATCAGGCTTTTATGACAATTCTCGTAAATGTTATCTTTTTTAATGCAGTCACCGAGGCATCTTGCTATGTTTGAGATGTCACGAAGAGAGATCCTCGAGAAATATATCCATCAAAATGGGGAAGATGAGAGTGAATACCAAGAGAAAGTGAGGAGAATGAGTGTGGATACTACCAGTGATCACGAAGAGGAACGTGTTAAGGAGGAGCGGGCTGGAGCTACAGAGATTGATGAGATGGAGAGAAGGAGGGTCATGGAGGAGCAGAGGCGGATCATTGAGGAACAGAGGAGGATAGTAGAAGAGCAGCGCCGGAGGATGGTTGAAGACCAGCGAAGACAGCTCATGGAGGAAGAGGATGAGGAGAGGAGGCTCATTCTTGAGGAGCAGAGGCGGCGGATGATGAGAGCAGATCGAGATGAAGAGGAGGATGAGGAGGAGGAAGAGGAGGAGGAAAGGGAAGAAGATGATGGAAGGCGATCAGAGGATGAGATGAGGGAGGATGAACCCCCTGGTAGACGTGAAACCAGCCACGCCCATATTGATCTGAACATGATGCGAGCCAACGCCCACCTCAAGGAGATGATGGATAAAAACCGCCGATTTGTTTCTACCCGCCTGGAGGAACCCATCACCCAGTCCCCTCCTCCTCTCACCAACGGTAGTAACCATGACAACGACCATGATCCCTACCTTTCCCACCGAGCTGCGCATGGAGGCAGTCCTGATTTACCACACTCCTACATGAAAGCAGCGCATCCTCTCATCAAGAAGGAAGACGGAATCGCCAAGATGGAGATGGATATTGGGTTGAAAGATGAGATGAAGATGGGAGCAGGCCTGGAAGACAGAGATGGAGACAAACCTCAGACGGAATGGTCTTTTGAAGAACAGTTCAAACAGGTAAGATTTTCAGAAGATACCTCAAATTCATCTTTGATTTGTCTAATATATACTAAATTGGTGATTGTTAGTTTTACACAATTTTGTGTCAGGCTTTTTACACAATTTATAGAGTAAATTAATAATACCTCAATTTGTGTAACAAACATACCAAACCAAACAATAGTTTCCCTGACACCTGTTTATAAAGTGATTTAGTTTAATAATGATATATTCAAATAAAAGTTTATTCTTACATTATATAATATTTCGCTTAATTTAAACTGCATTCGATCACTTAGTTCTTCCAATATTAAGTATTGTGTATATGTGGTCAGGAAAGTAGAAACTTGTGTTTTGAATAATATTGGTCGAAGCCTTGTCCAAAGGATCTAACGTATCATTTTTAATGAGATTATTAATAAACCTAAGAGACATCTGAAAATAAGTTTTATTGTATTTGCCGAATTTGATCGATTTAACAGGTTTGAGAGCCCCCAAAGGGAGAATACAGGTACAAAATGTAATATTGTATTCAATAATTGCAAATTAGCCATTATTACGTTACCACTGTTAAAGACATTAAAACGTGTGTTCTAAAATTCTTTGAACTGAACAAGAGAAATGTTGATGTGTTAGTTCAGTCAATAACGCTAATAATAAGTGTGTTTTCTTTTGAGTTCCCATGCCCATCATGTGTTGAAACATGCCCCATGTGCTCTATTATCATTATCACAGCTTCTAGTTAGACGAAAATGAAAGCAATGAACCACTTTTGTGAAGTACTCCTTTTATAAACTTGTCTGTATCTAATTGTTTGATTTTCATCTATTTTTCCATAGCTCTATGAACTCTCAACTGATTCTAAGAGGAAAGAATTCCTAGATGACCTGTTCAGTTACATGCAGAAGCGAGGTAAGTCTTATTTTTCATAAGGAAAAACAATCTTACGAAAGGAGTAGTAGTCATTTGTTATGAAGTAGAATGTTTCCCTTTTCCCCTATGAAAAGCAGTTTTAACAGGAAGAGGAGAAACTTAAAGTTTGAGAATCAATATTTTTCCCACTATAATGATTATATTAAGTTTTTAGCATTTACAGATACCATGTAGGGTTTGACCAGCATTTTCGGGTATTAGGGAAAACAAACACACGAAGCTCAATTTATTTAATTACTGAAGATTTGGCTATAAGAGTACCCCCTCCCACACACAAACACACAAATAGCAATACAAACACTAATAACGATGTAACCTTTTATAAACACAAAGAATAAAACTGAACATAGTTGTCTTCATTCATAATTTTCCTCTATTTTAAGGCAAAAATAATTCAGGAATATATATTTCGCTTGGTGTTTGCTGTGTCAATTCTTTTTACACAGGCCAGATCTTGCATCCTTCTATTCTAAAATAAGACATCATACCTAAAAGGTCATTTTATGGATGTTTCCCTGTATGGTATTTTCAAATGTCTATTTTATCACTGCAATAAACTCCACAATTACCCGTCTGCTGACTACCTTGCCCAGTGGATTTTTGTTACATTCATAAAGTCCATTACGTTTGTTTACATAGCAAGAATAGCATTGCCTCTTTGCTACTAGGTTGAAAACATGAAAATATCAAAGGCATTCTTTACTATCTATCTACACCAAGGTACCTTGTCAGTGGTACGTATGGAATTAATGCGACAGCTTGAGACAAACTATGATAAGTGCGTTAAGCCTCCAATTTAATTGATATTGATTGAATCCATTAATACGGCATCCCGTGGAATATGAAATATAATCTAAGGGAAAATCAATCGCGGCGATCTGATTCGGCCAAATATAATCAGCCTAGCTTTGGATGAAAATGGTTAGAAGGACACTGTATTACGTAAATATGTATCTCGTCTGTTAAGAGCCAGATCAGCCCAATGACTACTGAATTCTGTCATTCATATAGGCATTGTACATGATCCAGTCGGTTCCCGTAATTCATGGGTTAATGCAGATCCAACGCCTATCTAGCTCTCATCACGTGATATAGTACCTACTGTTATGAATCCATCTTCTCCCTGCCTGTGCATTCTCTCAAGCCAAATGGCAAGAGATAAAACTTCATTTATGTATATTTCAGTGTGCGCGCGTGCGTGTGTGTGTTAATACGTTTTATAACTGCACTTGAACTTGTTGATGTTTTGCAACATTTCGGATGATAAATACATAAAAGCAAAACAAACACAAAATGGGCGAAGGGATACATTAAATTAGGTATAACAAAGGGAAAGAAAGTCCTCTGTTGTCGTATTAATTGATAATTAATTGCAGTCTTGTTTCAGCTTTCCAACATTTTAAGACACATGCCATGCAACATGAATCTGAATATAAAATAGTGTATGGCAATGAATTATTTATATGAGGTGGCCTTGGATACCAGATAAACCCGATAGATCTGAAATACCCACTATTAACTTTATTCTTCATTTTGTATACTCTGTCATCTTGGATTCAGTTTAAATTGAAACAATCACGGCTCTATTGGTTAATGGACTCAATTAGTGTTGAGTTGTGTCGATTTTATACAATGGGTTGCATAACTTGCATTAAATAAATAGTTTCTTGGAGATTCAAGGGGGCGGATGTTTGTATATAATTCACTTTGTAATATCACTCTCTTAGGTAGACTAAAACATATGTAGTGCGTCTTAATGCTAGACAAAGAAATAATAATACAAGAAAAGATGGGTAGAATCAACATATAAAAAAGGGGAACTGAGTTCTGTATAATTCAAGAAGAAGATTAAAAGAGGATTGGTGAACTTCGAGAAAAGGAGGTTGAAATAAATTGTAACCTTGACTATAACAGTATATAAAACAGTATATTACGGTTTGATGTAAAATGTAGATAAAATTTCCACGGGAGAAAGGAGAAAGAGATTCTGCATGATGTTCACGTACAAGCAATAAGAAATTAATTACATCAATACAAAGCAAACACTCTCAAAAGCAGGTTAATTGAAAGTAGATTGATGGCAGAGGAAAGTGCTCGTCATCAAAAATTGGGCGTGTTTGATAAATTAGAAATTAAATGACATACTCTGCAGCATAATAAAGATGGAAATAGCGGTTAAGTGAACGGAGTAGGTAATATGAAAAGCAAATATGAGGAACAATAAATAGATTGAGCTTTCCTTTGTCATGGTGATCACTATACTCATTAATAATAGTAGTAATAAAAGTGGGTTCTTGTATAGCGCTCATGTCAGTCAGATTCGACACTCGTGGCGCTCCACAATTAATTCCCCGGTTTTAGCATGGCTGCCATTACTGCACTCTATATAGCATTTCAAGGACTTAATTCCTGCCAGGTACCCATTTACCTCACCTGGGTCGAGTGCGGCAGATGTAAATTAGTGTCTTGCCTACAGACTTTAATAACGCGGGCGGGACTCGAACCGCGAACCATGTGATCCACAGTACGGTGACGTCTCCACTAGACCACGACACCTCCACACTCTCTTCGATACTTAATTCAAAAATAATTACAGTTTCGAAGTGTTTTATGATGCTTTTATGAAAATAGGGCAAGAAATGATAAGCAAACATTTTTATATGCAATTTTTAATGACCGTTACTATATAAGTATTATGATGACAGAAAAGCTTTATGATGCTACTGAATAGGAAATTGGTGGGTTTATTGTGGAGCTAACAAGATAGTGATACTTGCCAACCTAACCTTTGCCTGCTTGTTGTTTAATAAAAATGGAATCAATCCACTTATTCAATATATAAAGCGTGTTAGAGCAATAGTGGCTAAGATGTGTGGATCCAATCTTAAGGGGTATATTATTTTAGAAAGGAATGATTGCCTTATACTTTCGTTTTTATAGGCTAGATATTTTACAAAATTACAGAAAATAAATTTAGTCGTCACATGGGGCATATTAGTATGGGGCTTCTAATGGTATATACACCTGTCTCGTAGGAAGATAAGATTTTGGTCGATCATCTAATGATTCTGCTGAAGATTATGTTAACCCATGGATTCATACAAGTGTTTCCGCTGCATTCTTTGCACTTTCGGTCGTCTGTCAGAGCAGAGGGAAGAATCCTGGCAATTTTTGCTATTCTCATCAACCAATATAAGATTTCATGAGCCTAAACCAGCAGACAGTCGGCTCTACAAAAGCTACAAATTTATCCTCGCTAATCTATCAATAATGACAAGAAAACTTATAGGTGTCCGGCTGCACTTTATGAGTATGTTCCCTATAGTTGCCAAAAGTTGGACTAAGGCGATCTGTTTTTTCTTTTAAATGAGAAAATAAGTTGTTTATCGAAATGGCATATCAAAGTAGAGTTATGACAGGAAGGGAAAGATTGTACGAATAGGAGCATTTCGTAGGAAGATATAAAAGAAAGTATTATAAATTCAACACTTTTATATTACATGTCTCTTTTACATGTTGAGTCACACACCAGGTCATTTGGTCCTGCCATTTGTTTGTGAGGAATTTGAATCGAATTCTTCATTATTTGTCAGTGGTTGAGCTGGATGTAAACACCTCAAGATATAAAAACTTCACAAACAGGTTTCGTGTTTGTCTGCCAACTTAATGCAAAGCTTTCGCCACAAATTGGGCTTCTTCCTCCAATTCACCTCCGTTTTCTTCTCAATCTGGTGCTAAATCTAAAAGCTAACATGGAGAGAAGAATCGAATCACCGTGACAGTGAATGGCTCAATGGGAATCAGAAAGTCTTTTCCGTATCTTTTATTCTTTCTCTCATGCATCCAAAATTTGGTTTGATTGTTCTCGACCTGTTATCTCGCCTATTTGCTGGATTGCGCATACCAGTTTTGTCGGAGTTGAGGAGGGTGAACAAAAAATAATCCCCCACTCTTTAAGAGAGGAACTTAGCATGACAATAGGTCGTATTTAATCAAGGATTCACCCATCGTCTCAATCTTATGTAAAAGGGTTTAATCTTGCGAGCTATCATCCCTTCAAATTTCTTCCTGCTTTGAATAAGCAAACCACCAGTAGCCCTCTTACGTTTTTGCCACTGTATCCAGTTGAGATGAATAGATGGTGTTTACTTCCACTTGGTCTGGTTTGGTTTGCTCAAGTTCCTGAGGCTATCCGGTCCAGAACTCAATCTAACCTGCATATCAAAAGAGATTCCACTGCCGGAGAGAAGACAGAAACACTGAGAATGAGAAAGAATTACTTTTTCGGTGAAAGGGAGAGATGTAAGGGAACAAAAGAGGTTTAGTAAAAAGAGGAAATACCTTGGCTTGGTATAAAAACACTTGTGTATCAGATGAAAGGATGCTTAGTGGATCTTAAAGTGGTGGTGATGGGCAAGATGAAGTAATATCGTTTAGATCAATAAAAGAATAGATTGATTGGTTTCGGAGAACAAGTTTGTGGCATTTGCGAGGCATTGATGGTTTATTGTAAGATTCTTTTTGCACCTGTGTTCTTTAATTGATTCTGTCGTTCGGGCATTTAAGAAGTTCCTTGTCCTCTAAGAAATGTAAAATACTTACTTATCTTTTTTTCAAAGAGAAAGTCAGGAAATCCTTTTTTTCGCAAAAGTTTCTTAGATTGCATTTGTCCTTTTTATCAGTCTTCAACTGAGACCTAACAAGTATTTTGCATCAAATTTGATTTGAATTAACTCTTGGCCAGGAGACCTTGTGGCAGATTAGCCCTATGCTAAACAACTTATCCAATAAAGTCTACTACTCTACTACATGAATAATAAAATGTAATGAGTAGAATTTAATTTGTTGTGTGGTTTATATTTATCCTATATTTATTTTTTTGGCAGAGAAATAGGTGTCGTTTATTCATAATAATAATAATAATAATGAACGTTATTTGTATATCTAATGAAATTCTTTTTTTTTAAAGGAGTTACCTATTTCGATGAAATCTGTATCTTTCGAAATTATGTGTCAATCATAAACAAATGCATTTGAGGGGACGTTTTCTTTAAGTCGTTTCATTCTTAAAGAGAGAAACCCGAAATGCACTATTCCTCTAAACATTTGACACAATAGGGATGTGAAACAAATGTGGAAAATTGAATTCTCCATTTTATGATGCAGGCAGTGTTTGAATTTTAATTCAGTGATTTTGGTTACGTTGATAACCATTTAGTAATGAATATTTCAGCAGTATGCCTACAGTACTGATGAGAGTAGTTAGAGGAAAAAGAGAGTGAGTATGAAAGAAATGGAATCCTAGAAAAGAAGATAAATATAAAATAGATAAATTCACTGATGCGTGATACACATTAGAGAGAAAATAAGAATGGTGAAAGGAGGAGGGGGGGGGGGTTATAGAGAGGAAGAGGACATTGTGGGAAATTCTCTCCAAATTCCCACTTCAACGATAATCCTCATTGCCAAAAGTATGGTATTAAGTAGACCAAGACATAAGTTCGGGGCTAATTCTGTGGTTATCGATCAAAGCTTCCTGGTTTATACGGCGTAATTGAAAAGGAAATCAAGCAGAAATCGATAGAATCCACTCTCACCCCCTTCGATTGATCTTTTACATGCAATGAACTTGTCCAAGTTTCTAAGCAGATGAATAGATAATTGATTTTTTTTTCTGTCTATTTAGGAAGAGCAAGGAATTAAATTAATCCTTGTGCTGATGGGAAAGTAACAGTTGCCCTCTATTCCTTGTTCTTATTATCTTCTCTTCAATAGATTAATCCTCTAACTGAAAAACTCTATCCTAGTTTAATCTCTCCTTTGGTAGTGGAATCCATAGAAGAAGGGAGGGAGGGGGGGGGGGGCTGGGGATGTTTCATCAAAAAGTTTTGACAATGTCATTGACACCCACTGAATTGGTAAATCCTCAATCAATCAATTCTAGTTTCAGCCAGATTATGGGAGTTTGTTTTTCAGCAACTTACTTTCACTTACACCCTTATATTTCATTTTAGATTCTTATTCTAATTAAGATATGATTATCGTCTGTTTATGTAGAAATTAACAAGTGTTGGAGGCTAAAAATATTTACCCCTCCCCCATTCTTAATTTATGTATGCAGTACTGTTACCTGCACATTGAAAAAATTACCATTTACTCCTCTCTTACATCAAAACAAATTCGCTAAATCTTCAATGATTCATACTACAAAAACGTTTCAGTCTTTTTTGGTAAAAGGTTATTTTGCCTCATGTAGTTGTTTCTCATTATCGATGACTTTGCTTCCTTATCCTAAATTGAATTGAAGTTTTGCAAACACGTATGTATTCATCTGTTTATAGTTAGGAGGGAATTAAATCTGTTTCTAAAGTCATAGCAGACATAGTTATATTTATTAATAAGTTTAACATATCTTCTTAAATACCTCAATCTCCTATAAAAGTAATATACAATTTTCAAAGATGTGAAAAATAGATTTGTCCCGATTTATGTTTCTTGAGAATCAAAGCTTACATCTTACAGCATTCAACAAAAGCCCTGATTCAACCAGTCCACTTTACCTTCTCATGATTCTCGAGTTACGAAAAGCACACTAATAACATCAATTTTACAAGGGGTATGAATAATTAAGTTGTAGCCTCATAATCATAATACGTGTATTAAAGTCATTTCATTATGGCGTACGGCATGTTGGCAAATTGGTACAAAATTGACTAATTTTGTCAGACTGAATTAGCACATGCCCTGCACCGTACACACCTGTGTATTGAAGACTTGAGGGCAGTGAGCCTCTGCTCTGATCGGGGACCTAAGTAGTAATACTTTGCTCATAAGGAGATAAGTCCTCCCCAGGGAATGAGGTGGTGCTATGGTTTAGAAGGGAGGAAAAGGAGATTAAGGGCTCCTCTTTAACTTGATATCCTATGATGAAAACCATTATGTGGAAGTTGCATGAAAAATGATTACGGGGCACTAGAGGATTGCTCGAGATGGTCTTGGAATTCAGACTTTGGGTCATTTTGGAAACGTGATTCATTGTTTTCTTGCCCTGTATGTTTAATTGTCTAATCTTGTCTTGTCATTTTAATTTTTGTTCTTGGTCGTCATAATTATTAACATCACTTGATCTTTCCAGTCTGTCCTCATTTATTCAAATTCTTGCTTTTCTTAAATTTGGTTCTCTTGTCCCCTTTTTTAAAATCTACATCTTGTTGTTGTTATTCATCTAGTAATTTCCCTTCCCCCCATCTTTTGTCTTAGTTTTCCAATTACAATTTCCCTCTTTCCTATTTACATGTATTCATATTCTCATCTTGTACTGCTAAAATTGTGTTTCCTCTCCATTCATAACATGAACATATAGAAGTCTTTTTTTTTGTACTGAGTTGTGAAATAAAACTTGTTTGATACGATTCAGGAACATCTTTATGTCCTGTGTTGTAAATGTGTTAAGTAATTATTTGAGAGTCCTTAGTTTTTACTGATTTAAATTGATCATTGTAGGGACTGAAGGGAAAATAACTATGGAAGCGAAATATGAGCACAAAAAGGTCACAGTATAATTAGAGAAACAAATTTGCAAGACAAAAAAAGAATCTTCAGTTGTTAAAGTGAAACGATCAATGAATCTTGAATAATTCTAAAGAAAATTTTCCACAGCCCTCATGAAGTTGATTTTTTAAATAAAAATCATTGATTGATGCTTAAGAAATGTATATATTTTCCATACGTGCATCAATGTGGAATCTTGTAATTCTGTAAAGAATATGTCTTGAGCAAATGGAGTCTAGATGGTTAGACTATTGTATGTCGGAAGGGAAGGTGATTCGCTAGTTTTCAGCATTCTGAGTAAATACAAAGCCCCTTTTTCTAACTGCTCTCCTCTAGATCTTCTAACCAGCCAGGCAGGACCCGGGGCATTTGGGTGTTTCTTGAGATTGCCACGCCCATCTTGGGTATATGGCTTTGATTAATTCTGGGTGATGGCGACGTATTGTGGTTGTTTGTCATCAAGCCAACTAATTCTCCCTCATCTCCTGGCAATCTGGTGATTGGACATAGGGTCATTATGAGATTAATTTCAAGCAAAATTGGTAATGATTACCAGGTATCCTGTTTTTAATTTAATTATTTGAGACAAGAGCGGTAGACAGACATGAGACAGCCTACTAATGTTATATGGTTTCAAAGTTAAGGAAATGATTGGAGAGTTTAGAACAAAACATCAGCGCAACAGTCATCTGTTTTTCTTGACATAAATTGAGTATTCCAGAGTGATAAATCATAAAGTTGAGCCGGGATTAGTTC
This sequence comes from Strongylocentrotus purpuratus, assembly GCF_000002235.5. NCBI lineage: Eukaryota > Metazoa > Echinodermata > Echinoidea > Camarodonta > Strongylocentrotidae > Strongylocentrotus > Strongylocentrotus purpuratus. The sequence continues at coordinate 18,474,728 of NW_022145615.1, read as the reverse complement.
TGAATGATTATCAAGTGCAGTCAGGGAGGCATAAAGGAATGTATTGAGACAAGAGAAAAAACGAGGAACATATGAAGAATTAGTGTTAAAAAATAATGTGAACAGGGGGAGAAAGCCTTGTGGGTTTTTAATTTTGGATGATTATTCTTTAATCAAAAATTGTTTTAATTCATGATGAATCTTTTAAACAAAATTGTAGTTTGGTAGTTAGTAGCAACCCCAAAGTGTAAAATGGTATTCAATATTGTGAAGATATTCTGTCGATAGGTAAGGCATGGCATAGAGCCGGTTTTCTAATTGCCAAGGACCGGGCTGTTAGGATTCTAATACGAGACGTCAAGTAGCCTCATGCATGCAAGATCGGCATTCATGTAACCAAGTGGGCGTATATGATATATCACGAAGACCTCTTATACCAACATTCATGTTACATCCCCCAGGTGATATTATGATTATTATTATCATTATTGTTTTGCTCTTTAAAGAAAAAAAAGCAGCATCCTCTTATATGAGTGTGGTGAGGGACGATTTCCTCAAACACATGGCGGGAAAAGATAAGACATAGATTTTCCTCTGCTCTTAGCTTTATCGGAAGCCGGTGAGGTTGGAACGCTGAAAACAGTCCTATTAATAAGAAGAGAACCAAGATCTGATTCTTGAAGACGACGAGGTATCGGAAGGTGAAGGAGAGGAAGAGAGAAGAGAGATCAAGACTTTCGAGGACGTAGTAATAATGTGTGGAGAGCCCGGCTCTTAGCGCCTGCCTTTGGTGACAAATAATTGATTTGAAACGGGGCTAAAACGCTTGTCTTTCTAAAGTGTGTTCTTTGATGTTTTGGATGAAAGCGTAACTTGAAAAGGTACATTTGCTTGATTAAGAGCACATTATGGACATTTCATTATTGAAGGGGATATGATAAGTACAGAAAAGCAAACTAAGACAATAATACAACCCTTTAGTTTCACCCTTTTATGAGAATAGAGACACTACCGTTATTCAATGATTCCTGCGAATTCAACCAATGAGTTATTACAAGATACTGTTTAAAAAAATTCACTTTAACCCTCTTTCATTTCCATGTTTCCTCTTTAATTTAAAAACCATATTTTTGAAACATTTTTTTCATGTATGTTTTTCTTATCAACTTGCTCCATAACATCAAATATTAGCGGTGCATTGATGATAAGGAAATAGTCCAATTATAGCTGCTCTGCCAGTCTTTTATTGTCCTTTGAAATATAGAGGATTAAGTATACCCTTGACTGATTAGAAACCAACTTGAACCACAAATTAACATTCGCAAATTAAAACCAATGTGAACATGGAGAGTTTTCAACAGGCAAGGGCCGATAGAGATCATGTTTGGTACGATACAGGGTATCACAAACCCTTACTTAATAGGAAGTACGCACAGGTTGGTACGATGAAAAGCTGTCATTGATATGAGAGCTTAAAATGGCTACTGGCTCCATTCTGAACTTATTCAATTTCAGAATCCCTCGTAGCTCTCGTGACGGAGATAGTATGATGATGATGTTTTGTATGGCATTGGAATCTTAAAGAAAGGTCACACGTTGCTTTCCTTCCAAGGTGTAGATTAGTTAATCAGATTTTTTAAAATATTTTTATTTAAAGCCTTTTTAGTTTGCCTTTGTTTGTCATGTGTTCATTCTTATCATTTTAGTACTAATCAGTCACACAACACCTACATGCTATGACGTTAAGAATAAAATGATACCCTTGTATCTCAATTTTGTGTTTAACTATATACAGTAAACTATTACAAATATACGGGGCTATTTTTGGCTAATTGTTTTTCTTTTTTGACAAAGAAGCCCCAAATGATTTAGCTTATTTTCCAAATGACTTGTTTATTAACTTCCATCATGGTCCTGTAGAATGCCGCGTCTGTCCTTCGGGGAGAACATAAGCATGTTGACCAGAATTAGATAAACAATAAAACGAAAATCAATGACTGCGCCGTACCCGCAAACACCAAGCAGAAACAAGTGCAAATAAAAGATGGGAGAAAAATGTCAATGCGCATTGAAAAGACGGTTTGGATGTGACAGATGTAGAGGTTGTCATCTATTGTTTCGGAACATATGTCAGGGGCTCTCGGTGAATGGTCAGTGAGGGGGGTATTGATGGGTCAATACAATAGGGACAAGGAGCTAAGCCATTAGAATTAAAACTGAGGGACAAAGACGTTACAAGGAAAAGGGCACCCAGGTATTGTCAATAGGAGTTGTAAATATCGCCCCGGGCTATCTCCACCAACATCAATTTTTTATCGACCGTCGCCATTGTCGCGATGGCTTGATGCTGGCGGATTTGGTGACCAGGATTTCGTCACACGTCAATACGAAGACAACGGAGAATAAATCGCCCCGGGCAAGGGATTTATTTCAGTCGGTGATATTTATTGGCAGACTAGAGATAGGGAAAGGGTGGCGAATATCTATATCGGGTGTAAGATGGTGATGACGGGGGAAGGGGGGGGGGGGTGGGAATCCTAAGTGGCAACGGGAATTGATATCAAAACATGTTCACAACAATTATAGCTCCCTTGTGGCAGGCATGTTATATTAATAAAGCTTTCAGAGATCAATACTCAACCAATATCCCAGCATGCAAATCAGCACGTTCTTGACACAGGGCACGGCTAGCGCAACGGCAGAACAAAGGGTCGAGCTGTGAGGGAATTCGTAGGGTGACAAAATATTCTACCTCCCTTGCCTTTGTCTTGGCGGGTTTTAAGTGGCCATGCATTATTATCGAAGATGTACAATTAGCCCAGCTTCCTGTATCAATGCGAATGAATTAGGCCTTTGATATACAATTTCCACCTCCCTTATCGGAGACAATACTTCTGCTTTATGCACCTTTTCCTGCTGTTGCGTTCCCAGTGATTAGATTTACTGCTTGTGTTCCTAGCCCCATATTCCTGGCATCCTTTCCACTCATTATTTTCAAGTACACGCGGCAATTTGAGCAATCATCGGGCACTAATGCATAATCCAACCCAAGGTGTTTACCAACGCTCTAATGTAGATTGGATTTCTAAATTATGCTTCGTTTTTATCTTGTCATCACATCATATCCCAGCCTGAAAGCTCTAATTGAAACACTTAATTTCTACGAGATGGATTCTGTTTTTCCTACTAGTCATTGCTCGCTTGCTAATAGTGTTGTTTTGTAAGCAATTTGAGATTAAATGTAAACCAGTAAGATTTTTTTTTTTTCTTCTTCAAATCATTATTTTTGTTTTTCCCTCTTTCTCCTTTTCTCTCTCTCTCTCTCTGATATATAAATTCCACCTCCCTTATCTGGATTTGATCTTTATTTTATTCATCATAAAACACTTCATGAAAAAACATATCAAATACAGAACATATTGTATTGTACAAGTTAAAGAAGACATTTACAATAGAATACAACAACAACAAAAATGTCATATGAATGTGGAGATAGCTAGGAAAGCCATAGACTTTACTGGTGCTGCCACCAAAACAGTAATACAGTATAACATTGTTGTTTAAAAAGTTGATTTAAAAAGAAAACTATTGCCTAAAAAGAGGGGGGGGGGGACAAAAACCTGGCCGTGTACAGAATCAATCTTTATTTCTTTTTTTGGATTAGAAAAGATGGATTAGAAATGATTTTTCTCTTTCTCATTGTATTTTCTTTCTTTTACTCTCTCACCCCTTAGTTCTATCTCTCCCCTCGCTCCCTCTCGCTCTCTCCTTGCTCTTAGTAATAGTATAATCTCTTTTAATTTATGTTTATACCTCTCTTCAAACCATTTTTGCTGTATTATCTTTTTCATCCTCCCCACCGACCCCGACCCCCACTCCATTACCGTCGCCTATTTTTTTCCCTTCACTTTCTCTTTTTTTTTGGACATTTTCTTTCACTAACTCTCGTTCTTACTATTTCTCGACATATCTGTCTACCTTTTAGGGGGGGGGGTATCCAACATTGTACTATCTCCTTTTCTTCTTCTTCTCTTTCTTCTATTTCTTTATCACATAAAGGGGTTTAATCATTCTTTATCTTACGTGTACAGTTTCAAATGATATTCACTTTTATTTGCAGAAACTGCATGTTGGGATTCAATATTGATATAGTCCTGTTAAATTTAGACCTATTCTTACAAAAGGGATTATGCTGTTCATAGTATAATTTTTAAAGTTTATTTCAATACCTGTAGTAATGCGAGGAACGATATTTATCATAATGTATTTGTAATAGATGAGTAAAGAACAGTTACTATGTACTTACTTTCTTTACATTAGTAGAATGGAATTTGTGAGTGTTTTGTATAAGGGCTGATTTCTTGACCCAGGAATAATTAGATTTCCTGTTGAAATAGAACTTTCTTTCTGTTGGCATTCTCCCCCCCCCCCCCTAGTTTCCATGTTTAATGTTGTATATCCCTATTATACAAACAGTTTGAATTATATATTCTTGTATTCACCAGAACTCGTTTGAGTTTAAGTGAGAACTCCAAAAAGCTTCTTTTTTTTTAAAATTGTTGTATCCATTTTTTATTCTTTGACACTTTTGAAACCAACCATAGATAAATTGCTCTGTGCTCATGTGACTTTATTTTCCCCCGCCAATTGCAGTTATTTGGTGATTAGAGTTGAATGGAAATATTCCAACAAAATGTATTTCGAACATTAATTAATTAACTCATATGTTCCTTTTTCACCTTTTGTATTTTTCAGGTACACCTGTTAACAGGATTCCCATCATGGCCAAGCAAGTCTTGGACCTATATGAACTCTATAACTTAGTGGTCGCCAAGGGTGGCTTAGTGGAAGTTATCAATAAGAAACAATGGAGAGAGATAACCAAAGGACTTAACCTACCAGCATCCATCACCAGTGCTGCTTTCACACTGAGAACACAGTAAGTATTCCAACTCAACTCTTAATATTCCACTCAAATAGGAGGCCTGTCCTCATCAGCTCGAGTTTACCAAATAACACGCTGATTTCAGACTTGGGATATTATCCCGAAGCTCAAAATTGCGTCCTCACCAGACCGATACGCTCATCACAAACTAGCTCGGACAGGCGCAATTTAGCCCGCTATTTCCCTAATAGTGGGATATTTTGGAAACGAGACCGAGATTTCTCGGGATGATTTCTCGACTAAATATCCCGGTTATTGCAACTACGGGCTGATGAAGACGCACATTAACTGACCAATTTGTTATCGGGATAGTTAAGATAGCGGGTTATTTGACAAACTCGAGCTGATGAAAACAAGGCCTACCTGTGTCACATTGTATTTATCATGGGAAATTATACCAAAGGCTTCAAGATTATTCAACAGTTTGCAGTGAAAGATTAATCTATACCGGTGTATAGATTAGTGGGGTCACGGAGTTAATCAAAATTGGAAATGGGTGATTTCTGCGAAGCCTTTGTGTTACACAAAGCAATCCTGCCATCCATTGGTGCCTATTGTTTTGTGCAAAATTGCATGTGTGGCAAAGGATTGACCGAAAAGAGAGCCATCAAAAGCAACCAAAGTGATAACCCTTTGAAATGTCATATTTTCCTATAATACATGTATTTATAGGTCTTTGTTAAATGAAATGTAACAAAAATAAAATTCAAAGAGTTACAGGGTAAATCAGTAATTTCATAAATATATTTTAGGTGCTATTCAGCAGTTAACTAAGAATTGAAATCAGTTGTGCATACATGAATATTGACTATAAAGTGTTTGGATTAAGCAAATCAGAGAACTTCAAGCAACAACATAAAAGTTAAAAGTTTCGGGCGTACCCACTACAAGCTATGCTTTTCGGGTTTCGCGCCTTTTCCCTTGTAATACAAGTTCTTTAATTATATTTATGTTCCTACTTATAAATTGTATTGTTTGGAAGAAAATAAATGTTCGTTTGAATTGAATTGAATATGTTTTCTCAAAGAATTTATGAAATCACATACAAAATACCCATGTACATCTACAGTCAATTTTTTATAATTTTTTTTATTTAGTTTTGTTTTCTTGGTTGAGTTTGCTTCATGATAGCACAGAATAAAATGCCCATTCAATTAGTCTGTAATATGTGAAACAAAACAAGGATATGATCTGTTCAGAATTCAAGAGAAGATTTTTTAATGGAATGTTTGACATCTGCCCTGCACCAAACACTGGGGATACATTTTTTGTAATGCTTTGAATGATTTCTCTCCAGGTATATGAAATATCTGTATCCCTACGAGTGTGAGAAGAAGGGTCTGAGCTCCCCTTCAGAGCTCCAGTCTGCCATTGATGGTAACCGACGAGAGGGGCGTCGCCCATCATACCACAGCCCTCACATGCACCCCCGTGGCCCCTCCCTGGCATACCACCATGGGTTAGATCTACATACCCCTTCTGGTTCCCCTCCGCCTACTATGATACCACACCCATCGCGCATCCCTACTCTACCACCGCGATTATCACCTTCTACGTCACCAAGTAAGAAGACAAATCCCCTCTCTCTCTATTCATACTCTTCTGTGTCAACTACCCTCTCTCATACATTTGTTTTCTTGTTACCTCCCTATCTGTGCCCCCTTTTCCTTCCCTCTCTCATAATTTTGCTTTTTTTTCTTCTCCCTATCTTATCACTTTTAATCTTTTTACTGTAGATCTTTCTCCCCATCTAAATCATCCTTTTCTCTTCTTTCCTCTCTGTATATGAATAAAGTCTATATGACTCTCACATTCCTCTCTCTCTCCCTCTTTCTATCTCTCTCTGTCTATCTTTCTTTGTTGTCCTTCTATCTCTCTTATCTCCATTTTCTTTCTTTATTTATCATTCATTTATTTATTTAGTATTTCCCATACTGTCTTGTTGTTTCTGTTCCTTTCCCTGTCCCTAAGTTTCCTTTGCTAGTTCTCATTCTTTTGAAATATTCCTGTCATCTCCTCTATGCCTCTCTTTTTTTATTTCAAATTAATTGCATTGGAAAGATCTTGCATAAACCATATCATTGAAGTTAAACTGAAGCAGATTACCAAATTTCAATTATTATGAAAACAAAGTAATCTATATACTACATGTATGTATATGAGCTGTGAACTTTCAACGATCTATTTATCAAGTAGTGTATACAAATTTTTGTCATCAAATCATCCATTTTGAGACTTTAACATGTTTATTTTCTACTTTCAGTTGAGGATGACCACCCGGTACCCCTGGGTTTCCCTAGACAAGGAACCCTCAGCCATGCAGCTATGCTTGCTGAGCTAGCAGAGAGGGGCTCGATACCACCCCCTTCTAAACGCTCTCTACTGGCAGAGGAACATCATCACCGCCTATTACAGCTCCAACAGCAGCATCTTGTCATGCCTACAGCTCACCTTAAAGTTAGCAGCGCCAGAGGTAAGACGAGCCCTTTATGTTTGAGTGAAAATGAAACAAAAAATCTCCTTCCCATCTTTCTGCATTCTTTTAAGGCCCAATTGCACTACTTAAAGCTACTTGTGCCCTCTATATAGCAAACAATGCCTTAGCGGTGACCGTTGGTCCCCCATGGTCCCCCATGGTCCCCTTTTTCTTATGTTAATTGCAAGCTGATTTGATGAGATAACCACCTGTCAGTGACCATGCAGGGAGGTCTAATCCCTCCTAGCCAAACTAGTACAGACGGTATTTAATCTGTTTTATTTCAACAATTTATTACAGTTCACCATCATGTTATCAACTAAGTAATATACAACGTGAGATTGATTCCTACACCTTTACACTTGTCACATTGAACATCCATGCAAAATCAGTCATTTTTTTGTATTTACAGGTGTATAAAATACCTGCATTTATGACTAAATCAACATTTAGAATAGAAATTTAATGAGAAAATCTTTTGGTACAAATCATAGCCAAAGCATAGCCAAAGCAAAGTGCAGCAGTCAATTTATATATTTTTAAAAGTAAAACCCAAAATCAATCAAATCGTGTGGGTTTCCAAAATTGTTCTAACTATCTTCGAAGGTTCTCAACACATATATGTGGTATGCGTATATCAGATAATGTAGACTTTTTTAACAAAAGAATCAATGTGATTATTTATTATTAGTTTGTTAACTCATAATTTTATTAACATTTCAAACAACTTTTTTGTTCTTTTTCATTTTTCCAGCACACCCAGAAAATGGCATGCCTCTCTTTGAGATGCGCGGAGACAACTCACTGGTGATGAGTATTGAGCTGAACAGTGTCTTATACCAGGGCGTTCTTTACCCAAGGGGGGTACCAGGTCATCCCTTGATCGGTATACCAGTACCCCGGTCTAGCGCTTCCCCAAAATAAGGTGCTCCGTCCGAACATACCTCGGAGCAACAAACTGTTTTATGAAATGATTGTTAATGGTGTGAATAGACTTCTTTGAAAGACTGACTATATAGGGAAGTTATCACTTTTTCGGGAGCTGAAGATTGTTCTTGAGATGGACCATGCAGGACGGAGAGTTCGTCTTAGATGACAGTATTCGGTGCTGGGTGGATTCTGATTTGTTACAGTGTCTATAGCGTGGATTTGAGTGGATCATTATAAGTATCTGTTTAGATACAGAAGGACGTTAACTCTGTGTTTAAGGATTTGAGTTAACGCTCTTCTTGCTAAAAAAAACCCAGATGATTTCTTGTGTACATTCCATAATTATATAGAATCGTATCCAACACTGCAAATGAAAAGACATTGTCGATATAGTAGCAAAGAGTAAAATCTGCTACCACGCAGTGGCGGATAATACCAGCTCACCATCACTGCCTATGTGAACTCGACTGATTCTAGGAAAGGTCATAATACTTTCATAGATAGGATATAGGAGTATATATCTAGTGTAATAGATCAGTTTGACTACTTTTTCGTCTCTCATGAAGACCGCTATAATATTATTATTTGATTTGTTTTAACATGTATATATTGCATTTGACAATCTAGTTTGTTATCAAGTATATTAGGAAGATGACGACACTTTATGGTATTAATTGTTAGTTTAAATTGAAATATGATCTTGATCGTTCTTACTTGTAAATGGTAGAATATTATACTATGCTGACTATTTGTTTTCATTATCTCGTTTGCTGATAGCTACAAGGACGTTAATTCAATGCCCGGTGTATTTGTAACGCCCTCTGACTTTCACGGGATAGTCTCACGTATTAACATTCCCTTTTCACCATGCAGTATTCATATGTATTACAACATTAGCTATAATTTGCTGTGCACAAGTATATTGCCTGTTGAAAGTAATTTTCATCTTTTAAAGAAAAAGCAAATAACAATCAGCTGAGAATATCAATTCAGAAACCTATTTCCATTTTATTCATTTAATGTATCTCATAACATCCTATTTTAAGGCACATAATCATAACATTAAGATTCAGAGTTCAGAAACAACTCCTGCAGCGTTTTAGCTAAAAAGATAAATTTAGAATGGTTAAAGGTGGAAAACTTAGTAGCTTTTAATCTGAATGACTACTAAACCATTAAATACCTGAAATTTAGATACTAGTAGCGAGGCTTCGCTTTGTTTAGGTATTTATACTGATCACATTCTGTTTTAGACTATATAATTTTGGTGTTCTTGAAGTGTAGTTTACCAGTTTGTTTGATTTGACAACCATTCGGTGGAGGAATGTGACCAAAAAAAAACCTTATACACTTTGATTAAAATGTTATGGGATATGAATATTGAGTTATTTGTGCAATAATGTTCCAATGCATTGAATCATTGAAACACAAGAAAGCAGTCTGACAATTAAACTAGACAATCAGGAAAGGGTATATGTCAGAGAGGCAATCATTTTGTCTCTTTCAAGTTTGTGTGTATTGGTAAACAGAAGGAGACATGTTTATATGTGTTAATATATTGTCTACCGTCATTAGCTAGATATATGTCAACTTTACAGATGGTTTTCTGAGACCGCGTAAGGTAATAAGTGGTATCGTGAATTCAGGGTTTACAATATTGTGTATTTATATGTCTTTTCATATATACTTCTATGAAACTGGTAACTTTGGTAACCTGAACTTATTGCAAGTCTAAACCTTCCATTGACTTTGCAATAATTTTCGTTCAAGTAACAGTTTTATGTTTTTCAAGAAATTGTGCTGCCTGATCATCATCGAGAAATGTGCAAAACTTTGTTTCACAGCAAAACATGCTGCCGAAGAAATTATATATAAACTATTTAATAAGCAATAATACATTTATCTAAACCTTATGGATGATTCTTGTACCTATATGACATGTTGTATAGATCATGCAAGGCTAGGAAATCAGTGTAAAACCGTTGTCGAATTATTGAAACTATAGGGCCATTAATGCATTCTCATGCGTTAAAAAACAAACGTTGTAATTTTCATGGGTTCAGCTAAAGAATTGGGTTTCAATCAATGGCCTGAATAAAGAAAATGAATATATTAAAGAATGCTGCTTATTCATGCTGATAATGATGTTTTTAATACTGATGCGATGTATTGAAGACTTTCTGAAATCATTGAACATGATAAGCACATAATTATGAGTCTTTAAATACTTTGAGCTTAGTTGTGTAACTTTGTAGATAGTAAATTTAATTATGGAAATATGTGTTTTCCACAGTGCAGATTAGTAACTTAAATTTTAACTGTTCAGATACAAAGCGACTGTTCCTGTATAGATGAAAAGAATGGTTTTCAATATAATTCCCGAGCAACAAGTACAGAATAAGGTGATCGTTCCAATAAATTCTTCTTTCTTTTTGTTATCACAGTTGTATACCTTCATATGCAATAAATAATTTCACCTAATTTTTTCACCAAAATTATTTTTCTTTTCTTATTGGAACCTGGAGTTTACAACCCTCCATAAAAATATGGTGCTTCACTTCATAATATTTGCATGCTACGTTCAATCATAATATTCATGATAATGTATCATGAGTTGATTTGTAAATAAATGTTTTGTATTTATCTTTGGTGTAAAGTGATGACGAATGTACAGTTTTATGTATAACTAACTCCATTTCTTGTTTAATGCTAATCTATCAAGCATAGAAAATCATGTAAACATTCGTATTTATGTACAGTTAGTTTAGAAGACCCTCCTCGTATCATTTTGTGGATGATTTAACAATAATTTATATTAATTAATGCGGTGCTTACTTTTCAATCAACTTGCATAAGACATGGAGGGGGGGGGGTCATATTTGGAAAAAACAATTTTTCAGAAGTATAAATTCAAGAACCAGTTTGAAAAAAGAAGATAATAAAGAGAGACATATATTGCCGTAAATCCACATTTATTGCACTTCAGATATAATTACCAAGATGGAAAAAACATGCAAGAATCTTTTATATAATATTGACATATTTTGTACAAATGATCAAAGATATCAGAAAAAATAAATCGTAGAGTATTCTACAGTAGCTTCATGTAGTATATATACAAATATATATGTTTTTTTTTCCGTATTCACTGACGTATTCAGAATGCAAACTATCTCATTTAAAGTGCTAAATTCTGTTTGTAATACTTCAATCTGGTGATCAAATTGTGTGCTATTTTTTTTTCTTTTTTCAGTATTACACACTTGATAAGAGGGTGAACTCAAGAAATCACTGCACAACTAAAATATAAGTAAACCTGTAATATTTGTGTACTGCAGTGTACCACGTGTGAGTTCTCTTTTGTGCCTTAAGTCTGTCTTTCAGTGCTTTATGCAAACAGGTGCAATTGTCGATATTCGTGAGTGTGCTGTTTTGTTTTTAAAGTTTCTAACAAGTCATATTTATATTCTTTTATCAACATTGTCTCTAAAAAAGTTGTAGAGGACTGATGGTTTATAAAAAATAAGCGATTTAATAATAGGCTGTTGTGAGTCCAAACATATAATGTTGAAGTTTCATATGTTACCATTTTTTTTTTACAGTTTGTGTGACTCTTTCAATGTTTTATTTTGGGGAAAAGTATGTAGTACCTTTTGTAAACATGTAAATAAATCACCGCGTTGGTGACAGCCGAATATATATCCACACGCTTGTAATTCGTTTTATTTGCCTGTTCTATTCTTAAATCTCCTCATCTTCGTTTCCCTCTTTCCTACTCATCTCTCTATACAACAATAACACCGTGACAAAAATGGTTTACTAATATCAATAATGAAACACATTTGTTATATAATATCATAACCATATAGAATCATTGCAACACGATGATCAATTCATTGATAAATTTACGCCTAAAAATATTTAATGACAAAAGATGAATAATCTAGGCGATATAACGTTTTAAGGCACTGAACTATAATAAAACAAAACAAAACAATTTAAGTATAATTATAGAACATTATACACACATTATCATCACAAAGATGTCATACTCGTTTAAAATTCTAGAGACTTGAACAAAACTTTATTAATAATTCCTTTTCCTAAGGGTTACGACACAAAAGGTACCGCCTATTTGAATGAAAGTCCCGGAGGCTACAGGCCAATGAGTCCGAATGTCTCCGAGACCGAACATTCCGGTCTCGTGAACCCTCCACATTACTGCCACAATGTCCATGGGACCAAACAAAAACCCGGTCTCATGGGCCGTGTATAGAGGCACAGAAATTGATTTTAAAAATATTGCACTTCCCAAATCGTAGTATATATACACAAATATCACGTTTGAATACTGCTCGTAGTTTTTGGTAATGAATAAGATCAAAATTAGATATATCTGATCGTTAAGTCATTATTATCATGTGTACATGCTTTTAATTGGTATTTAATACATTGAACTTGAATTGAGCCGCTCCCGGGGTCATATCATACGGATAGGCGGTGAATAAAATGTGATTCAGGAAGACCACTAGTTACGGGGAGGAAATGGGAGGGGTGCTATCATCTTTTTTTTTCTTTGTCCTCTTCCCCTATTTCTTTCTCTTCTCTCTTTCCTTTACCTTCCCCCTTTTCCGCAATATAATTAAGGTCACTTTAATGCTCTCGTATATGTACGTCGCTACAATCCTATTTGCCTTTATCAGTCATGACTCATGACAAGAAATTGCCGCCGTACAGAAAAATTAATACGAAAAACAATTCAAGATGAAACAGAGGTTGACTCGATGCAGGACGGTAGAGGGCAGCAGTATGTTATTGATGATGTGTAACAAAACTCTCGACGGCTTTCTCCAGGTTCGTCATCCGTTCCGTCAACAAATCCAGTTTTCGTATGGATTCAGAGTCGTGACGACAATTCTGTTCCATTTGTTGGGTGAAAGCATCCACTCTGAATTAGATAGAATCGATCAGAACGAAGAAGAGCAATGTGAATATTTCAATTATTCAAAATTATTTCAATTATTCAAAAAATATTTATTTCTCAGTATTTTACAGAACAGTCCGGACTCAATGGCAATCACCATGATCCCTGCAACCATTGTAAATTTCGCTTTCATTTGATTAATATCTTATTCATAAAATACATTTGAAATGTGAAAGAATATGAAAAAGAATCAATGAACATAATATTTAATCAACAATAGTAAAGAAATTACTATAAATTTATTTTCATTTTTTCTCTCTCCCCCCCCCCTCTCTCTCTCTCTATTTTTCTTCTCACTCTCTCTCCGCCTCTCCCTCCCCTCTCTGTCTCGCTGTCTCTGTGTGTCTGTCTTTGTGAGTCTGTCTCTGTCTGTCTGTCTGTCTGTCTCTCTCTCTTCCCCCTCTCTCTCTATCTCTATTTCCCCTTCCCCTCTTTCTCCCTCCCCTTCCCCTATTTCTCACCCTCCCCTTTCTCCCACTCCCCTCTCTCCTTCTCTGTTCTCTCTGTCTCTGTCTCTGACCCCCCCCTCTCTCTCTCTCTCTCTCTCTCTCTAGCTGGTTGTTCGAAATAAGGAGCGTGCCAATGAAACCTTCAAATCTTCAAACCTCAAGATGTGCGAATGCAGGTCATATCCGCTTGTCGATCACGTGATACATGGGGGTCAATGACCTACTATACTCTCGCTGGAAGTTCATCATAACAACTCACGATTGCAAACAAGGGCATACCCGGATGTGATAGTGATTATTTAATTACATGATAATTATCGTAATTATAAGGACGAATAGGTATAATGAACATACTGCAAATAATATGAAAGATTTAACATTTCAAACAACGATATACGAGATGGATAATGAAGGCAAAGCCATAAATAATTATGTTACTTGTTTTCAGACCGTGATTCAGAATCTATCCCTCAAATGCTTTCAAATATTTTCCATGAGCTTACCGTTCACTGATGTGTTCAATGGTTCCTCCGATCGACTGTTGCTCTGTCAGTGTATTCTCTCGCAAGTAATTTTCAACAATGTCTTCTTCAAATCTGTACAAGAGCTGCAATGACTGTTCATCCATATGAATTTCTGAAAGGAAGATTGTTGGAAAAATGAAAGAAGATAAGATTTTTGATAGAGATAAATTTACTTTGTCATTATACCCTCACCTTCTTTCCCTGTATATTCAATTCAATTTTATTCCGCCCAATAATGACATAGGCATTCATTGTGGGATTTACATAATGCGTTTTACATTAAAATCATGTATACAAAGACATCAAAAGCATGATATTGAAATAGGAAATAATTACATTCAAAATCGGTTAAAAATTGGAAAAACACAACATTAACATGGACACAATGCACACGATTTACAACATAACATTGGCAGGCTACACAGTTCCCCGATTACTGCACCCACCCCCCCCCCCCCACCCCACCCCCAGAAACTCATCCCAAGCCAGTGCACGCCCGGAGAGACATAGAGATAGAGACAGTAAGAAATAACGAGAGACGAAGATAGAGAGATAGAGAGAGAGAAAGAGAAGGAGAGAGAGAGAGAGAGAGGGGGAGGGAGATATAATAGAGAGAGACATAAAAGAGAGACAGTGAGAAAGAGAGAGAGAAACAGAGAGAAAAGAAAGAGAGAAAGAGAGAGACGGAGAGGGAATAGAGAGATAGAGAGAGTATATAGGATGACTGATAATCCTACATGCGTCGTTTCAGAAAAATTGCCACAAGTGTTGACTAAAGTAAATGTTACTTGCTGAGCTCTATTTGTTAGTAATTTCGATTTTAAATTCCGTGTATTTCGAAGTCAGGATATTGTGAATACAAATGAAAACAAACGAAAACAGAGAAAGAAAGAAGGAGATTAGCCATTAATCCAAGCATATTTAGTAGGCCTACTATCAATTTTTTTTTGGAGATAAAAAATAGCTTCAAGTGTCATGTCAGCTAATTATTATTTTCGCATCAACATCAAGTATTGATAATGAAAACCCTAATTTTTGGTTTCCTGTTGCGAAGTAAATTTCATAAATCAATAATGTAATCTAACTAAACCTGCCACAGTTTTTGATCAATTTTGTTTTATTAGCACTGTAAATTCATAGAAATTTCAAGTTTATTTTTTAAAACAAGAAATGACTTACTCATATCTGAAGGATGTTTTGTTTTTCGATGTCGACAACATGACGTCATAAGCCTCTTGAGTAGGAGGTATATATGGACGACGAGTATGAACGGAGGTGGTAGGAACGGTCGCTCACTGAATTCCAGTATCAAACGATATCGCTGAAACTTCCAAATCTCGTTTGCATTCTCCTGCACTCTCAAAAATGTGTTGCTATGGAAACGAAAGGATAATGAGAGGAAATTACGACGAGAGGAAAATATAACGAGCAACTTTTAAAACTTTTTTTAAGACTCCGCTACCATTAAATTATAAAATAGTTGTAATATCATTCATTTTGCTTCTGACTTTCGAATTCTCTAATGTATCAATATATAAGTTATTTATTTATTTCTCAAAACATTTTTTAACAGGATAAAATTGATCAGCTCGGAGGCTGTTTTACATAATGGTCCTGCATAAAGAAGAAAAATACAAATTTAAGAACTGACAATAAGAGTATTTACAAGGAAAATAGCAGTATTATACAAGCGGTGAAAGTATAAACAACATGAATAGAAAAAAGCATTAGGGAAAACGGAAGGGGGGGGGGGAATATGCAGACATTAACAAAGAAAGTCAAACGTAAGAATACAATGTGATCTAGGTAAGCATCTAGATGAACTGGATATATTTTTGATAACAATATAATCAAATCAATCTTTTATAGGAGGGAAATGGGGAGGTGAGGAAGGTGAATTACACATATCTGTCGTTTATCCCAGCCATCGTATTACAAATTAAAAATAAAACGGTGAAAACTGTCGGAGGCTTAATAATAATAATAATACTCAGCTTTTTATATAGGCCTAGCGCGAATTACAATCAATTCTTTCAGCGCTTCCAAACTTGGAGATTATTACCCCGGCTTTAGATTTGCTGCCATTAGGGCGCTCTAGCATTTCAAGGAACTAATTCCTGTCAGGTACCCATTTACATTACCTGGGTTGAGTGTGGCCATTGTAAATCAATGTTTTGAGGTGGGACTCGAACCGCGGACCTTGTGATCGACAGTCCGGCGACGTAACTACTCGACTACGACACATTTGCTTAGCCTGTGATACTTACTTGAAGATAGCGATGAGCATATTGATGAGGAGTACGTTAGCAATGAGAAGGTAGATGCCCATTATCATCCTCTCTAGGACTATACCAGCATCACACATCTCCATGCCTTCTTTAGGAAACAACGAACAGTTCGTGACGAACTCTGTAGGCCAAAACAGAAGTCATTACAATTTTTGAGGTTATGATATGATAATAATGAGAAATTCGAGGGAAGCCTTGATTATCAGCATTCACGATGTATCCTTTCGAAGGGCCCTGCAATTAAAAGTCATGCCAGGTACCCAATTACAGGTACCCAATTGGGTGGAAAGTGTCGAATAATGATTAATGTCTTGTAGAGGTGTTGTGGTCTAGTGGATAAAAATCATCCGACTGCAGAACACAAGGTACGAGGTTCGAATCCCATCCCGACACTAAACGTCCTTTGGCACGACGTCAAGCTAAATGTGCCACTCTCCATCCAGGTGCTAAATGGGTGACCGGTAGGATACGAAAGTTAATGTAGTTTGCTCAGCATTGTGAGCGTCTGTAAAATGACGCCTGGCTGGAATGCTCCCTAGGGAGTGCAGAATGTGCATACATTGTGTGCGGGCAAGCCTGTATCCGATCTGTATCAGAGTCTAAATTTGGACATGTTTGATCTCGATCATCATTGAATTAGTGACTGAGATACGGAATTACACTTGATGTCTAAATTGCTAGAATTGGCCCCTCCCCGATACCGCCTTTTTTATGCTAAACCTAAAGCCTACGTCTAACATCTAATCTAGGATCACTATGATACAGGGTTTACATAATATTTCAATTCCATTCTTACTGCTTTGCAAAACGAATACAGGAGTGATTATAGGAGAATACATACCTATATCAGGGGGGGGGGATTTTTCATTAATTTTGCTACTTTAAACCTCACAAATTTTTGTTTGTTGGGGTAAGGGGGGGGGCTTGAAGTTGTTTTTCTTCTGGGGGGGGGGGTGAGCCCCACAAGCCCCTTTCTAGAATTGCCAAAGGACGAATATATATAACGATCGTTCCCACTTTAGTCCAGGCACACCGCTAGACTGGCTTTAAACCAGCTACTAATTGACATGTTGGATATATTTCCACCATGACAAAACATGAGTCCCTTAGCATCTAGCTAGAGTGCATAGCTTAACTCACGGTCTTGTTCATCAATGAAGAGTTCTCCATAGATCTGCCAGTATGGGATGTAGATGATATCTCGAAGAACATTCCAATCCCACTCTTTCATGGGGCGCATCAAGGCATTGCTTGCCACACCGTAGGACACCAGGAACACGAACAGAATCACGATGAACTTAGCGGTGTCATTCATCTAAACAAACAAGAACAAATTTTTAAAATGAGGTCACTCGTCACAACCAATTGTAAGCATACTACTTCATCATCATCATCATCATCATTATCAGAGTTATCAGAGTCATCATCTTTATCAACATCATCATCATCATCATCATTGCCGACGTCATCATCAACAGCATCAACATCATCATCATCATTATCATCGTCATCATCATCATCATTATCATCATCATCATCATCATTATCAGAGTCATCAGAGTCATCTTCATCAACAACATCATCATCATCATCATCATCATTGCCGACGTCATCATCAACGTCATCAACATCATCATCATCATTATCATCGTCATCATCATCATCATCATCAACATCATCATCATCATCATCATCATTGCCGACGTCATCATCAACATCATCAACAGCATCATCATCAATATCATTAACATCATCATCATCATCATCATTATCATCATCATCATTATCATCATCATTGCCGACGTCATCATCAACATCATCATCATCATTATCATCATCATCATCATCATTATCATCATCAACATCATCATCATCATCATCATCTTCATAATCCTTATCATCATCATTATCATCATCTTCTTTGTCATCGTCATCACCTACAGCGTCATCACCAACAGTCACGATTATGACGAAAAACATTGCTTCCGTTTCAATCTCGTGCGTGTATATACTCTCGCCACTTTCAGTGGTTCGGACATTTACTTGTTGTTTCTTTATTTCCGTTGTCTTTCCCTCCTCCCTTTAAATCCTGTGATTCTTTTCTTGTAATATCTAAATATAAAATAATATTTCTTTCTATCAAATAAAATGCACGGGATTTATGGCCATATAAAACTAGATTAAAACTGTTTATTACAGGCTGTCTGTAATAGTTTGGCCAGAGGGGATTAGACCTCCATGCAAGGTCACTGACAGGTGGTTATCTCATCAAATCAGCTCTCAATTAACAAAAGAATAAGAGGATCATGGGGGACCAACGGTCACCGATTTGGCATTGTTTGCTATATAGAGGGCGCAAGTAGCTACAGGTACTGCATTGGGGCTTTAATACTCACCATCTTTCCAATCATGTTGACATACGGTCCCATCAACTTGTTGACGCTCAAGATATCAAGTACCCTCACATACCATACCATGATGTCGAGAATATATAACATCCGTCCAGCGTTCAGACTACCTTCCCACATACGAAGGCCAAATCCTGATGCGAAAGAAAATCATGTAGATACATAATCATTTAAAAAACCAGAAGATTAAACACATAGGTCAATATATTTATTTACAGAAGTGGCCTGGGATATTGTTTGGTCTATAGCTGCAATTAATGCATAACAATTTATTTTCTAGTCTGCCACTCTTTCGAGTACAAAATGTTCAAGAAGGGTGTTCACTGCGTGCCTGGTAATAAGTTAGCTTATGCAGTGGTATCGGAAGATCGGAAATAGTGCAACTTTGTGACAATATGAGAAACTATAAACAGAGAAGCCTTACTTGTTATTTCCATGGCCATGATTAAGCACGAGACCAAACATACATGTAGATTCTTGATCAAAGCTCATTATTATAACTCACCCATGGTGAATGTTAATATTCCAACCAGGTCCCATAGGTTCCATCTATCAGATGCCCACATCTGAGCTTGCTGTCGAAATGTCAGAATTTCACTGTCACCTTGCATCACCAACTGTAGATAAAAATATAAAAAAAATCATTGGATCGAAATAAGGCCGTTATTGCATGACCTAACCTTCTACTAGAGTCATGAAATACAACTATCAAATAAAACAACGAAATCACACCCCAAATGAGAAACAGCCATTTTGGAATTTTCAAGGTTCTTTTCCAAGAGCGTCATAACAGTATAAGCAATCACCAACGGGATTTTGCCCAGATTTTATTGATTATCCGAGGTTGATAATGTTCTCGGGAGGGGATGGTACGTATCCTATGTAAACAATAATTTGATGGTCGTATAATCATTGACTTGAGAAAGTCCATGATATATCTTCATTCGATTCCTAATCGTTAGCGGTCTATTTCATTTTGCGTCACACTAGGCGGGACTCGAACCCCAAACCATGAGCCCCACAGTCCGGTGACATATCCACTAGACCACGATACATCTACAACTCTACACCTCTACAACTCTACACCTCTACAACTTTACACACTGACCTGTCGAATCTCCTCAGTAGCCAGACTAAAGATGGTTAGAGAGACGAGCCGTTCAACCAAACCAACCTCAGGCTTGAGCTCCATCAGAACCACGTAACTGAACGCAATCAGGAACAAGAAATAAAACATCTGGGTTCGAAGACAAGAAAGAAATAGAAATGATATTCATTTAAAAATATTTATAAAAAAAGAAAAATAAATATTATCATAAAATTCTATTCCAAAAATTCTGAAAAAACACTTTCAAAGAACCCCCCCCCCCAAAAAAAAATTAATAATATCATGTATTCTAAATCAATATATAATTTTTTTCTACTAGTGTAGCTAGTTTCTTCCTAATTCAAGAGGGAAGCCAACCTAATATATACAACCGTTCGTCGACGCTAATGACTGAGCCCAGTTGTAAATATTCGCAAATTACCACTGGAAATGGATCGACAGAATCAAACGAAAGGCAGTTGCAGAATTTTTATTTAAAACATCAAGCAACCATTCATCAGTTTGCCTAGAGCCAGAATAGAAGTACATCATCATCATGATCTTTTGAATTTGGAATAGACAGCCTTTACATGAATTCCGTTTGTAAAAGAGTTCTTATCGAACTTTAAAGGGATCCGGTAACTTTGTCTTAGATCCTTTAAAAAAATTCTTGATTAAGTTCACGCTGCAATGATAATTATAAACCTTTAGGTCAGTCAGGAACCCCATGACTGTTACAAGCCGATCGCCTGTCTGATTATCAAGATATTTATGATTGAAAATCGAAATCAAATTTTGTGTTTGCTAAACGGTTTACACAACACTACAGTCTATTGGGGAAAACGAGTATGGTAAAACCGGTCATTCAAAGGTTTTTACTTTTTTTGAGCCACTTCTTTATCATTTTGAAGCGGGGTTCAATATAACACCATATCACAGACACTGATAACACGTACGGCCGTGCATCTCAGATTTAACATTGTTAAACGATCCCTTTAAAGGTTTTTTATGTTTTATTTTAAGGGGGGATTCTTGGAGAGTCTAATCTAAGAGATGGGATGAAACTTACAGCATTGATCCAGAACTTGACGATGGGAGCGGTGAAGGTGATGCGAACCTTCTGGAAGTAAGACTTTCTACCATCTTGGTTGACCTGAAACGTACTTATTCTACCACCCTTATCTTGAGGATTGACAACGCCCGCAGATCGTTCATCGATGACTGCTGGAAACCGCAACACGCTTGGGCGTGGCTCGTAACCCTGGTAACAGAAACAGTGGAAGAAAGAAGGGTAGTGACTAATTTATATCTACACTATTTTGCATTTGATACATTTTGGACCAATAGATGTCCACTAGAAGTGTTCAGTTAAATTTTAGTTCACATACGTTCTTCGTTATATGGGCAGAGCTGAGGATTGAAATGGGTGATTCAAATGTTGCAAAATTGTTTTTGAGTTTCTGGTAGTATTGTCTATTATCAAATAAACATTTTCACTTGTACTTAATTAAAGAGAATTGTTACTGAGCTAGCGCCATGAATGTCCCTGGACGGTGTGTGCGCTTTATAAGTTTACACTATCATTTTTTTTAATTATTATTATTATTGAAAGTGCCACTGAGATGGGCACTAAAAAGGCTTTTCATAAAAATGAATTAGAGATTAATTCCAAAGAATATTAACACCCCATAAAAGATGAGAAATGTTAAAGAATGATGACTTTAATCTAAAGATGTGGCCTATGTTGATCAAAATTGATGGTTTTAATGTTTATTCAGTTTTATTTAAAAACAGGGTAGTCTTTTCAGTGCCAAAGGCCTGCTTTACAAAAGAGCCCTGTACATACAAAGATTTACACAAAAGTAGAATACATTGTAGAAAACAAAGACATTATATATACAACATACAAAGCGATGGATGTTATTTAGAAATTCTTATTATCAATAAGAATTTCGAAATAAAAAATAATAATTTGCTTGGGAAGATTAAGAAATTAAAAAGGAGGAATGTGAATTTCTCAAAATGTATTGTTATTTTCGGTTATTCATTCGTTAATCGCTTTGTATTCAATGAACTTGAGGACAGGCCTCTGAATTTGAATAACAATTATTGGTTTAAAAAAAATTCAGAAGCATGGCTATTGGTCTCTTCCCACGTCTACCACTGGTTTTAACCTTCTGATAACTATATCAACTTTAAATTCATACCACTTTCATGGAGGTACTGTCATTTGCCGTGTTCACATCCGGGCTTAAACCGAACTGGGTGTTTCTTCGTGACGTCACCATGTACTCCCCCTGGCCGACGTCATCATCTACGTCATCATTCGTGCACAGTAACCACTGGAAGAAGCCCTGGATAACAGAATGCAAAATTTATGACATTATAAGAATCACGATATAAATGCAAAAAGTGTTGTTTTGAAAATTAATCACATTACGTAGCATTTAAAAATTCACCATCAAGATCATCGTGCGACGGCCGTAGCTGAGATGGAGTTCACTATTCGACGACATTCCTAGAGACGAAACTAAAGTTTAGACCTTATTATTTTTGTGTAACTATTTGAGAAAGAGACCAAAACAGCATGTTACTTTATTGCCTTTTGCGCCCTTCATCCTGTTATTTCATCCCAATGATGGAATTCGTAGTGTCAAAGAAAACAAAAATAATAATTAGGTACTAAGGATCACAGACAGTAAATAAAGATAATATATCATCCCTGTATATATTTCTTTTATATTTCCTTCATTAAAATCAACATTATCAATATCATCATTATTACTATCATCATCATCATCATTAGCATCATCTTCATCATCATTAACATCATCATCATTATCCTTATATTTTACAAATGCTTGCAATTATTTGTTCATTCTGCTTAATAATATATATGTTCATCTATGTTTTTGCAGGGAGGTGGTTTGGGCTGTCTTATTTTCAAGCAAATTGCTTATAATAGCGGTCCTTCTTCCGCCAATAATTTCATAAAGTTTGATGAAATATGATAGTTTGACAAAAAAAATGTTTTCTAAAATAATTATTATGTATATTTGCTTATTTATAGTTGATTGTCAGAAAGTGCATTTTAGTATCTTATGTTAGTTATGTTACCGATTTTCTTTAGATATTGATATGGAATACAAAAGAAAATTAATCAAATCAAATCAAAGTCAAGGTCTACTAATTGATGAAAATGAGCATTCAGTTACCTTCATCCCAGGGATAGTGTTGAGTTGTCCATACCAGTGATCATTCAGCAGCAGTTGGATAGATGGGTGAGCGATGAATCGAGAATGTTTGAAGTTAGCTGCCAGGGATAGACAGGTCATGTGACTCCAGTTCGGTAACTCGGCGCAGAGTAAGAGGCGAGTGTAGGTGGCATCTTCCTCAAAGCATTGCGTCAGGAGGGTGACTGCCAGCTGCTCATACTGCCTGATAATAATAAAGTTAAACAATTTAATTTCAAGATAATTGATAAGGTTTATTGCCTCAAAGAAAACTTATATAAATGGCAAATTGTGAATAATAATTTATGCAACTCTTATGGACAAGTTGACTCAATTTTTCGCTTTATGTTATATTGCAAAGATGTGACTTTGGAAAATAATATGTAATATGATATTCAACCTATTCCAAAAAGAAATACAAATAAACCAAAATATATTACTTATTAGTTGTAGGTGAGATCCGTGAGGACATTGGAAACAAGAAATATTCTCTCTTGAATATTGTTTTAAATCATGCGCAATATGCAATTTATAAATGTTACGTTAAAAAGATTGTTAATGGTTCTATTTATTACCCACATACTTTGTTTATTTGAATTCAAGTCGTTGCTAAGATGACTTTTAAGATATGAATGTCCTAGCAAAGAAAATAATACTAAGCTGGAAGAATTGTTGAATATACTTTAATTTTAAGCCTATGTTATGTTTCATTCAATCATTGAGTAATTGATGTAAATATGTATTGAAATTATGGAAATAAAAACCTGGCTTGAGGAAAAGGGGTACACGACGCACACTTGGTTGGTTGGTTGGTTGGTTATCGTTTTACCTGACTGCTAAGAAAGCATTATATGTTTGTAAGTAAGTAACCAGTGGACCGACGGCTATAAGTCCTCTCCAACGGACTCGATAACGACGAGTAATGCCTTTCCAAAGGGCACGAGAGCATTGACTTGGTTTCGAACCCGGGACCTCTTGGTTACGAGACCACGGCGCTCTACCACTGAACCATCACGCCTCATATGTTATTATGACGTCTATTGCTTTGGTGGATACACTACATGTATTTAGCATCCACTAACATAGCCAGACGTGTTAAACAGGGCAGTTGGGGGGGGGGGGGTGGGTGGTAGGGGTGCAGATAATAAGAGACACACAAAATATCACATAATGCGTTGGCATTAATCCTCATCAGGATTTTTTTATCAGTATACATGTATATCCATAATTCGGTTATTTCTTGTAGTGGAGGTGCCGTGATAATAGGAATTCATTAACTTAACTCTCAATCCAAGGATTAAGGGTTTCAATTTAAGTCCGGCATTACTCTTCCTTTGGCAAGGCATTTATCCACATTCGCCACTCTCCACCCAGGTGTAAATGGGTACCTGGTAATCGCTGGGCACTAACTATTATTGCAGGTCACTCAGGAAGAACAGCCTTGAAGCTGATGAGGCTTCCTTAGGTAAATGAAATTATTTTCATATTATATTATATCATATTATCATATCAGTAGAAATATTAATTCAGAGTTTAAAGCCCATCTGTACTAGTTTACAGGAGGGATTAGATCACCCTGCAAGGTCACTGATAAGTGGTTATCTCATCAAATCAGCTCTCACTTAACATAAGAAAATGAGGATCATCGGGGACCAATGGTCACCGATTAGACATGGTTTGCTATATAGAGGGCGCAAGTAGCTATAAGTAGTACAGTGGGGCTTTAAACATGAATCTAAATTGTGTAAAGGTGTACCTGGATTGCTCAGTAAGCTGGTCAGCTGCATCGGTGTTGTATTGCGAGCGTGCAAAGCGAGACATGGAATAGCAGAGCCGGAATCCTACCAAGGCCTTGGGTAAGGACTCCTGACCTAGCTGCCACATCAGATACGCCATCTCGTGCTTCTTGGTGAGGATGGCCCAGAGGAAGAGATCATTGTAGGGGAAGGGATTGTCAGTGTGAAGGTGCGCTGTCTCAGGCTCGCCCTGGTTTAAAAAAATAATTCGATTCAATTCAATTCAATAAACATGTATGTACTTCACACAAAAAATTAAAAACATATTATGAAATATATTTTTACAATGTTATGTAGGAAGGAAGCGAAATTCCCTAAAAGCACAGGGCTTGCCAAAGGGCTCGCCATAACAAAACAGACATACAATATATACAAACCACATAATAATCGTAGTCTACATAAAATTGCAATAAAGATAATAAGGTAGAGAAGGTGAAAACAGAAAGAAAGAAATCATAGTACTGAAAATGAAGAGTTTCGCTCTAAAAGGGGATAAATCCATTTCAAATGTTTTCTGGTAAATCAAGGATTTTTAAATTACCAATTTCTCTTGTAAATTATCACCTTTTTTGTATATATGGTAGGGATAGGGCCTTCCATCGTGGATTAATAATTATATTTCATTCAATACAAAATTGTGAAAATTGCTGTTTCCTGCTAAAAAAAATGTAACTTTGCTAAACCCATTGTTCAGCGATTTCGTCGGTCTTCAGGTACGGACATGCACTGAATAATTGGATCATGAATCATCGAATTAAGGATGGCTAACAGAGCGATAAAGACTCACGCCAATTTTTTAATTTCAGAATATGAAAGCTTCCTGCACCGATTTTCACCGATTAGCATACCTTTGACAGACTAATTTCAAATATCCAGCATGCAAAACAATTAATTGCGTCTTTATTCCATAACTTTAATAGTAAGATGATACTGAAGCGTGCCACTTAACCAGGAAGTTTAAGTCTCATAACGGCAATTTACATGTAAGTATGAGATTAATCCGTATCTGAGTGCCTCAGTAATGTATGCCTTAGTGAAAATAGGCATTTCAATATCAATTCTTTTAACTTCAAAAAAATGCTAGAAATCGATTTCTTGCTTTTTTAGATGCGTTTAGATAAAGAGACACAATTATATGTACGCACAAAGTAATGAATGAGTGATCAAATTTTGACTGTTTTTAATTATAATAGTTTTGTTCGATTTATCCGGGTGATTAGGCTGGTTAAAAATCAATTCAGTGCATTTATATTAAACTTAAACATTTAGGTTTAAATCAATGCGTAATGTTGTCGATTACACGCTGCTAATTGCTGTTTTTATTGCTTAACTCCGAATAGACCATTTAAAAAATGTAATCAAATTTAATGCACACATCTTTGTTTAAGTGCCTCGTTACAATCTATTTCATTCATCTTTTACGAATAATTGTATTTCAAAAGTCAGAATGCATATTGCATACATTAGCTGTTGCTAGGTAGGACAAGCCATAATGTTTGTCCTACCTAGCAACAACTAATGTATGCAATTCGCCACCTGACTACTGAAATACAATTATTCGTCACAGGTGAATGCAATAACTTGTAACGAGGCACTTAACGAAGATGTGTGCATATTTGATTTCATTACGAAAACGGCCTATTGGGGACTTTTAGATTCGCACGACGATAACGTGGACTGCTAAGTGAATCATCCTTTTAAGGCAATGTGACGTCCTTTTAAGGCAGTGCCCGGCAGTGCCCGGCAGTGCCTTAAAAGGATGATTCACTTAGCAATCCACGTTCTCGTCGTGCAAATCTAAAAGTCCCTATTGCTTGACTGATGACACCCACCTCACAGCACGTATTGTCACCCACGTTGACACAGGTGGTAGCGGTGTGTGGACTATGTCGATGATACTCGCATTCGAACCCTTTACCTAGAAGATGCTCAATGATGATACCAATCTCCTGAAGAGTCACTTTACTCTCATGTTTCTATAAAAAAAAAATAAAGATAACAATAGCTATAATTAATCTTGGCTTGAGATTTGTCCTTGTTCCATAAGCTGACTGGGTATTGTCAACGGGCCCTCTACGAGTTTGTCTATCTGATTCTCACCTCCCCCTACTTTTTCTCTCTTTTTCTCAAAATATGTCAACATGGTCAATATAATAAAAGGAAATACCCATATCAGTGGCGGATCCAGGAATTTCTTACCGGGGGGGGGGGGGACACAAAACGGGCTGAAAACTTCGCAACGACTCAGCCAGCCGGGCGGGGGGGGGGGGGGGCACGTTTCCCCTGTGCCCCCCCTGGATCCGTCCCTGCATATTTCGGATGATATGTAATGTTTATCCCTACTTGCATAGCTACTGTCACTATTTCCAGGAGTTCTATACCATGTATTTAGTTATTTCTCTCTCTCTCTCTCTCTCTCTCTCTCTCTCTCTCTCTCTGCTTAGCCCTTCCCTTCTCTCAACATCTCTTTCTTTCTCTCTATTCATCTTCTATTCCTATCAAACTCTTTCTCATTTGTTTGCATTCACTGCATGACGTTCTTCCACCTTATCTACATCCCTAGCTGTTGAATTTAAATAGACATAGAATAAAGTACCAGGGAACAACGAGTGATCATAAACAATGTAAATAATAGAAAGCTATTGACTGATCGGGTGTATGATATAATGTCTTTGGAACGCCTAAGGGAGTTATATGAATATGAATTATATCTTCCTTGTGGTCCAAAAAATGTATATTTTACCCCTGTCAGTTAACATCTGTTATAATAGACAACAGTGATTACACTTTGTGATATAAAATTGTAATCAAATTTTCCTAAAAATGTACCATAACCTATGATTTGCTGATGATAATGTGAAGGGGAGGGGGCTGCTCCTTATCCACTGAAGCGACGCTCCTGTTTTTTAAATTTACTTTAATGACTCTGAACCACAGTGGTCTCCAATTAGTCCAAGTGCTTATGTATGCTTCTGTTGACATACTAGTTCACTACCTGGACTGTTTCCGTGTTTCACGCCCAGCTGTGTAAAAATAAAACACCCTCGACGCTAAAGCGAGGACGGTCCTTGCCTTTTACCCTCGCACGAGGGTGTATTTCGGGGGTCGCGCGATATGTGTGGGACGCATGTTAGGGAGGAGAACATAGATGATTTAAGAATAAAAAATATATACAAAACGGACAGAACCTGGTCTGTTTACAAACCTGTATCTGTTTGAGCCTGATCATCCCGCTATTGATATTGGCATACCGAGACAGTGAGGATAGCGATGGAAATGGGTCACTTTCCTTGGAGAGAAAACAAAAAATCTGAATTTTAATGAGCTGTTGTATTTGTATATAAAGATACATGTATATATCATAAAAGTTGGCAGAGCTAGTAATGCATCATAAAAAAATCCCCCTTTATACGAAAGTGTACCCATTCTCAGAAAATTTAACCAGCGAAATTGAGAGTTCGATGCAACACCCGAAGGTTTGGTGTATTAAATGTACTTTATCCTTCACTGACGTAGCAGTTACTATCAGATTATCTATTTTATTCGTCGAACGGAGGGAAGGATTTCTTGCAGTCTTGAGAATTTAATTTCACTAACCACCCTTCAGAAGAATCTCTTATCTTTTACACGTTTTAAATGAGTTCACTTCTAAATGAACTCTATCGACTGTCCCTCCATGATAGGTCCTTTTACGAAAAAGTAAATTCCTTCTTTAAATATTGTATTACTTTTCTCTCAGTGCTTCTCTTTGAAATAGACTTTATATACCTCTCTTTAGTATGTAGAATAAATCTAGTCATCTGATTGGTCGAAATTGGAGTCGTGATTTTAGCCATGCCCGCCAACCGGTCAATATTTTTTTTAAAGATGCCTGTTGCCCCAGGTAACGGGCCGGATAAATAAATTTTGTTAATATTCTTGTATTTACCAGCGTGTTATACAGCGACTCTAGCCTTTCTTCGGTGAGGAACTTCTGCATGAAGAGACCCTGTTCTAGGAGAAGTTTGACAAACTTGACTCGGTTCTTCTTCAGAGCAATGTCCATGGCTTCCTCCAGCGCCGATTCCTGTCATCGAGAGACGATGGGTTTAAAGATAAAGTTGTGTCTGGTCATGAGATTGCATTGTGAAAAAAACGGTGTGGCCGGAATCGATCAGAAAAATTGATCATCTAGCATAATAAGTATTGGTGTGTACTGTAAGGTTCTGGAATCATCGAAATGATAAGAAATTTGGCCCAGTCTTGGTAAAGTTACAAGCACTGTCGGGCAGTTGCAGGGTCATATCATTGCCCAAATTTTGGTCAAAATACGAAACAAGTATGCATGTGTGAAGTAGGGTACTTACGTTTACCAATACCACTGGGCAAAATATTGCCCAATAGATGGTTGGGTTGACTATTGGCACAAAGTTGGGCAAAGTGTAGGAAAATTATTGCCCAACATTTTCACAGTGTGGAGAAATATCATTATTATTATTAGTTATTCCTGTTTCCTTACCTCCCATCGAGAGACTTCCTTGAAGATATGTTCTTCGGCAAAGTCAACTCTGTTCCAGATCAATGACAGCTTCAGTTGTTCAAGAGCTGAGAGGTTGCTCGCTGTTATCAAAACACACAACGTTGAATTAGTACTAACAAGAGAAATCAATGCGATGTGAGTTGTTTATAACCTAGTCGGAAATGGAAGGCAGTAATAATTGTGTTAATCTATATTGGGGTCTATTTTCGCGATGTTAGATTCTAATCAGATAAGAAAATATAGGTAGTATTTATTTCTTGAGTTCATTTGAATATTTTTATTTTTGGATTATGAAGAGTACTCCCTTGAACAATCGAAACAGTGTTTTTTTTACTAGTGAGGAACTAGTGTAAGTGTACGAAATTCAAACTCGTAGCCTTTGAAGAGCTATCCCAACAAAGGCATGAAGCGGGCTAAAATCCAGCTGAAACGCGAAAGAGGGCGCCTTGAAAAGATGAAATCTAGTTTTTTGTTAGGTTGACGTACAAACATGGCTGTACGACATTTACCCATACGACAACTGCTCCGCGTCAATCTCCTAGATGAACAGACTTCTTCACTTCAAACCTGGACACAAAGATCTTTATTACCCCAACCCAACTCTAAATAAAACCTGATTGCAACCCTAATTCTAACCTTAGACGAAGTAAAGCCCTTACCATTATTAACGGGTCTTCACAATCATCGACAGCGATCAATGATTCACCATCAATTTTTGTTTTAGTCATGTGATCTAACGACACGATCGTCTTACCTTTCAGAAGAGCGGATAAGATGGCGGAATCGATGTCGACATTGTTATCAGACTCCACGCTGAAGATTGTTATCTAAAAAGAATCGCACACGATAAATCATAACTTTAATCAAAATACATGCTACGAGGAAGGGGTTCGCAGACTTAAAACAAAATAAAATTATCTCTGTTGACCTTGGATTAAAAAACCAGCATGGATCAAATAGGAATGACTACCGAGGTATTTATCGTTTATAATACTGTCAACATACCATTTGAACGATTCAAAGTACACAGACTTTGATAATTGTCCATATTCAAAGATGAACATGATCATGAAGTATGAGTGTAACACTTGAAATTATCCAATGTATCCAGAAATTTTAAAAGGAGGTAGGGGCCGGGATGGGCTTCGCTAGACCTCTTCACGATAGATGGGCGTACTTAACCAAATTAAATCTTAATTAAATCTTAAATTAACCTGAGCCCTGTTTCATAAAACGTGTTATCAATAACAAACTAATATAAATGTTATAACCTACTAAAATCGTTGCCGAGAGCAAATATGTTAACGAAATCAACATTTATTATTGATAACAAGTTTTTATAAAAACAGGGCCCAGATCGAGGCTTGACATGGGCATGATACTCACAAATGGCTTCTGTTTGAGGACCTCTAGTAGTTGTTTGAGTAGAAGACTATGAGCGCTCTTCTCACGAGGGAATGCTGCAGAGATCCTCCTCTTTAACTGCTCCTGAGCTTCATATGATATTTGCCTAAAGAGAGTAGAGAACGAAAGATCCAAAATTGCAAACACACATATTGTGACTGAAACTTATATAATAGCGGACATAAGTCTTGAAAAGTGCATATAATTATTAAAAAAGGTTTCTCACATTTTCATATTTTTGTGTTGTCATTAACATGATTATAAACAGAACATTTTTTTTTTGCGGGGGGGGGGGGGGTAGAAATCGCTCCCCTGACCCCCAACTTCTCAATTGCTTGTATATTTATTAGGATATGTCGAAGAAAACAATAATCACGAACGTTTGATTGAGTCGTACAAAATGGATTCCTTGAAAATTTAGATTAAGAACACCCAACAACAACAAAAAACGCGTTTTTTTACACCATTCACAATAACATCCATCTACAAACAGTTCAAACTTGATTCGGAAATTGCGAACTAGTTATGGCTTGTATGTTGTTAAATATGGCTTTTGTTTAGAGAACGAAATGAAAATTAGCCAAAATTTTAAACAAACACAAATACAATCACAATACCCTTGTTTAGATGAGCTGTTCCTGTACGCGAAGGCGATGAGATCTGCTGCCCGTCCACTGCCCTCTGCGATGACTACGGGGATAGGTGGGTCATGCGTGACGTTCTCGAGAACCACCTTGATAGTGTTCACACCACCCTCTAGGCAAACACAGACTGCTGGTACTGGTCGATCACCTGGTCGAATGGTAATATTGATAAATCATAATCATAACTGGATTTGTAAAGCACTGTTTTAAGGATATACAGTTCTGAATACCATCATTACTCTGACTTTAGCCGACTTCCATGATGAAGACGTTCAACATTTAAAGAATTTCTTTCTTCAACCAGGAACCCATTTACCTAATCACCCGAGAGTGGCAAATGTAGATAGTTATGTTTTGCCAAAGGAGTAATTGAGTACCCTGACAGGGATTCACATCGTGCCATACCGCCTGTAGTCCGGTGATTTGTCCATTAGACCACGACACCACTAATTCCTATACAACATTCCTTTCAGAAAATGCCTTTGTCTTGTATAGAAAATTGTTGTCATAAGCCTTTCATGAAAATGTTGCGATTATGTTAATACCAACTCCAAAGAGAAACGCAAGTCCTAGAAACGAGAAGCTGAATGATTAAAGGTTGACAGTACAGTTTGATTTTATAAGTGTTTTTTTACCTCAAACTTCTTGATGCAAGAAACATCTGGGGGTGTTTAACAAAGATCCTAAGTTCAACTTATCTCTAAGTTGGACTTAAAAAATATGGAAAGCCATTAGCATCTTTGAAAATATTTTGTTAAAGTTATTTTGAAAGGCGTTCATTGTTTATTGAAATCATTCATATTTTCTATCATCAAGGAGATTTCATGTTTTGGATGTGGAATTAATAAAAAGTCTAAAATACTTGAATTTCTGCTTTTGAATATATTTCATTTAAAGACTCCAATGGCTGTCCATAATTCTTAAGTCCAACTTAGAGTTAAGTTCTACTTAGGATCTTTGTGAAACACCCCCCTGGTTAGACCACCATCAGAAATTTCAAGGAATACAAGGACAGGTAGCCAGACATGCAGACAGACAGGAAACGAGGTGAGAGGGTTGTGAACTTACTATTTGCATCAATCCTCTTGCTCGAGATGAGTTTCTCAAGTTGTGATCGCAGTGAGATCTCGACACCAAACTTTCCCACGGAGCCATCGTCCACGAGAATGAAATGGGTGTGGTTAGGATCCAGGGATGCTCCAGAAGCACGATCGGAACTCGTCAGTCGGTAATGCTTGATTCGTGGCTAAAAAGGGTTGAGAAAGTACAGATTTAAATGTAATATCGAAGCCCTACAAAATTGCGATTCGAAATGATCATGAAGTGCCTCAAAAAAGTAAAAATCTTTGAGTGACCGGTTTTACCATACTTAGTTTTCCCGATAGACTGTAGTGTTATAAAAACCTTTAGGAAAAAGGTTTTTGAAATTTCCATTTCCAATCATAATATCTTGATAATCAGACAGACGATCGGCTTGTAAAAGTCATGGGGTTCCTGACTGACATAAAGGTTTATAATTATCATTGCCGCATGAGCTAAATCCAGGAATTTGTTTCAGAATCCCTTTAAGCAATTAGAAGTGAAGAATTGTATCGGTTCAGTTCTGTTCGATTTATTCGATACAAATATATAAAGGTAAACAAACATATCAAAATAATATCAATATGTTACATGACAATGACATAAGCGTAGAAGACAAGAAGAACAAGAAACAAGATTTAAACATGTACATAAATGAAAGTATTGGAGACAAGACAGGAGAGTCTTATGTAAAAGTCTGTCTCTAGTGGTTTTCTAAGATTAGACATGCTTATCTTCTTCACTCAACTCCTTCTTTAAATTCCGTCCACCATGACTCCTTGATTCGAATGGTTAAACTGAATATTGGGAACTGAACCAAGATTCTTCTCATTCATTTACTATTGTTTATGAAAGAACTCGAAATCATGAGATCACGTATCTCGATTAAAACAGTTAGACATCTCCGGTGACCAGGGGGTGTTTCACAAAGATCCTAAGTCGACTTTAACTCTAAGTTGGACTTAAAAATTTATGGAGAGCCATCTGTAGCCTTAAAATTAAATACATTTAAGAGTGAAAATTCAAGTATTTTAGGCTCTTTATCAATTCCACATCAAGAACATGAAATCTCTTTGAAAATCTAAAAGTAACCGAGACAAATCTGACTCACCGTGGTTACATCCTGGCGTCTTTCGATGAGGTCTTCTCTGTTGTCGACGATGCCCCACGGTACGACGCCGATGGCGTTGATCTTCTGTCGTGATCGTAGCGAATGTTCACGGACTGCCATTCCTACGTGACGCATCACACCTGAAGATGCGAATAAAAGAAGAAATCTCAATATTTTAGAAAAGATAATATTAATGATATTTGGTTCTTGTATCACATTTAAACGTCCAAATGAGCCTACAAATTTGAAACTTATTATCCCGTCTTTAGCATTTCAAGGAATTAATTCCTGCCAGGTACCCATTTACCCATGATAATCGATCGAGTGGTACATGCAGATTAATGTCTTGCTTAAAGGACATTAGTGCCGCGACAGGACTTGAACCGCGGACCTTGTGATTCACAATCCGGTGACATATCCACTCGACCACGACACATTTACAGATTTAATAAAAAGGCTATCTAAGGGCAATCCTTCGTTGCTAATATCAGAGTAGAATCACATTTGTTATAGCGGGTAAAGTATAATGGCGCATGTTACTTGATCGGGTAAATACACAACAGAAGATCTCAAGACCTACTGAGCTACCCACTGATGTTTGGTTCAGCATTGTAAAGGTGGCTCTGCCAGAATAGCCCATTAAGATGATGGATGACTAATGGATATTATCTAGACATCATCTCTTTGACATTTTGGAAGTGCGTCAAAACGTAAGTTACTTTATTACATACTTGGTACATTCATGCACTTTCATGAGCTGCATGTTACCAAGCACCAGGATGCTGACGAATGTGATTCGAGAGTCCCCAGGAAGAACAGTCTCGATACTGATTAAAGTAGGTTAAAGTGATACCACACTGTTATCATTATCATTATCTTTAATGGAAGGAAGTTTTAAGAAGAATGGTCAGGTATTTTTAGACAGTGCTAGACATGCTAGATGCAGTATCAGATAAAGGCAGAACTGTGTCTTGGAAATACAATAATGGAAGGGGGAGAGAGAAATGGAGAGGGGGTAGAAAGATTAAGAGGTTGACACGGTTGAGCAAAACAGAGAGGAGATGTGTAAAGAGAGAGAGGGAGAGAGAGAGAGAGAGAGAGAGAGATAGAGAGAGAGAGAGAGAGAGAGGGGAGAGAGAGAGAGAGAGAGAGAGGAGAGAAATGCCAACGGGGGAGGGATGGAAGGAAGGGGGGGGGGGAGCGAGGTAGAACGAAAGGGAAGAAGTGTGATAGAACACGGTTAAAAGTGTCAGACTAACAAAAAAGGTATTTTAGTTCTTAGGAGAATTAGTTATGGTAACAATCAAAACAATGCGGCAGACCTATGACGAAGAGCAGTTACAGAGCAAATATTTAATGAGAGAGAGAGATAGAGAGAAAGAGAGAGAGAGAGAGAGAGAGAGAGAGAGAGTGAAAGGGTGTGTGTGTGAGAGGGAGAGGGGGTAGAGGCGTAGAGACAGAAAGAGAGAGAGAGGGTAGAGAGAGTGTGTGTGTGTATGTGTGTGTCAGAGGGAATTAGGGAGAGAGAGAGAGAGAAAAAAAGTTTGAGAGAAAGTTGGAGAGAGGGAGAGAGAGAGAGAGAATGGGAAAGGGAGATATATATATATAGAGAGAGAGAGAGAGAAAGAGATAAAGAGAGAGAGAGGGGGGGGGGGGGGAGTCATGTTTTTTGGCCTAAGTTACACTTACCTGTATTCGTACCACCAGTCAGTATCCAAGCATCGGTAGATACCGCTACCCTGATGATGCCTTTACTGAAGATTCGTTTCAGTTTGGGTTGCAGAACGAAATCTTTGGCTCCACCCGTTACTTCTATGAGAAGCTTTGGTTTCTTCAGTCCCCACATCTCAGTGAGCAGACTCAGCACCTTGTCGGCTGGTGTGTCGTGCGATAGCCGAACATACTGGTAAAACAGTTAATTTGAAATTATCGTTTATAGATATTTCTCTTTGTAAAAGAGAATTATGTAAAGGAAAGTAAAAAGATATTGTGCAGTTTTATTTTCAGCAGGCCGAACATACTGGTAAAAAAAGTTAGTTTGAAATTATCATTAGCTAAATTTCTCTTTGTAAAAGAGAGTTCTTTAAAAGACGATATTGTGCAGTTTTATTTTGTGACTGTGAACTTAGTAAAACGATTTGGAAGGAGACAGCACGATTGATACACGAACATACACGTTTACGGATTAAGTTTACAAGAGGAAATACATTTTTGGTTTTAAAGTAAAGAGAAATTATGCACTCTATTGCATAGTAACATTACCAAAGCAACACATTTCAGAAAAGCTGAGCAACAGGTTTTGGTGTAATGGAGAAAAAAGGGTTGTACAATATTATGAGAATGAAAGATATATTTATAACTTATCTGGTATGTAAATTTGTTATTGAGTGGCAGTCACTTCAATTTCGTTTGTATAAAAAAACGAGAGAATCATCCTTGTAACCGAGTGAGTCAAACATAAGATGTAACTTTATGATTTTTTCTTTGTTATTTTGAATTCATCAAATATAGTAGCCTGTGGAGAGCTAGATCTCTCTGCTGTTCATTTATGTTTAATTCCAGTGAAGTTGGAAAACTATATTTCAAACTTGTATTGACCAATTTCCAGAAAGGAGAAGCACAGTCCACTCAAAAATTGAATATTGATCATGATAATATTCAAACTAGATTGACCTTGACAGGTTCTTGATCACACCTCGTTATTACGAGAAAAGTATTATCATGGCATGCATATTGAAAATTAATATGATTTTGAAATACCGACCATTTTTTCTCAAAACGTTAAACTTTAGTTATATGTTTACCTGGATTTGTATGCTTTTAACAGTTACAATACGAAAGAGTTCAGTTCTCTGTTTCATGGCACACCTGTATCATATTCTGAAGGGATACTCACTTTAGCACGAGTAGACGTCCACGGTCCTTGGAACTCAAGTTCTCCAAAGGCATCCGTTTGAGATGTCTTAGTATGTGTCTTTGAAGTCCAGGTCGTCTCAGGACCATTCTGAAGTCCTACGTTCTCATCAAGATGACCCTCCTCAAAGCGGCCACATTTACATCTAAATCAGAAGTTATTCATTGAATCAACGTCATCATCAGTATGTCAGTTCAATTTTTTTTTTCTTCTCCAGAATCCATGTCATATATGTACCGTTTTCAATACCTACATTTTCGTCTAGACGATCTTTCATAAAACGGCCACATTTACATCCAAAAGTAGAAGACAATTAATTAAATCAATGTCTTTTCCAATTATTATTTCAAAGGTCCATGTCATCTCTGTACCGTTTTTCAATACCTGCATACTCATCTAGATGATCTTTCCTAAAGCAGCCACATTCAAATCCAAAAGTAGAAGATAATTGATTGAATCAATGCTATCTATTCATCAGTATTGGATTTCTTGGTATGTATCTTTGGAGTCCAAGCCAGATCCATACAATTCTCACCCCCTCATTTATCCTCTACGTGACCCTCCACAAATCGATAGATTACAAGTTACAAAACTTACATAGTTGGTAACATTTCGATACAATTTGGATTAGCGTTATCGGAAGTGATTGATGAATGTTACTGGCGACTATGACATTCGCCTGTGTTGCGAAATTAAGATTCTGGTGCCATTCATTAACATAATTTGAAGAACATAAGGATGACGCATCTTTTTCAAAATGCCTATTTCCATCTCGGATTTTACAATTTAGTTTTGCATCTGCGTTTTCCTTCATTGTCAAAATATCAAAAATGTGGTATTCACATCACATGTGTGGCTACCTACGAGCTCACATACTTTGTCGTATTATCCTTTGTCCGACGGAAATAGTACATAACTGATAACAATTACGTTGCTGAACTGTTGGCATCGGTATTGAAGTGTTAGGAAGTATGATTATAATTGTCTTACTTGGTGACGTCATTTGCTGATGGACAAAACTTGACGCATTCTCTCTTGAAGAAGTTTTCTTTGATAAACAGACTCTCATCTCGGGATGGATAACACTGTATAGATAGAGAGAGATGGAGAGGGAGAGAGCGAGAGAGAGAGAGAGAGAGAGAGAGAGAGGGGGAGGGAGAGAGAGAGACAGACAGAGAGAGAGAGAGAAAGAAAGAGAAGGAGAGAGAGAAAGAGAAAGAGAGAGAGAGAGAGGAAGAGAAAAGTAGGTTGTTAACGATAATTATTTGTTTAGCATTTCTTTTATAAAAAAACTTTAATTTTTATTTTATTTTCGGAGAGAGTGAGAGTGAGGAAGGGTGAAGGGGTATTAAGGACATAGGGCTCTTTTTGAGGGAGTTGCAGAGCGTACATTCAGCCACATATTGAACAAGGAAAGTTTTAATCGCATATCTCACAAGCCATTGTTATACATATATTTTAATGTCTATGGGCTTAACCATTATAGCTATAAATCTTACAGACCGGGTCGCCGCTGAGGCTGAGCAGCGCCCTTAGATACAGACTAATGTTTCTTCTTTTCCTTCTAATACACCTATTATTCATTTATACTTTGCTCATTACTGAACATTGGACAAAGGGACGTTTGAAAGATTCATTCTATCCCCTGGTATAATTGTGACTAATAAATACTGCACAGGGACAAGAAGATGGCGTTTTCCGTCGAATACATCCGTTTGACATCCAAATCGTTTACAAACGCGTGACAGGTGTATGTACACCCGTGAAACAGTGAGAAAATAAGATCAAACTTAGTCATCGCAAGAATGGCATGACATAGAATGACAATGCGAGTGATATAAAGTTATTAATAACAGTTTGGGACACGCAAGTCAAAAGTAAGAGATCAAGGCATTCAGTCTTACTTTTTTATTCAAGTGAAAAGAAGGAAGTTCGATTCTGTTATATATATTTACACTGTCGCTTTATGGATTAAACAAAAATGAAATATTTACACTGATATCTGAAGTCTGTCATAGATCATACTACCACGGAGTCATTCCTTAGTGGATAAGTCGACGAAAGTGTACCTCACATGTTTATTACTAAAAAATGTTTATTAACTAGAATACTTGAATGATTTCATTCAACCAGTGGCATACCCAAAACTAGCCCTAGGCTTGAGAGAATGGGGGGGGGGGGGTGGCTCGCTCTTGGCTTCTTTGCTAGCCCTAATGGCATACTTGAATAAAGTTCGGCACCCCGTCCCCCTCCCATGGCCCCTTCCTTTCTATTTCAAATGCTCTGATCTGCCACTGTTGGTGAATAGTTTAGCCTTTGAGTCCGGTTGATAACACAGTTGTAAGAGCCTTGAACTCTATTCTCTTATAATCCCCTATTTATTTATCATAAAAGTTGTAATGATTGAGAAAAACAATCTGTATACCACGAAATATACCGCACTCCCTTGAGCGGTAACAGATCAAAACTTATTCAAATTATTTTGTTTACAAATCACCCAATAAATATAACAGCATAACTCACTTATCTCCATGACAACTTGAATGGGGACGATACTTTTTGGAAAACAGGAAATCTCGGTTACCACATAATTCAATATAGATGTGCTTGGTTTGACCTCTCTCCGTGCCTCGATTCAATCATATCCGCGCCTTGCACTTTACCAAATAGATAAATTCCATACCCTTATCAAAATATAAACTCTGGATTTAAAAATATAACCCTCGTCCTAACCGAGACCCCATTTACAACCCAAGCCTTGACACCCCTATACCCCCCCCCCCCCCCCCTTCCGCGCTTCCCCATATATACGCCACTGCCCGTAATTCTTGACGGCAGGCAACAAACTTTGTTCTAATTTATGACTGGATCCATCGTATTTTCGGCCACTATCTCTTATCTCTAGTTCATATATATCCTCTTTTCCCTCTCTGAGATGCATGGCCCTATGTGTTATCAGCGTCTGTGATATGGTGTAATATTGAAGGCCTAAACAAAAATTGCGCTTCAGAATGATCATGAAGTGCCTCAAAAAGGTAAAAATCTTCGAGTGACCGGTTTTACCATACTCATTTTTGCCAATAGACTGTAGTGTTTAAAATGGAAAACGTTAGGAAAACGGTTTTTTGACATTTCGAGTTCCAATCATAAATATCGTGATAACCAGACGGGCAATCGGCTTGTAAACGTCATGGGATTCCTGACTGACCAAAAGGTTTATAATTACGATTGCAGCATGAGCTAAATCCAGGATTTTTCTTAGAATTTGAGACAAAGATACTCAATCCCTTCAATTGCCCCCATTTGATCTCTCGGTCCAAAAAAAAAAATCACTTTCTCTCACGTTCAACCAAGACTATTCAAGTTGTTTTATTCTTCCAGAATATGATGCCAAGTAGTCATTTCGCAACTATTTTGGAAGCAATCATTTTGTCTTTCGATTGAAGAAAAATTACGAGGCATTTTCAGTTATGGTGCACATAATTGCATGGATATACTTTTAATAGCAAAAGCATTAGTTCAACAATATGAACAGCGATTATTAATTGAATTATAGTTCGGTTATGAAACCCACTAGTCATTCACTCCCTCCTACTTCTAATCTCCTGTAATTTGCGACTTCATGTCACAAAAGTTTCGGGACACGCAAGAGGAAACACGTAGCTAAAATTCCCATACAATATATTTGACGCACATGTAAGAAGCTAGATTGAAATCACATTTGAATGTCACATCCTCGCTTTTGACATGATTGAAAGCATTCTTGCAAGACGTCCATACTACATTTGCTTGTGTACTAAATGAGGGTACATATATTACCACTTTATTGGCGTCGTCATTACCTGGTTTTAGCTCTTTCAAGTCAGAACTATTGAATTGGCTGAAATTAAAATATTTCTATTATCAATGAAGAATTGATATTTCCTTTCACTAACGTAGAGGGGGAGGGGTCTTTATTTCAAAGATATTCTCCCTCTGTCTCTGCTATCTCTGCTTCCCATTTTGCGTTTTCTTTCTCTTTCCTCAATATTTATGGTGCCTATAATTATAATCTCGAATGCCTCCCTTGCCAGCTTAGATCGTGAAATTAATTTATATTTCTTATTAAAGCAAATGCTTTTTAATGAAATTGTCGGAATAAAGATCTTGACCCCCTCCCCTTCCCCAGCTCTCGACATAAGTTTTCCTTTGTCACGTGCCTATACTGGAGTCATGTACAGTACACGGAAGGGGAAGAGGGCACTTCCTCTCGTTCGAGCAGTCTCCAGGAAATACATGTCTAGGGAACATTGCAATCAACCTTGCCAGACATATCGTCATCATATATAGTCATGTTAAGAAATAAATGAAAACATCCGTCTGTTAATGTCAAGTCTCGCTACAGGCCCAAAGCAGTTATGTGAGGTCTCGTGTTCTTTCAACAAAACGAGAACAAATAATAAAATGTAAAAGTTTACAAAAGAATAACAGCAATACAAATCAACTATTGGGCAAAGTCGCTCCCTCCTCCTTTAATCAAAAGAAAGATAAAAAGACAAATGAATTGAATGATAATACTCAAATTACAGGGAAGTGGCTTTAATGTCAAACATTAGGAGAACAAGTCCAGACCCCCCCCCCCCGCCGCCCAACCTCCATACAATGGCAACTGATACGCCTTTGATATAATATTTTGGAATGAGAGCAGTAAAGGGTGATGGGATGAAACAATTCCTAGTTGTAGGCAAAGTCGTATTTCATTTAAGTTTTGTTTTACTTAAATCCGATTGTTTATTCTACATAGTCTCTACAAATGAACTGTAACATTCCAGCTTGTCTAAGTTTCCCTTTTCTTCCAATTTCCTTATAATAAAACATGATAAAACAATATGCGCCAAAAAGAGTTGAATTCAACATCTTCTTTGATTAATCAAATTTTGCGAATCAAAAGAATGATTATTTAGTAGGGCTACATACCTTGACTTGGCCTAACCCACACGGTGAAGAAGATTCGGCCAGACTATGAGTTCGTGTATACCACCGTGTTGAAATATGTTCTTCTTGATTAGGTAAACTAAATGCGCGAGCCCCCTTCGGTGTCCCTGGGACCGATGACGGCTGCCCCGACTTCATCATCGCTTCCATAGTCGAGCTCAATGCCGACGAGAAGACACCGACTCAATTACGAAATGATTGGTTTGCTCCAAACTCAAACGTTCTCTGACTTGTGTAGTCGTTGGTTTCTTTTCTACGTCTAGCCTAAGGATGCATTGTATAATCTTGTGCAATACTGCCTCTCCTCTCTAAAAGTTGACGCCCTCCATCAGACTCAATTATGAACGTTTTAAAGGAAGTACAACAATCCAAATAGTAGCTCAAACATCGATGATCAAATATATAGGCACTGTAGAAATATTATCCTTCCACCTTTAATGCGCTTTGACGGCTGAGCTTAAACACCAAACTCTCAACTTTAACAAAATTAAGTTATAGAATCCTCACCCCTCCAAAGAATGATGTCGTATCGAATTTGTAAAGCAAAGAAAAGAAATGTAACAGCAAAGAGCTAAATATGACGTGATGTTGTTATTCTTGTCTTGCCGGGTAAGTTCCATGTTGCATTGGCCATTGGCAATATATTTAAGCCAAGGGTTGTAGATTTAGAGCTCAACTAAAACCACGCTTTGGCCACTGATTCGTCATGATCCGGTGGGGTAGGGGGCTGATGAGTCGCCAGCCAAACCCGATCAGACTTGTAAGGATAATAGTCTAACATAACCAGACAGTTTGTATAAAATACCAATATCAATTACCCGAATGTGCCCCCCCCCCCCCACACACACACACACGCCCCCTCTCCCACGCTTACCTCATTATTGGTTGTTCCTTTTTTTTTTTTTTAATTGAAACCTGTTCACGCTTTAGAGAGATTATGTAAAATAACTTTTCATAAAAATATTTTGAAGCCGCATTAAAGATCAGAAAAAACTTTTTGTTAACTATTATAAAAACTGCTTCGAGATGCAATTTGATAAAAGTTAACCCGTTGTAAGCTATCTCGTGCTATAATTATAACCAAAAATGGATATGCACTATTTGACGTAGAATTACACCTGTGTTGCTCGTTATTGCCGTAAAGTAATACCATGGATGATGAGTAGATGAAT
Organism: Strongylocentrotus purpuratus; assembly: GCF_000002235.5. Classification (NCBI taxonomy): domain Eukaryota; kingdom Metazoa; phylum Echinodermata; class Echinoidea; order Camarodonta; family Strongylocentrotidae; genus Strongylocentrotus; species Strongylocentrotus purpuratus. The sequence goes on along the minus strand of NW_022145615.1, from coordinate 18,431,811 downwards.
CAAAGTCACTACCAGGATAATTTTGATTTTAATATTTTTAATCTTAGGGGAGAAAATAAGCGTAAAACTAGCAAGGTAGATATCATTTTCCGAGAGGGTCTTTCCCTGGTTACGAAAACGGAAACTGACGAATCACGGTACGCTCCGCTGTGCTCATTAGCATATCCATTCTTCACCTGCTCCGCGCGCTCGCTCTTGCTAATTAGCATAACATACATATTCAAATACAAAGCGCGTGCGAAGGTACGGTATATGCATAGGGCTAGGAAGTGATCAGCATGACTATTTGAGACGAAATTCAGAAAATATAGAGCTTTACTTGTGCATGTCTGATTTATAAGCTTTGTAATGTTGCAGAGTACCACTGTGTTTCCGAGAGAAAAATCATTCCACTGAGCAATATATAGAAACAACTTGTATAAGAATTTCATAATAACGGAGAAATCGTTAAGAACAAAATGTTCTTATCGTTCCACGAAAAATCGATATGGACCGTGCGTGTTTGCCCTAAAAACACCTTACCTTCTAAGTGTTTTTGTTTAATTATCGTTCAACGAATTAAAGATAATATGCCTCACCTAAACTTTTGTTTCATAGTAATATTGTTACGTTTTCTACGATATTATGCGATGACATTATCAAGCAGGAAATCCCAAACCCGCGTACACAACATACATTGCTATTGCCGTACTAGATCCTTTTTCATTAATTCTTTTATCTGTCAACGTATAGATCGTACCAAAATGTAGGCTTCTTTTCAAGCAATTATGACTATTGATTATGTCTTTATTGTAACCACAACTTTGATATACTATTGGATGACGTAATCAAATAAATATATTTAAATGCAGTGGTAGTGGTTAGTAAATTGGTGAAATTAAGACCTTGCACACCAGCGAGAGTCGATTTTCTTTGAATGTCCTTTTTCAGAGCTTCTTTAGAATATGGAAAAATAGGGGATGTATTATATAATTTCAAAGAAATAGGCCTTGTGATTGAACATCTGTCCCAGTATGTTATTGTTATGATTGTTTAGATTCAGATGAAGGATCGATAGAAAAGTCTGCATATCTGACATGAAACAAATACTATGCGGGACTCCAGGATGCCACTCGATTAGAAGCCTTCAAAGCTTCTTTAATTTCCAAGTAAGTTTCTTTACCACTACCAGCATCAACAAAATTAAGAGAATAGGGAGTTATCTAAGAGTATCAGATGATAGAAAAATCAAACAGTTCTTCAAAAAGTCAGCTCCAAGCAAATCAATGAAGGTGGAGCCTCAAAAAAACTATCAAGCAATATTGTATCCACAGTTGAAGTTCCCGGATGACAGAGCAATACGACAACAATATTGATCTGTCATCCGGGTACTGCGCTTAAGATATTGTACACTGATTTCTTGAAGTTTTAGTACAGTTACCCTGTTAAAAGTCAGAGGTCGGTTTCTTCTACCAGCATAACACAGATCAAGATAATTGGTAGTTATCTGAGACTGAGAGATTACCAGGATGTACCAAGTAGGTATTCATTCATGGTTTCAATTCATATCAATTCTTCTTTTTCCTGAAAATTTCTGATGCACATAATGATATATGTACAGTGCAGATAGGCGGTTAAAAAGTAGCTTGTCTGCATGCTAAAAGGTGCCGTCCCTTAATGCCATTCTGCATGGGGGGGGGGGGGGGCGTTTCACAAAACTTGTCACCAGTGACAAATGACAGTTTTTGGTATAATATATTGAAATCCTGGCTTTTGATTGGTTATTAGCAGATTTGTCACGGATTTTTGTTATTTGTCATTGAAAATTTTGCTTTGCGAAACGCCCTCAGATGTTTCTCGTCTATGGCATACTCTTACCAATGTATACATTAACAATTATCAATAATCGTGATATAAATCCATCTAAATATCATCATAAAGAATTCTTTAAAACGCATAATAATAATGATAATAATAATAATAATATCAAATATTTAGGAGCGTTAAAAACAATAAATATACCATAGCGCTTACAAATACAAATAATTATATGAAAAGAGGACATTGAATGTACAGTGGGGGCGATTGTTTTTGCTTTCCTATTGTCTTTTATCCTTTCTTATAATTCTTTCATATATTATTACCGATAGAGACATGTCACAAAATAAGGCAATTTTTTTTCTTCATTTGTCTGCTTCTTTACAGCCGTTCTTATCCAATTTATTTTTCTAGAATGTTCTTCCAAATGTTTTACTTTGCGATCAGTTTGAAACTTTGACAGCACAATTACATTGGATGAATAATTTAAAGATATTTAGACAGAGTGTTATTTTATAAATATAGTAACGAAGAAAATGAATAGTAATAATGATACTTAAGTTCATTGGAAGAGGAAGTCCACCAAGTAGATTGATGTGGGAAAATTAAATAATAAGAAATCAAATTAGAGGTTTTGAAAGAACGTTATTGAGGATTTCCCTCATCGTATGGTAAGTTTTTTTTCCAGCTGGCTTTATGATCATTCTTCCTGTAAGATTTCTTTATCGTAATTTTCAAATATAATTTTCTTGTGACCTTTCAAATATATTTTCATTTCGATAAGATGCATGAAATCTATAGTCTTTACGAAACAAACGCTTGATATATATCTAATATTGGATGTCTTTGAGTGTGATACAAGAATATATTGTCATAGTGAGAGCATTATATTCTTGTATCACACGAAAAAAAGTCTTACAATATTATTATTATTATTTATTTCAGACTGACTAGCGAAATAACAACATTTGACTTACCTCGGTAAATGGTCTATTCATGTCCTTTTCTGATTCCAAGTTCAAAAATGATAAAATAGTTCCAAAGTTCACAAATTTTCAATAGTTCAGGTTCCAAAGTTCACAATCAAGGTAGGAAGCAAACGATTCATACCAAAATCCAACAGTTGTTCAACAAGTCAGCTCAAAGCAAATCAATGAAGGTGGATCCTCAAAACAGCTATCAAGCAATATTGTATCGGCAGTTGAAGTTCCCGGATGACAGAGCAATACGACAACAATATTGATCTGTCATCCGGGTACTGCGCTAAAGATATTAAATACACTGATGTACTGTACAACATGGAAGATAATAATTGGCATCCTTTGTTTTCTTGAAAAATCATCAAAATATAAATAAATTAATATATAGATAGATAGACAATGTGAACGGAGGGGGGGGGGGGGTAGGTAATAAAAAAAACTGAAAAATAGTGAGGTGGTATAAGATACAGGATACAAAATACATGGACGGATCAAACTATCACGGATTGAAAGATGTCACAAAGTAACATAAAGTTTTATCAACATTCAAATACAAATAATCCATGATATGATATGTATGTATTTTAACTTTGTTTCATTTCCTCTGTATTTGTAACCTATAACTTGCAAAGGGCCTCTTAGGAAAACAGTTTTAGTACTGAGAGAGTTACCCTATTTAAAATAAAACGAATAAATAAATGAATAGATAAATAAAGAATTCATAACCTCAATCTGTTTGTGTGAGTGTGTGCTTCTACAATATTATGATACACACATAGCACGTGCATTCCAGCTTTGTTCGAAAGGAACAAATAAGACAAATAAAAAGAAGAAGGAGGAGGGGGAGCTTGGAGAAGAAGAAGAAGAAGAAGAAGAAGAAGAAGAAGAAGAAGAAGGAAACAAAATTTTGCACTTTGCTACTACGATTCATTTCTCTATGCACCCAATCAATGATTTCATTTCTCTGCTTCTATACATGGACATCTATCATCCTATCATGTTCTAGTATGTTCTTGCGACCATGGCAGCAATAACAGTCGTCGAAAAATTCATATATTCAGAGCTTGATGTTTATTTTAGGCCAAATAATAAAACAAACATATTTAACGTCCTGCTTTTTGAAAAATAGGAAGGAGGAGGCCCTTTTTTTTCTTTCAAACTGGCCGCTCGGTACATTTTCCCTGACAGTCGGGCTATTTTTCAAGATGGCCACCGGCATTTTTTAATTATTTAAACAAAAACAAAAATCAGAAATAGATCAATTTTAGCAGAGTTTTTCATGTTTAAAGATTTTTTTTTTAAATAATTAAAGAAAAAAAAATTAAATTAAATAAACAAATTAAAGGAGGCGGCGGCCCCCAAAAAGGAAGCAGGCTGGGACGCTACACAAGTATATTTTTTGTACATGGCCTTACATAGAATTAGTAAACTACCAAAATTCATGAAATCTAAGCTTGATGGTTATTTTTACACAGAATTAGTAAATTACCATGATCATACTTTATCAAAACGTTTCAGTACGGGAACATAATTCAATGTCATAATCATATTTCAAAATGAGTTTGGAGTTGTGTCACAGTCAATTGAACTGAACGTTTTCAAGTGGTTTGGGTCTCATTCCTTTGTTTAACATGATGTTCTTTATTCCGATATTAATATAGAGAAAGATAGATAGATTTATAGACAGGATAAGTACATATTGGCAGATAGAGGAATACTAGACACTTACACTGATTTCAATACGTTCAAGAATCGATTACAACTACTATGGCAATGAAGTTATTTTGAGACTATTTATTTTGTTTTATTTCATTTAAAACGGGGGAAATTGTGAAAAGTAGGTTGGTATCGGTTTTACGGGTAGGAAGTATACATAGACAAAGTTAAGAAATTGCATTAATAACAATAGTGGGACAGACATTATATAAAACAATGGCAATATCAAATTACGGTTTAATATAGAAATCAGTTTGATTTCTTTGACATATTCGGGATGTAACTTTCATCTTCATAATCTGATGATGGTGAATAATGCATTATACGGTAGAAAGGGAAATAATTTGGCGTTGTAGCTTTATCACAAGGATTTGGCATGCATGCAGCCGCCTGCTGCAAGCATGAATATTCATGACTCATAAATATGCAAACACAAGATGCGCCTCAACCAATGGGGCAATTTTAGGCCTATAAATATGCATACACAAGCCACACCTTCATGGCAACGGGGGTGTTCGGTCTACAACGTCTGCAGAAATCAGCAAATTTATCATCTATAAACATGGCAAACCAGAAACACATTAACTCATTCAGGGAGCATTTGGGTATTGGAACATTATCATAAACCACCTAAAGGGACTAACATAATCTCCTAACTCTTATTTTGAAAGTCAAAGGGTGTATATATATAGGACAAATCACCGTATTAGACGGTGTTTGTTACAACGGGTGGTGCAACACGTAGGACTTTAGTTCTTCAAACGGTTTATTTTGTAAGACTAATGGTATGTTCAATTTTGGGACTAGTCCAGAATTGAAACAGAATGACTAACGATGAAGATATCAGTTAAAAGGGGGGAAGGGGAAGGCCCAGTTAAATTGTCTTTAAACTGTTTGTTTATCATGTAAGCTACCATTGTGTGATAATGTTTGAGTCGGATGAGGCTAATTCACGTGTAAATGATTGCTACCTTTCAATTGTTATGCATATATTACGTTCTTTTAACATTAAAACCCCCGGATATTGACGTCACGTGCATTGAATATTAAGGGAAAATAACGAATTTTTGATGCAAACAGGACTAGTTTAACTAGTATAGGTATGATTTCTGTCGATGTAACATGGTTTTAAAGAGATAAAATGATACTCTGAGAAAGGTATATTTTGAATTTTACTTTATTACATAAGGGGACTGTCTCAACAAAACTGCCTTGGTCTTTTTAGGGTACCCTCGATTCCATGCATTATTATTTGCGTCTGGTCTGTATTTCTGTTTATCAGATTTTTGTAAAGTAATGACTTGTATGTTTATCAACTTTTATTGGAATTGTATAAAATTAAATTTGAGCTTGAACTTCAACTTAAAAATATCAACAAGTGATGTGAGTTGTGTAAGGAAAGTTGGGTGTATCAGTACTGCTAGTATAGACCCAGACTTCTTATACAGTTTCATTAATTTTTGTTTTCATCTAGTTATATACAGTTTTATTTAAGCAGGTTTTTTTTTTTTTTTTTTTTAAAGCAGGATTTCCTCTTCAGTTAACTGAACTGCTATCTCTGATGCTCCTGCACAAATTGTATTATGTTCAATTATTGTTCTAATTTGCTTCCATCCTATAAACGAATTTTGGTTACATAGAGAGAGAAAAAATGAAAATATGATGTAAGGAAGGTAGAGAAAGTGGAGAGAAAAAGAGGGGGAAAGAGATATGGGAGGCAAAGGGAGAGGAAAAGAGTGGGAGAGGGAGAGAGAGAGGAGGTGAGGGGGAGAGAGAGAGAGAGAGAGAGAGAGAGAGAGAGAGAGAGAGAGAGAGATCATAAACAAAGGAGCTCTGAAGGAGACAGACAAAGTATTAATTAATCACTTACAATGTAGTGTATGGGTATTCGATCACGTGACAAGAAAGTGTGAGTGAACGGATGAAGGTCAAGACAAAATATGACTCATATTCAGCTCAAGTTCACTAATTGAAAAAGATGAGTAACTAATAAGACAAAAACATGTACTGCCTAAACAGCACTGTATATCATGTGTAATATAGAAGTCCACCAGCAGGGGGCGACGCTAGTCCACTTCGAAAGGGGGAGGGTTTGGGTTGAGGGGTTGGACAAGACTTGCCATCAAGCAGCAAGCAAGAACAAAATAGAAAGTCCTCAAATTTCAAAAATGTGTGGCAAAGGTAGACATGGTAAACTCTTCTTGCCCGATCTTTAAAATTTCCAACGTTTCAAAAATGATAATAATAGTTGTAATGGATTCTTGTTTGTAGAACTCTTGTTTGGCACGTTGCCTTCTTTTTAATAATCAAATTGAAAAGAAGAAAAACAAAGAGAAGACAAAAAGGTCACAATTAGTTTTCGTTTTTTACCAGCAGGTTTTTTAAAGAATATATGCACATTTTACGGAGTGTCAGAAATTTGTATTGAGTTTTTTACACTCAATTCCCTCCCTCTAGCGGCGTCCCTGTCTATCAGGATTTCATTGACCAGTACAAAATGAAAAGGGGGAAATATGAAATATATTGTCTTTGTCAATTTTATCATCATTTCGTGTTAATAATATTGCTATGGGAATTAGAGAATGCTTGATACCGAAATAGTAGCATGGATAAAGCATCTAGGACACAGATAAATTGAAGTTTTTAATGTTTAAAGTCCGATCGAAATTACGTATAAGTTTACATTTTAGGTCAGTACCTGTGGGCAAGCTGTAGACTGCAGCCCCTCCCCTACCCCTCCTCCGCCTCATACGAAGCCCATGAACCTTTATGATTTAACAATTTAAATATTATTATAATGATGGTAGGTCAACGAAGGTCGTTTCATCCTCCTTTGAGATCATTGTAGACCATATCCGAACTGAAAAAAAAAATGAAATGGAAAGCTTATAAGCAATATAGTATATCACATAAATTACATGCCATTTTTAATTAGATTCTGTCAGAGGAGTATCAGCTCTTTGAAAAATAAAAATCTAAAGTGTTGAAAATTGGAAGTTGTCGACCTAAAAACTTACTATCGATTGATGACATAATCTTACGTGGATTACGCATATTCACAACAACTTTGCATAACTAAGCACAGCTCATCGCCTCAGCTATATAGGTGAACCGGTCGGGTCCACATGTTATGTCGTCACTGTAACTTCGGAAATTTGACACCTGTTGACCCGTAATTTGGGGGGGGGGGTGCGGAATATGAGGTTTTCATTTGCTTTTGTGCGATAATGAAAGGGTAAATACTTGTTATTCCTTTATATTTATATTCTACATTCATTCAGTTTTCCGTTTATATCAAGTAGTTTTTTTTCATCAGATAGAGTCTTTAAATTACTGTAGTGTCCCCTCCGCAATCAAGGAAGGTTCTTTAAACCCTCTCAATAAAAAGATCAATGCGCACGCACGCCGAGTAGCCGAGAAGCCTGTTTCAAATCGGGCAAAGCTAGTTTCCATGCAATCGAAACCGGGCTGACCAGATTAAACTTTAAAAAAGCAGAAACACGAAGTTGCAAACCATCCAGAGACTCTGAATAAATTGCGTTACTTATTAATTAATTATTTCATTACAAATCTTTATTCTCAGTTTTCTTATGAAGACTATAACTGATTTTCTTATAAAATTGAAGATATTTATGGCGTATATATTCATGACTGAATGAACGCCATAAAACATTTACAAACAACAACAACAACCTCTCAAGCCATGTTGCCATTCTTCTTATATTCGTTTTCGAATCAGCTCAGACAGACCGAACGTTGAAGAGGCGAACCATTCATTTCACCTGCTCATGTGTATAATCGTCTGTTAGAATGCAATTTGCATACATTAAACGTTGCTATGTCAGATAAGCTGGCAGATCGTCCTACTCACAGTCGATAGTAACCATTGTGTTAGTAGCTGGTGATAGCAACTTGACAACGGTGCATAGATACACAAAGGGGAAATTATCCCCCTCTTAACACAAACATGTATAGGAGCTGCATGAAAGCTTCGTAGTTTTCAATCGGTCACCCCAAATTGCAACCTCCCTCTGTTTCAGACATACCTGGATCCGCCTTTCATTTGATTGCATTTTATAAAATAACTATTGAGCAATCGTTCACTGTTTATGGGTGGCGTCTCCGAAACTTTTTAAGAACCTCTGATTGCATTCTTCGCATACCCATGATCCAGTTACAGTGAAACTGGCGCCAAATTTTCATTCAAACAAATTTGAGCCACACTGAGCAGTAGTCGAATTCATTTCACTGAGTGTAGCACACGCATCAACGTGGTTCTCTTTGGTTGTAGCGAAACGAATTTTTATTTAGAACTGTTGTGCTGTTTCTTTTCCGCTCTTGGAGGCTGTTTAGGTTACGGCTCGAACAGGCTGGTCTTCCAAGTTGATTTCGGTAGTCGTTTTTGTTGCGTGACACGATGGGTGAGAAGCTGGATGACTCGCACCAATCCGCCAATGATGACGAGAAGGATGTCGACGAGCTAGCCGCGTCACCGAACGCTCTGAATGACAGCAGCAGCGGACAGGATGACGGTATCCTCAACGCATCGGATAGACGAATGATTTCGGCTCAGCACAACCTCAAACCCGATGGCTTCTTCGTTAGGGTTCTCAAGGTCATCTTCTATATTCCGATGAAAATACTTTCTGTTTTTGGTATCTCTCTCTGGCAGAACAACCTACAGGTCTCTGGAAATTGTAAGTACTTACTAGTTTGTCACTTAATCGACATCAAGTAATTATAAGCATTTCTTTAAAATTACTAAATGTCGATTGCACTACTTTCAGTTTTGTGAGAGTAACGTTTGTGAAAATCCCATTTCCAGTCAGAAAATGGTGAAAGAGATTGTGTTTAATTGTGCATGTGCAAGCAGACAACTCAGAAAACCGACTGGAGGTTTGAAAGAAATAAAACCAATTATAAAGTAAGATTGTTGGATACTAAATCTCAAAATTGAGGACAAATCTTCGATTATTCAAAGAAGAAAAACTGCTGAGCAGTACAATTCGGAATTTATTTAAGGCAAATATTTTGTGCGACAATACATCACATTGCCAATACAAATTTGCCAATGTAAAATTCCCTCATGTTAAAGGTACCATGTCCCATTTGCAGGCTCAACAAATGGAAAGGTTAAATTCCAACGGCATTTGAAAGATAATACTATAACAAAAAAGAGAGCTTGAAATGTCTTTAAGTGGGAAAATAACGACTGTTAGTTGTCGAATCGACTTAGGAGCTATAGAGCCAGTAAGTAATGGTCCGATTTTCAGACCATTGTACCGAATGGTTGTACGTTTTATGCTGCGCAAAGATTCAATCAGTTTAGTTTTGGCCACTACAATCAGTGGGTTATTGATGTAGACAAATGCTCATGTACCCTTTACAACTCTTTTTCATGTATGTTATTACCAAAGAAGAAATAAAGCCAGCCAGTCACTCAATAGTGTCCGACAGTGAAGTCTAGTAAGTAAACGGGTTGCATAATTTGAATATTAGAACACTGCTAACATTTAAATTTCACAAATAGGACAAACATGACATATTCATAATTCCTGCAAAGTTCTACAGAATTTGATGTTGGCCGCAAAAGGGACATAGTATCATCAAGGGAAATTAAGTTTTAAAAATATCCTTTTCCCGATTATTTTCAAACTTTCACCGATCTGTTTCAAAATTGTTTGCTTTCATCAAGTGAATTTTTATTATATATTGATATCATTTTAAATAACAATTGCTTTCTAAAAATTATACTCTTACTTAACAAAATGAAACCATTAAGCAACTCGGAACAACCTCTTTCTAAAACGACTCTTTTTACTTCAAAGCAAAAATCGACAAGAGCCCTCTACGCCCAGCATCTACATCACCTCAGAAGAGAAAGAGAGAAGATCTAGACGGATCACCGACTCTGCTTGATGATAGTGATGATGCGGAAGAGGAAGAGGGGAAGAATAAAGATATGGTGAAGGTTATAGATGAGGCTGTAGAGGGATACGAATCAGGAGAGGACAAGGACTTCAAGGTGAGATTACTAATACTGGGGTAAATTGCAGATGATTCGTTCAGCGCCCCCCCCCCCCATCCCCCACTCCCCACTCCCCAACTCCCCACTCCCCAACCCGGCCCCTCTCCAATCTTGCTATGAAGTCCTTATTTTCCAAGTTCTTTTCCCCCAAGTTCTTTCCCCCCACATTCTTTTCCCCCACATTCTGCACATATATTCAAATGCAATTAATACGATTGAATGCATAGTTAGAGGCAAATGATAAATGTTATATATTTTCAGTGGATAGCTCCTGCAGGTCAATGATATCCCTTGCTCTTAAGAAATATATTTCTGTACCATTGGCGGCCTCAGGAGTTTTTAATGATTTTTAAATTCTCTAATTTGCGTAGTTTAGTGGGAGAGGAGGTGCGTGCAATCTTGGAGTGGAATTAACAACACATTTCCCGGATTACCCCCCCCCCCCCCAAGAAAACAAAAAAAATTAAGCAAGTTATTAATATACGATGTTCTTTGATATGGATTATACAATTTCTATTTTTTTTCCTTAACATTTTGGTGTAGAGTTTCTTAGTGTTTTAATTATCATGACGTACGAAGAAGTAGAAGGTGATGATGTTGTTGACTGCTTTCTATAAAGCCCCTCAGGGCTGGTGCTCTTAAAAGAGACAAGCAATGATCATGCAACAAACAATCGATGCATGATGGAGGTGAATAACTGCAGGTGTATGACTGATCTATTAAGAAAATTCAATCACTGTGTGTTATCTCTTTATGCGATTTGCTGGATAATTTTACTGTATTTTGTAGTTTACGTTTGTATATTTGTTTAATTTTTACGCAATGTACACATTAATGCAATTCAGCCATCTGGCTGCCGATGACTTTTTTCAATAAAACCATTACCATTACATTTTTAAGTGTTATGTTACTGATGAACAACTCTCTCTCTCTCTCTCTCTCTCTCTCTCTCTCTCTCTCTCAATATATATATATATATATATATATATATATATCTTTCTTTCTCTTTCTCTCTGTGTGCGTGTGTGTGTGTGTCTCTCTCTCTTTACCCCCCCCCCCTTTACCCCCCCCCCTTTACCCCCCCCCCCTTTACCCCCCCCCCCCTTTCCCCCTCTCCCTCTCTATTTCCCCCTCTCTTTCTTTCTCTCTCTCTCTCTCTCTCTCCCTATCTCTCTCTTTCACTTCTCTCTCCCTCTCTCTTCCCTCTCTCTTTTTTTCTTTTCTCACTCCCTCTCTCTTCCTCTTTCTCTCTTACCCCTCTCTCTCTTACCCTCTCCCCTCTCTCTTTCCCCCTCTCTCTTCCCCCTCTCTCTCTCTCTCTCTCTCTCTCTCTGTGTCTCTCTCCCTCCCTCTCTCTGTGTCTCTCTCCCCTATTCCTCTCTCCTATTCCTCTCTTCCTTTCTATCTTACCTCTTTCTCTCTCTCTCTCTCTCTCTCTCTCTCTTCCTCTTTCTTCCTCTCTCTCTCTCTCTCTCTCTCTTCCTCTCTCTCTCTCTTCCTCTCTCTCTCCCCTCTCTCCCTCTCTCTCTCTCTCTCTTTCCCTTCCTCTCTCCAGCCCGGGGATGAGAGTTCATGTAGTGATGAGTATACCGAGGGAGACACCGAGACTGATCTCTCTAAACTCAGCAATGAAGACGTTTCTGAACCCCGTCCATCCCTCTACAGGAACATCACCGAGATCGACAAAGATGATAATAAAAACAACAAGGAGAAGACACAGGTATGTCTTTGATATGATTAAAATATGAAATATTCATTTAGATAGAAGTTTGTTAGCGGTACATACAAACACATATATCAAAAACAATCCCTACAACGACTATATCCGTAGGACAGTCACCAGGATACCTCCTGCGCAGAAATCATAACCTTGGACAAGCATTCCTCGCCATGCCTTTTTTTTTGCCTCTGTGAAAACTTCCTGGGGAAAATTACCACCGGACAACTATCCCAAACTTTAATCATGTCTATAAACATTCTTTACGTAGTTTTGTAAGAGGGTAAAAATGGATATTTAAAGGGTTAGTAGTAGTCCGGAGGTAGTTGTGTGGAGGAGGGGGGGGGGGGGCGTTATTATAGGGGGTAGTTGTCCGTGGGGAATTGTCTGTTGGTAATTGTCCGGGGCTGGTCATCCTAATACTTACGAAACACATTCACTCGTCGATAATCCTTATTATTGTGGTAACAAGAGGTCATCAAACAATTTTGTTTTGTAAATTCAAGTTTTTGAAATGTGTCTTTACGTTTACACTTTTTATAAATCTAGGAACAGTTTTCACGCTTTGAAACCAAAATGCAAACACAAATTCCGCACCTTCCCAAAACAAAGAATGAATGGAATCAGTTTGAAGAGAACCTAAAACAAACGAGCAAACAGAACGAGTACTTCAAATCGGAGTGCATATTTCTTGGTATGCACTTTATCTAATAAATTCTTAAGTATTGCACTCAATTTCTACTATGAGTACAATTGCTTCACAGATTCTATGACGATTATAAGAGTTCGGATCAGACTAAATAACAAGGAAAATGGTACTTTTTATATTGATTATAATTATAATTTCATGAAACTTGGAAAGGTGTATAGCACCTTGGAAGTGCCCTCAACAATTTCTCTTTAAAAAAAACACTCGTTCTCTAAAACATACAATGTTATAAATGTTAGATCTTAATTGTCCAACGTCAGGTAATTATGTAACCGACCATCTTTTAGGCAGTTGTAAGCCCAACTTGGGCGGTTTTTGCCCAATTTGTAGTAAAAGGTGATCGATTGGGACTGAGAAAGACATTGTCCATATTCGGGGTTGAAATGTTCGAAAAGTTTGGTCGGAAACATTACTTTATTATTATTTTACTTTCTGAGTAAAGTAAATGTGTTGATTTTCATTTCGACAATCCATTCATCCGCTCCTGCATCTTGCTCCATTTATTCCAGATCCCGGATGTGGTTACCATGCCAACCAAGTGTATTGATGAACCCGTCCCAAAGACCGAGTTACAGACCCCAGCTACTGTTGGTGTGATGGGTTAAACCAGAGTTAAACCAGGGTCAAACCAATTTAAACCAGTGTTACACCAGGGTTAAACCAAAGTTAAACCAGTTTTACACCAGTTTTAATCCAAAGTTAATCCAGGGTTAAACCAGAGTTAAACCAGACTTGACCAGAGTTTAACCAAACTTAACCAAATTTACCCCCCTACTACTGTTTTTGTGGCGGGTTCGATATCAACAAATGAAAAACCAAAATTGCACTTTGATTTAAAAACCGAATGAGGAAAGATGCTTAGCTCCAACTACAATGTGTGTAATGGGTTAGAAACCGACTTATGTCTATGCAAATATTGATGTTATGAATTCATGAGTATAAGGGTGTGTTCGAAACTCGTAGGCCTTATTTCCTTGTTACCTCTTGCTCTAAAAAGCTTTTTGCAATCACAGTGTGGTACATTCAGATGACTTTAAACTCCAGATCCCGGCTTCATAAGGTTCGAGGAACATTTACAACGTCTGTTATCTCTCGTATACGATAGAAATTATTTTATTTTTGAAAAAAAAGTATTACTGTATTATTTGTCATTAAAATGTTCTTTATTGTGTTCTATTGTTTATATATATTTTTGTGAAAATATTTGTTTGTCTTTGTATTCGAAATTAAGACGTATGAACATTTTGTGTTTATAGCAGAAAAATTGAACAGTGATAGTCGATGTTTACAATTTTCGTATACTATATATTTTATTTTGACATTTTCTCAGATATTTCTATAGATTACTGGTGTTTTATCAAAGTAAAAATGATTATATCAATAAATGTATGAAAGAGAAATATTGAACAATATAATGTTCCTTTGGTTGTAGCATGTGTGTGTGTTGAATAATTAATATTTGAATAAAAATCTTTGCGTTACAGAATTAATGTCATGGTCGCTTTCTTCAATTTATTTACATTCCAACTGTTCAATGATTATTCATATATGTCTCCATCAAACACACATACATATATCTGCCAATTATGCCTAGATATAACCCTGAGTGAACATACACTGATGTTAAAGCTAAAAACAGATAAACCGACAGTATTGCTTATTACCCACAGACGACCACAAATAGAAAACATGAAGTTTGTGTAAAATAGAATTTTTTCAATATTGTGCAAAGCAGTGGGAAGTCATTACGACCTAGCACTTTCACTAGACAGTTCTTTGATATATACATTCATGTGAAAAAGTAATATCTACATTGCACCCAGTAATATTTACAAACAGAATTTAAATACTTGTAGTATAAAATAGTTATCAGTTAAAAGACATTTGAAATAGTACAGTCAATTTGTTTGAAAATTCAAGATTCCCCGCAACAGACAAATAGCATATACTGTTGATCATCTGCTCATGCATACATGTTTATGCTTATAAGAACGCCTTTAATAACACTAAATTAAGCAGCCCCCCCCCCCCCCCCCAAAAAAAAAAAAAAAAAAAAAAAAAAAAAAAAAATAATAAAATAAATAAATAAATTAATTAATTAAATTAAAAAATAAAAAATAAATAAATTTAAAAAATAAGTTTTTTTGTTGTTGGATGCATTAAACGTTTCTTTTATATATAAAATTGCAAGTTGATAACCTATTTACGGGTTAAATGATAATAACTGCGCGACAAAAACGGGGGGGGGGGGAGGGATAGATATGGGAGGTAAGGAAGAGATTAGAAAACAACAATTAGGAGGCATCATACATCAGGAAATATGTTACCTAAATACAATCTATATTTAAAACGATAGAGACTGAATAGCATTAAGAATATATACGAGGGATAGGGGAGCCGAGAAAAGGTTATAAATCGGGGTCTAAAAATGATATTCCATTTTGTCCTGTGTGCATTCCTTTCAGCCAACTTACATGTACATAATACAGTAGTATGAAATATTTTTTCAAACTTTATAGACTGATAGGAGCAGGCCCGTACAGTTTTTTTGAATGTGTATGTTTTTGGGGAACCCCCCTCCCCCTTTTAAGTTTTTTTTTTTTTTTCTTTTAATAATTTTTTAAATTTTTGAATCCTAATGGATGACCTAAAAAAAGATGACCTTACCCCCCCCCCCCCAACGGAACGGAATGTCGATTGGTCAAATTTTCAAATTTCGTGGCCAAAAAGAAAAAAAATGTCCTCTTTCCACCCCCCCCCCCCTCAAACATTACCAGTATACATTGTCAGAAAAAAATATTAACCATTAAATAAACAAACAAAACAACAAAAAAACATTTATACGCAACCGTCTGAATGAAGCGATCCTGGAATGAATTTCTATGTTCACAACAACCAATCAAAAAAGGGGAGAAGACATCTCTTAAATTGCATTACGATCACATAGTTATTGTGAACATGGAAAGAAAAATAACAGAAGCTTATTAACTACTTTTGCATTAGTGAGTTAATACGTTAAACTGTAATATAAAATGGCGTCCATTGAAGTTTTCAAGATAATTTAACGAAATTGAGCGACCATTGATTGCAAGAAATAGATCAATATCTTGTACAACTGTTATTGAGATATAGTATACAAATATTACAAAATAATAGCTCACATTTGTAATGAGCCTAATGATTTGTTTTTAGGCGCTGCAGTATACATTACCCCGGTCATCGGATTCAGGCTTACCCGCAACACAATGTATGCACAATCTCCACTCCCTGGGGAGCATTCCGACCTGTCGCCATTTTTACAAGCGCCACTTGCTCATCCAACCACATTAGCTTACCCATAGTATACTATCACAGAGTTTTAGATTGCGGTCATTTTCAACATTTTATTGCATTTGGTTCGTATAATACACATCTAGATCGATTTTCTTTGCAATTTAGTGTCGAAACTCCAAAATCACGCCCTATTGGCGAAAGAGTAGCAAGAATATCGTGATTCAGATTATGCACAACTATGGTATTACCATAAAAAGTTGTTTCTTATCACATATTACGTAGACATAAATAAAGTAGAAAACTAGAAATTTTGGACTTGCTTTAATTCACTTGTTGTTAAGTCACACAAGATATCGACCGTAGTGTAGTACCTTCTTTAGTCGTTGAAATATATATATATAAACAATAATATAAATTGTTACGAAGCATATGGCTTCACTCATATTGCACATGGTTATCACAATACGAAATGAATTGTGATAATTACAATAATAGATATTACATAATTAACAACATTTAAAACGAATGTTCGTCAACTAACATTACCGTAGTGCAATATAATGTCATACTTCTTACACAAAAACTGTGTAGGTTTTTGAGTTGTGTATATAGAGTGAATGTCTAAGTGTACCAATGTTACATCCGGGTTCCCAACAGTAAACATTATATATAATAAGATGACAAAGACTTTCGATTACTTAAATAAAGGGTATTTTTCAATATCCTATAAAATATTCCATAGATTCATGTCCAAATTGCGTAATATGGAAATTGCCATATTAAGTTGATTTTTTCGAAAGTCCTTGCGATCTTATTATTTTCACTTCCTGTTAAAGTTGAAGGAAAGTTTCGCGATCATTCCTCATTTGCCCCCCCCCCCCCGAAGTAAGTATAAATATGAATACATATTGAACATTTTTTATTTTCGTTCATCGCCATCCCACACAAAATAACTGTTGCAGATTCTACGAAGACATGAATTGGACGTTTTTTTACTATGAACTAGGCTTGTTCGCAGTCTCAATCACAACTGTTTCAATGACATCCGTCATTTGTCGATCTCTGATCTCGAGTCTTGATACATCCAGCTGTAATTGTAAAGAAAAACAAATATAAGTTTCCCGATTCATAAGCCACGAGACAGCAAGGGAGTTACGATGCCACTGTTTATGATCATTGAAAATAATCACTATAGGTGAACAGTGACGAGGAAACTTCAATAAATTTCCTTTAAACGTTTAAAATGTTGCTTTCAATGATTCAGATATGTCAAATATTATAGTATTTAGACAAAATTATTTGTTTATTAATAAAGGATGGAGAAAAAAATTGAAAATCAAATGAAGAAAAAAAAATGGTACTCTGACGAAATCACACAAATTATGAGTATTCTCAAAATTTATATCAAAGAGCACAGTGATACTCTAGTAACGAAGGATAACACATTTCTTGTATTTCGTACACTTTGTGTCATCAAACAGAAAGCTATTGGACCGCTACATTATACCCTTTGAAAAGATCACACGACTTTGAGGTTGCATGGTTAATACAGTGCTGCTATCTCTTATATTTTAAGAGTTCAAATATTACTACAGTGATGTGTGTCTTAAAGTGTGGAGAATTCAAGTTAATTGTCCCAAGGAATTATTTGTATAGAAAAACGTGATTGCCATCTTCTCTCTCTCCCTCTCCCTCTCTCTCTCACTCCCTCTTTCTCTCACTCCCTCTCTCATTATCTCTCTCTCTCTCTCCCTCCCCCTCTCTCTCCCCCTCTCTCCCCTTCTCTCTTTATCTCCCCCATCTCTTTTTCTAGATAATTATCTCTCTCCTTTTTCCTTATCTCTCTCTCTCTCTCTCTCTCTCTCTCTTTCTCCCTCTCCCTCTTTCTCTCTCTCTCTCTCTCTCTCTCTCTCTCTCTCTCCCTTCTCTCTCTCTCTCTCTCTCTTCTTATCTTTCTAACAAGCAAACATGGCAGGGGTTGCACCTCCCGCACCCCACCCCCTTCTAGCCTCTTCAATGCCTTATTACCTCTCACCCTATCAACCATCTCCTTACCTCCATGGGTTTTTGTCTTGCTCCGTTTATCCTCAGCCTGGCTTTTTTCTTGGTAAAGCTGGGCATTAAACTTTTCTTTCCTCGATATTTCTTGCTGGAGCTCCTCGTCAGACCCCCGTTTATGCTTACTCGGACGCCATTGTTCTTCAGGAGTTCCAGGTCATTTCGTCTATGGTCAGAATCATGAAAACAAAAACTACATTAGTAATACATGAGTGTTAAATAAAATCGTGAGTATAATATAGACAGAATGTTCAGTTTATGACAGCATTTCTACTGCAAACGCTTTTGTTCACAGCCACAAAGACGTCGAAGACATCGTCTGCTATTTTGCCATGATCTACCTTTCATTTCCATTTCCAAGTCATGTTTGGCGCCAACACTTGGTGCCTTTTCTATTTAACACTTCCCATTACAATAAGCAATTTAATTAATTATTACAAACGCTCGCCTTGAGTCACAAAGCATTATAATTAGGTCTTAAAATCACACGTGTTTCAGACGTGTAGAAAACGTGCGCATTAATTTTGTTGCCATCAATTGAACGATGGTGAAACGTCCTTCGCTTTTAACGCAAAGGTGACTTGAGTGTGGATTCCTGCTGAGTTGAGCTTTTATGTTCATTCAAGGGCAAAAGAAATTACCTCTTTGTTCATTCATTTAAAAAAAGGTTTCCAACGTGAAGAAATGTCACTTTACGCAATTACAATTACACGTCACTAAGATCCAATAAGCAAAAGCGTCATTTATTTTCACACAACGTGGGTTAGAATGCCGGCAAAAAAGGGAGTTTATATTCCTTTATTCGAAAATGAATTAAGAAGTACAGAAAAGTGACGGGATATAACTTTCCGTCATTAGGTGATACGGATCGCTGGTCATTGCAGCCAGATAATAATTTAGTTGAATACAATATGAAAGCACCCACAAGCAAGTCTGCAGTTGTGCCAGCCTGCACCATTTACAATTAAATTGAGTGTAATTTTGAACCCTATTTTGATTACTATTCATTATTTATGAAAAAGAATTATAGTGCTTATACAATTTGCTCGGGAAAACCTACAATTTTGTTTACAGAGGGTAAAAAAACATTAGTCATGACTTCACTCTTAATAACACTTCAAAAAATCAATGATAAATTTAAAAAAAAAACAACCTACAGTTTCGTAAGAGTGAATAACAACAACAAGGTCATTACTCACAAAGTTATTCGTAATAACAAATCTGAAAAACGGATGAACATGCAGGATTACTGAATAAATAAGGAAGACCTACATTCCTAAAGTTTCCTTTATAGTCTAAAAGTCACCGCAAAATGTGCCTACTTGAGAAATTTCATTTGGAAATCAACGATATTTGTATAAGTATCAGATTCATTAGCCTACTCTTTACTCATTAAGAGTTTACCCGTACTATAAAAAGAAATGATTATGAGACAAGGGAAAATTAATCGCGAAGCCGTAACAAAAAAAACCAAAAAAAAACAAGGGCAAGTTCAATAGCCTTGTACGTCTTAGTTTGAAATTCGTACATATTTTGAAAATACATTGCGTAATTCGGGGATTCGAGTGAGAGTGAGAAAGAAAGGGAGGGGGAGGCAGTGTGAAAGGGAATACCCCTCCCACATCTCACATCCCTCGATGGCATTGATGGCGTTTCAACAAACAGGAAAGATCACCCTCTTCGACACCTGTGTCCCCCTCCTCCCCCCCCCCCCCCCCCCCCACCAAGGACTGGTGCAACACTACGCAATTAACTAATGTATAAAGAAAGCTTCGATACCACCCTCTTCGGTCCGTTACACACGACGAGACATCATTTGCTTAATGTAAAATGGCGTTAGTGAATGCTTGGACGCTTTGACCACCCGATTAACCATTTTCACACGGTAGCATACTGTACCGTTTTATGAAAAAGTACCACTTTTAACTGGACTTAGGTTATGATCCCTAGCCAGCTTATAGATAGCTCTCAGTGGTAAACCGTGCACTCTCATTACTTCACATGTATAATAATAATAATAATGATAATAATACAGTGCGTCCCAGAAAAAAAGGAAAACGGGAAGTATCGATGTTGTATCATAACTTAATCATAACTATTAAAGGTAATACAAAGTTTTGGTATGGGGTCATGAATTTGGTTCAAATGAACATATTGGAAACATATGCGATCCCACTATTTTCGGTGATCGTTGTCGCGGTTGAAATCGAGGTAAAGTGATGAAATTGTAAATAATAAACTCTTTCGATGTATAGCTCCCTCTCAAGGTCAGGATATTAATTTAGCCATAAAAAAATGTTTCGTGACTAAAATCGACCGATTGGCTATTCCTATTTAGAAATTATATATCACAACTACATATTCTGAGATTTTCAAGGTCGCAGCTACCATTGTATGGCCGTAGGCGCTATCTGAAAATATCGAAATTTACCGGGAGCACCGGTAAATTTTCATATTAATTTTTTCTCGAAAGTAGAAGTGTTTTAGGGGTTAAATTTTCTAGTGCTTATAATACATCCACAGGGGCATCAAATTATTTCAAAATTGTAAAGAATCACTATCCAGCCAATTTTCAAAATTTCCCAAAACTTTGTATTACCTTTAATGAATGATACATATTTGGAAAGCTTAGAGTCTCATCTTTCATGTGATGCTAATCAGATGATGTTTTCACGCATGGGTGATTAAAAGCAATTTGAAGGGAGGAAACCAAAAAGACATTTGGCGGGCGGTATCTGAATTTCGAAGAAAAATGCACATTTCTAGAAAGTTCATTTTCTGATCTTTCATATGACACCTCAATCAGGAAAAATGAGCCAGGAATAACAAAGTTCTGTTTGTTTAAAGTAACGCTTGCATTTCCATTATTTCATTAAACGAAATCGTTTTCAATGGCTGCCTGCCGTAGCAACAAAGAGAGTTAAAACTGAAAATAAGTTTGATAGTATAAATGTCAATACCATTGATATTTCCTCAATTTACTGTAATTTAGAGTTGAAATATCTAACCAATAAAATGTCTGATGTGGAACTAAATGGAAGAAAACGAGCAAATGACACATTATGGAGAAAGAAAAAAAAGACCTGATGCTTTTTTTTTTAGCTGAGTGAAACCATTTGCATCGGATCATAGATTTGATTTATAATGCTATAAACATTTGACATCCTATCAGTCGCCATAAAACCGCCTGTAAAATCAGTCTCAGATTAGGAAGACACACAGTGTGTCAAACTGTGTCTTATCCAAAAGGGGTTAGGGATTATAATCCAGGTACAGTTAAAACTGTGAAATTTTCATAATAAAATACAGTATGCTACCGTATTCTATTGTTGAATCGGGTGGTCAAAGCGTCATAATATACAGTACAGTATACTGACGCGCCTTGTGATTGCGATATCACTGCAAAATGAACTGTGTAACCATTTTGTTTATTAATTGGCGATTGGCGCAGGTAATAGGGACTTTTAGATTCGCACGAAGACAATGGGGATTGCTACGATCGAAGTACTTTTAATGCACTGCCTTGAATGGACGTCTCACGTATCAGTCCACGCAAATCTAAAAGTCCCTACTAACGCAAACGAAAGACGCCTCCTGCATCCAACGGGGATTAGTGAAAATATGAGTAGGCTTGAACGCTTCAAACCGATTCGTTTTCCCTTTCCTACCTCGTGAATGTGACACCTTCATTCTCGTTCTTCAGTCGTTGAATGGCCGAGCTCGACAGCGAGTAGATGCTCGACTTCCGTTCGATGTCACAGATTTCTTTCGAAACCGTTGTCGTCGAACTTGGATTCAGAGTTCGTGCGCTCCGTCGCCAATAGCCAGACGATTCCCGGAATAAAAAGTCAGGGATTTCTTCCCCCAAGGAACGGAGCTCACGGATAACATTAACACGGTCTTCAGGACTGGTTTGATCAATACCGTGCTCAATGATGTCGGCTCCAAGGATCTCTTCGACCACGGAACAGCTGAAAATTAATTATATGAAATCCCACATTTAATATTTCTGAGTAAGGATTGGTAATATAAGAACCAAACCAATGATACAATACGAATACTTCCTTCACGTTTACGGCTTTTAAAAGAGGAAATTCGGTACCCTTACCTCAACTCATTTTTATTCCAAGTAATGGGTATTTTCTTGGATCAAAGGAGGATTCTAATGACAATCAGATGATTATCCAGCAGCAAGAAAGTGAAAATAATACGTTCTAGAAACCAATTCAAAGTTTTCCGAGCTTGTCACACCATCGGCTTCTCTTAACATGCTTAAGATGTCGTCAGCAAGCAATTTCACCATTATACAAGATGCTCGATTATACCTTAATAACGGAGACGCTGGCGTTTAGATGCTCATATAGGAATGTATATCCCCATTGACTCAAACAAAGTTGAGAGGAATACAATACTTGAAATAAATAGAGACAAGGACTATCCCTCCACTAATGAGTAAATAATTCTAAATATGCTCCGAGAACATTTGCTCTAGCTTTATTCCTTCAAAGAAAGTGGGTTTTAGGTTATAATAGGTATAGAATCATCGATAAGGTTGGTTCTGATATTGGTCAATGGTTTAAATTAAGAATTGGGAGCAGTTGTGGCCGTATCACGTTACTTACCGAAGACCTATGGTGTTTTGAATGGCATAGAGGAGAATGAATGCCGTCAGGCCGGTCCAAGCTATGAGAGTAACGATCATTAGAGCTTGAATTCCGAGTAGCTCCCAACCTCCGCCATAAAACAGACCTGGTGAAGACAGAAAACAAAAGTAATTTTGGTGTACATGAGTTTACCTTAAAGATGAAGTTGAGTTCTGGTCATGCGATTGCATTGTGAAAGAAACGGTGTGGAATCGTTCAGAAAAGTTGATCATCTAGCATATAAGAATTTGTGTGTATTGCAAGGTTCTGGAATCATCAAAATGATAAGAAATTTGGCCAAGTCTTGGTAAAGTTACAAACACTGTACACAGAAAGATGTATATGGGACTACACGAACACGTGGCGTAAAAATCCTACCCTGGATTTTTACGATGTTACATGACATATTTAGAATATGAAGGCATTTGAAGAGCCATGCTTTTCAGGGAAGATGTTCTTCCACACTTGCATAATAAGAATGATAACGCTCACAAATTATTTTTCACCTCTTCCCAGAACTCAACCTTCTCTTTAATTTCATCGGAATGATGAGACAAGAAATGTAACAAAATGTACACTCGACATACCCCCCACCCTCCTCCACAAAGAACACCCCCCCCCCCCCAAAAAAAAAAAAAAAAAAAAAAAAAAAATGTCGACCCATTTCTTAAACCTATAGAAAGTTTTTCTCAGTTGAAGTTTTATTTTGAATTAGTGATCCTATGTACTGTAATGTGGTCTCCAAACAATTTCAGCTACTGATGTATGGCGTATGGTGATTATATGGCGCATAATTCATTCCAATATAATTTCTTGCATCTTAAAGCTGATCAGTACTAGTTTACAGGAGGGATTGGACCGCTCTGCATGGCCACTGGACAGGTGGTTATCTCATCAACTCAGCTCTCAGTTAACAAAAGAAAAAGAGGATCATGGGGGACCAATCGTCACCGATTAGGCATTGTTTAATATAGAGAGGGCGCAAGTAGCTACAAGTAGTGCAGTGGGCCTTTAATGAAGTTGTAAAGGTCAAATCAGTTATCTGTGCAGGCACGTAGCCAGAGTTCGATGTTGGGGGGGGGGGCACATACATGTAATCGATCGAGGTAAAAAAAAGGAGTCTAAAAAGGGGGCACGTGCCCCCCGTGCCCCCCCCCCCCCCCCCGTGGCTACGTGCATGTATCTGTGGACAACTAATACATTTCATGCTTCGCTGATAGCTTAGTATAAGCATGTCGAACCTGACATGGCTCTGAATATCATTTGTGTTTATAACAGAATAGTTGTACTACAAATAAAAGTGAGTTTTTACATATCGTTTGTGTCTGTCACACTTGAAATCCGTAATTTGCGATCAGTAGTCCGGTAACTAGCTTATCCAATAGAGAGAAGCTCCGGAGGGAGGGAACGAGGGAGAGAATGGAGGGAGGGAACGAGAGAGAGATGGGGATGGAGGGAGGGAGAGAGAGAGAGAGAGAGAGAGAGAGAGACCTCCTCACTTACCTGATCTGACATTGAGATTCTCAATGTCATCTGGTTGAGCGAAGAGCCCCACCGACAGAATGCCCCATGACGCTGCTAAAGCATGTACCCCTATCACCCCAACGGGATCATCAATCTTGATCTTCTCCAGCAGTGATGGGGTAAAGACTGCAATGATTCCTCCGATCGCCCCGATCAGTAGACCCTCCCAGGGACGGGCTAAGGCACATAGAGCTGAGGACAATCAACCAAGACAGGGAGAGGGGGATATTAATTATCGAATTATTAATTAACTTTTCCAGCATGCACAAACAGCAACACTTCTGAAAGTCTTGGCAAAACTGGCCAACGTTTAGTATTAAAGTGAAATGTTACGTTACACCACACCCTCCCTTGTTACATTAATCTGCTAATATTTTCAAACAATTGGAATTTCTCCCGAGAAGCATACATTTATTTTAACAAAAAATTCGTCTTATTTACCAGATTACCACGTCCACCCATGCAGGGTAACCATATCAGTATTCGTATTGCTCTTCCTGCGAACCCTGATTTGTTATTACCATAATAAGCATTACCAGGTACCCATTTAACACACCATGGGAGTGTTTCACAAAGACTAAGATTGACTTTAAGTTGGACTTAACTATGACAGGCCGCTCATGCCACTGTTTCTTCTCACCATTTACTGCATGACATTGGTCTCTCAAGGGACGTACAAATCATGGTCACACATCTATACAGAATTGACATGTTTTTGATAGTTTATTATTGAAGGAAAATATATTATATAAAGATTATAATGGGGGGAGCAAACAGTGGCATGAACGGCCTGCCATAGTTAAGTCCACGTTAAAGTCGATCTTAGTCTTTGTGAAACACTCCCCTGGACCGAGAGGGACAAACATATTGCCTAAGGATGTAAGAACCACGTAGTGATCGAACCTAGGACCTTTCGTATGATAGTCAAGCGCCTTCACCACAATACCCCATATGCTCCCATTATGTTCATGGCAATATTTAGGAGTAGGAATTATAATCGTGAAGCGGCCCGAACTACCTAAACTCATTCATGTCATGACTACAGCAGTAATTTCAAAGGAGTTTATGGTCAAAAAAGAAGAGGGGGGGGGGGAAGGAGTTTATGGTCACTATCCTTATTCTTCCTTTCTACATGTATATATATTCTGAACTGATATATGACATGTATTTTCAAAGCATTTTAACGTGTTAATCCGTATCAAATTCTACGCTTAGTTTAATAATGATGCGTCCGATTATACAAACGAGTATACATCGAATGGACTCAGTATCTATTTTGCGATGATATGATAGAATATAGATCTACTTGACGTTTCTCTACGTTTCTATATTTTCTCATTAGAAATATAAGTTATTTTTTTAAATAACAGGCGTTACCATGGCAACTTCCAATCCTTGATAACAAAATAAAATATCTAACTTCAATTCCCGAGATGGAAGAAGTACAGAGGAATGCATCAATCACTTCATATCTTACTTAGATGCAAGTACTTCAAAGTACCTCTGACATTGTGTTTGATCAGGATTTAAACCGGCTGAGTGTAGTGCACTCAAATTTTGTACGTGCAGAATTTCTCATGCATGTCATTTAACATTTGATTAGATGAATATGCCATCTACATGTACATGTTTTTGTATTAGCATACGTGCTCTCATGAAAATCTGTTTATGACATTTCAAACAAATTATAGGACCTTGTATAAGAAATACATGGGACATAACAATAGGCCTAATGAGTAACAGCCTAATTCCCGGGAGTTGGACTGAAACATAAATAATTTAATTATTACTATGAATTCACTAATTTGGAAATTTTCAGGATGACAAGACCAAGCATTTTTTATGGATATGGTTACCAAATGACGCACGCTAAAGCAATCTTAAAAATTAAAAGTGACTTGGTAACATTTTTGAAGGTTGATGAAAAAACTTTGTAATTTGTGTATGAAATGTTACTTATTGTATTCCTTCTACTGTACTTACCCTCTAACAGGCAAATAATCCTGAGTAAATTCTCAAACCACAAAAATATTTATGGTTTTCTTTGAAGGCGTCACTGTGCAACACCCTCAAATATCGATTAATAGTAAATTCTCCCAACCATTTTTGAATTTTCCCAATCGTTTTTTCCATGAAAATAAGACATAAAACAGGCTTTTTAAAATCTGTCAACACGGAAATGTTTGGAATGGTATATATAGAGCCAATTCATTGCTTTGTGACGATTTACATTCACCTAAAATGTAATTAAATTGTAATAATATAATTGGAAGAATTAAAGAATCGATCAGATAGGTTCCCTATTTTTATCAATAATAATGGTCTGTTTTCACTCAAACTTTCAGATTGTACATTTAGCATTTAAGTCACTGACTTAGCACCATTTTCTCTGATCTGAACAATGTTACCAAGTACCTTTAATATTAACCGAAATAAGCAACAATTGTTGAACAAGTACAATGGCTAACATAAAAAATGTCTAAGTACAAATATATAATTAAGAATACGAATAGGACTATAAGCAAGCATTTTATCACAACGTAAAACTCAATTGACTTTAATTTTGCATGCAGGTTGAAATAATGCAACCAAGGAAATTGGAAGTCGGTCATATAGGGGAATTTAATATTCCAAAACAAATTTTCTTTAAAAGATTATTCCATCTTGTGTTGCAGATTTGAATCGGAAATATTTCTCAAGCAATTACTAATTTCTAGAGCAAATCAAAATGCAAAATCTCTTTGAACACACCTGAATATAAATTAAATTAGCATGCCATACTCTAGTTTTCTCACTAATTAGGAAATTCTCTAGAACAACATGATGATTAGCGGCAGATCATATAGGACAAGGAGAAACGAGTTCACACGGAATAAGCAAAGTGCAGGGACATCGTTTAGTTGCAGTATCTTTTTAAAAATTTCATCATGTGAATGGAGATCGCAAGATGTGATTAAGTGGGTCTACTTTCATGCAATTACCATGGCAACTACGTGCAAGCGGAAGAAGGAGATGATGGTGAGGGGGGGGGGAGGATGTGAGGAGGGAGAGAGTAAGATAGATCACCTGTACAGGCGACTAAGCCTCCAAGAACACCGTTGATAAGATAGGAAATATCGAACTGGCGTTTTTTAGTTAGCCAGCTTCCCGCCAGACCGACCACTCCACCCCCTACGGAAGACATGATGGTATTGCCTGCCGACCTGACAATGATGACAAAACAAAACAGAAAAAGCATACATTGACAGTGAAGTGCTGACTGGTGAGGTTTGTATCACTATGAACATGACGGACAAAGAAAGAGGACAAAATATACAGTTCCTCATTCTACCCTCAACAATTGCTGTGGTAGACAAAGGAACATCCCTTCACTGCTATTATGTAAACATGTGTAAACAGGTGTCACATGCATATTCACCTGTTCTACACATTTTGACATAATAGCAGTGAAGGGATGTTCCTTTGTCTACCACAGCAATTGTTGAGGGTAGATTGAGGAACTGTATATTTTGTCCTCTTTCTTTGTCCGTCATGTTCATAACTTGTATGTACCTGTAATACCGACCAAACCCCCTAGGATACCGTTCATGAGGTAACCCAGGTCAAATTTGTTGCCGTTCGGTCGATGGAGGTAGCTGCACGCCAAACTCACTATACCGCCACCTACGCCTGACATTACGGTCACGATGGCTGACCTGTGTATGTTACAGCGGCAAAATACAGTTTAATGTCTCAGTCACACTGCATGACTGACTAACCGACCGACTCTATACCGACCGATTTTTGGCCATAGGCGCGATGTAATACCTTGCCTCGGTCTGGTGTCGGTTTTGTTGGTGGGACTATGGGCGGTATACGCCCGACAAGACATTCGTTGTCATGGTGGTATGATGCACATTATTCTATACTAATGACACGCTATAGTGACTAGATCTTCATTGTTAATGTCAAATTAATAGGATAGTAACTTTTGTATATCAGAATAAGGATGCTTTATTCTTTAATCAATAATGATTATAGACATCAGACGAGAGGAGAAATTTCCTTTGAAAAGCATTAAGGCCTATCATGATTATATCAAACCAATATTACCTCGTTATCTTGATGATTACGAACTCAACAAACTATGGCCCTGATAAAGAAGAAACCTTCTCCTTTGCTGAATATTTATCAAAATTAGATACTTACTAAATAGCCATATTAAGACGATAACGAAATCTACATTTAATCTGAAGTGGAAATTAATCAGCGAGTATCTTAACTGATCGCTACATACCTTGTTGCGAGTTTCCATTTTCCACCAGAGATACCAAATGTTGACCCACAGTTGAAGCCTAGCCACCCCCACCACAGCATAAACATACCGAGCAAGGCATTGGTTGGATTGCTCATCTCCATTTTAGCGGGTGGAGTCGAGAAACGACCACGGCGAGGTTTCAACATCAACGTCGCCGTCAACCCCGTAATTCCTCCCACTAGATGGACAGCACCTGACAGATATAAAAATTGAAAAATACCTGTAAATCTAACACAACGGGACATGTAGGGGTATTCCAAAAAATGTATCCGAAAAAGTCAACACTTATTAACACCTGGGGGGTGTTTCACAAAGATCCCAAGTCAAACTTAACTCTAAGTTGGACTTAAATATTATGGAGAGCCATTTGTAGCCTAAAAATAAAATATATTCAAAAGCAAAAATTCAAGTATTTTAGACTTTTCATAAATTCCACACCAAGAACATGAAATCTTCTTAATAATACACAATATGAATGATTTGAATCAACATTTTATGGCTTTTGAAATAACTTTTACAAAATATTTTCAATGATGCTAATGGCTTTCCATAATTGTTAAGTCCAACTTAGAGGTAAGTTCAACTTAGGATCTTTGTGAAACACCCCCCTGCTCCCTTTCTTATTCAGTTTCGCTATTAATCAAATTGATCGCAACTTGAAATACATTTTGTTCTAAGGAGATAGGAGTTTGTTAGTTTACGATTGAATGGAAGAATCGCGATCAATCCGATCCACCACAAGTCTGTATATAAAGCAAGGGCACTGAAAGTTCATAATCGTTTATTTATCATGCTTTCCGATGCACTTTTTTTTTTTTTGGGGGGGGGGGTGCCTTTAAGTTAACATTTTATATGTATGTATAGAACATCCTGAACATGGAGGCAATTTACGAAAGTTAATGCAACAACACTATTTACCCCTTCCGTTCGTAACCATCTCCGTGTTTTACCCCATCAGTCACACCGCCGAACCGATTCTAAACACACCAATCCTTGGTCATTCGATGTAACCTATCATGTTTTGCTCGGGTTGTTCTCGGTCTTGACGATGTGACTGGTCAGTTCTTTTCATTCTTGACAAAGGAAAGGTATTTGCAAAGATTTAGAATGCATATTGGAACATTGATCGTCAAACACTGACAATTCTAGTTCTTCCTTTTATATTCCAAGATAATTTATGTTTTCAAATGTTAGTGTTTTATAACGTTCGCATTATGTAGCCATGGTAACCTATACTGTCGTATGACTCGTCATCCACCACCATCACCACAACTCGCTTTTTTTCTGACTCAAAGCAATCGATATATTTATAAGAAAGCGGACATTATTTCAAAATGTACAGAAAAAAGGTTTCGGGGAAAAATTGACCCATTCAAATAATCCCCCCCAAAAAAATTAATTCGAAAACCGCCAATCTATAAGACATCTGTAACGAGAGCAGACCATAAAACTATAATACCACTACATCGGTTTCGAACGATTGGTCAATTTACAAATTGCATTTTACCATTATCTACATCGTTGTCATGCCTTGAATTATGCGGGATGAATGAGGACGTTTGGTACAATATGCAAATGTAATATTTTACATCTCGACTGTCTCCCATTAGTCCCCTTTTCTACCCTCTCTCTCTCTCTCTCTCTCTCTCTCTCTCTCTCTCTCTCTCTCTCTTTCTCTCTCTCTCTCTCTCTCTCTATACCTCTCTCTGTATTTTTTCTCTCTATCTATCCCTCTCTCTGTATATCTCTCTCTCAATCTCTGTCTTTCTCTCTATCTCTATCCATCTCTCTCCGTCTCTTTCTCTCTCTTTCTCTCTTCTCTCTTTCTTTCTCTCTCTCTCTCTCTCTCTCTCTTTACTTCTCTATCACTCTCTCTCTCTCTTTACTTCTCTCTCTCTCTCTCTCTCTCTCTCTCTCTCCCTTCTCCTTTCAATCTTCTAATTTGTATCACCAATTTACAAATATGAAAAGCTCTCGAATTCATTCTTAGATAAAATTTGCATCGGTTAAAGTGCATTGCAATGCAATGTATTATGGTTATAGTATAATATTATTATACATGATTCGCTATTTATGTAATACTTATATATTTTTTGAACGCAGAAATAAAATCAATCAAACAAACAAACAAATAGTAACCATTTCGGTACCATAGGCAATATTACAACTCCCATTTTATATAATTTGTATCTCTTTATCCACCCTGTTTGATTCAAAAGATTTTTTTTTTATTTCTCATACAAAACTAATACAATAAATAAGTATATTACAACAAAATATACAATAAAACGACAGATATAATAGGAATAGCACGAGAAAAGATAAACTAACTATAGAATCAGAGCTTGTAGAAGTGTTAGTTCGTTAGATGCTGTTTTACAATATATCTTTATGTATACTTAGAAAATCAATAAATAAAAACAATTTATGTAGCAGAGAATTATGTAGCAGAGAAATTATGGATTTTTTTTTTCATTAACACTTGTCATTTTTAGACATGAAAGAAGTGTGTGTCGCTTCTTGAGATTTAATGAAGACAGGATCGTGAATTGTTATGTTACATAATACTGAACAATGTACTATTTTATCCGAGTAGTTGACTCCGTATAGTCAAATTGACGTTTCCACTTTTGGATCGACCGAAATAAAAAAGAAACCTAGTTTAGAAGTACCATCTAATTTGTTCGTCATTGTACTTCAAAGATTTCATAAGTTGATTTTGAAACATCTATTAGATCAAATTCTCTTGACATTTGTGAAATGTGGTTATAATAGGGGAGTTTATTTATACATTCCTTATAGGATAATAGCCGAGTAGGCACCTCGAATCTGTAAGATTGTAAGATCTATTTTCTCAAACATGTAAAAGGTCAACTATCCCATTCCTTATTGTCCAATCCCGCATAGGTATACATGATATTTGAGCGATGCATGTTGATACACAGGTGTTTAGTTGGGAAATGTTTTGTCATCTTGAATAATGCCATATCTCTCGATTACGTCAATTCTTACACTGACTAAAGAGAAGGTAATATACATCAATCGTCACCGTGACGTCATTCATGAAGTTCTGTCTATTCACGATGGAGCACTGAAGGGCAATATTACTAAACACACCGAGGATTGCTGATTTTATGTCGGCATCGTCATAATTAACAGAATCCAAAACTGCATCTACATGTATTCGTATGTATTCAACGAGAAACAAGTCGCGCTCATAATTCTTTAATTTTCATAATTATAATATAAGCATTATGTTCAAAATTTCATTATGTGATGTGATGGTGATACAACAATGGGCTATCTATTTTTAATTACATTTCTACCGAATTGGATTACTGGGCGCAACCCTCGTCCATTTCAAAATCACATTTTACCAATTTTGTATTCATGTCAACAGGTTTTTCTTTTTCTTTTTTTTAAAAACTCGAATACTAACAGTACAGTACATTCTGCTATGTTAACTTAAAGGGAAATCCAACCCAAATAGACAACTACTCTAAAAAAAAAAATCAGAAAAATCATAGAAGAAAACTCGGTCTCGCCCGGTGACTGGGTTTCTGGAGTGGTAGAGGTGGTAAAAATAACACCTCTTTGGCCTGGGGTCGAGTGAGCCCGGATACCACTTATCGATATGTATACCAAAACAAGTATGATATTAAGAGATTCAACAACAAAATAAAAATATAAAGAAGTAAGTAATTTTACTGATTGCGGCAAATTTAATACATTCCCTCCTGTTTTTAAATGATTACCGTATATGTTTGTAAATAAGCAACCAGGTGACCAACGGCTTTAAGTCCTCTCCGAAGGACTTAGTAATGAGAATTAATGTCTTACCAAAGGGCAGGAGCGCATTGACTTGGACTGATTTGGATTGCGGGACCACTACTTTACCCCCTACCACTGAACAGCTATTGTAATTTTATCCTCGATGAAAGCGCTTGTGCTATTTGCAGTGGTGATGTTACAAAACCAGGGGAAATAAGTACGTCACTATACCACGGCTGCGTAACACAAAGGTTTTCGATCAATTGTAAATTTAGAATAACGATCCTGATTAGTTAATGGCCAGCATACAACGATGGTCTTGATTGAGTTTTGCAAACCTTTATGTAACGGGGCCTTGATTTATCATTATCTAAAGTAACATCCTCTTAAAGGCCCACTGCACTACTTGTAGCTACTTGCGCCCTCTATACAACAAACAATGCCTAATCGGTGACCATTGGTCCCCCATGATCCTCTTTTTCTTATGTTAACTGAGAGCCGAGTTGATGAGATAACCGCCTGTTCAGTGACCTTGCAGGGCGGTCTAATCCCTCCTGTAAACTATGGCAGATAAGCTTTAAAGGCCTACTGCACTACTTGTAGCTACTTGCGCCCTCTATATAACAAAAAATGCCTAATCGGTGACCATTGGTCTCCCATGATCCTCTTTTTCTTATGTTAACTGAGAGCTGAGTTGATGAGATAACCATCTGTCCAGTGACCTTGCAGGGCAGTCTAATCTCTCCTGTAAACTACGGCAGATAAGCTTTAAAGGTAGTGTATCCATTTTGCAGCCAACATCAAATTCTGTAGAACTTTGCAGGAATTATGAACAAATTATGTCACGTATAATTATGTCCTATCCGGGAAATTTAAACGATGGCTAATTAGCAGCGTCCTAGTATTCAAATTATGCAAGGAAACCCGTTTACTTGCTATACTTTACTGCCAGACACTATTGATTGATTGACTGACTTCTTTTTTCTTTCGTAATAACATAAATAAAATGAGCTGTAAAGCTGTACATAAGCATTTGTCCGCATCAATAACCCATTTCTTGTAATGGCCCAAATAAAGCTGATTGAGTATTTTCGCAGCACATATTGTACAACCACTCGGTACAAGGGTCTGAAAACCAGACTATTTAATTAAATGAGTGCGCTCGCTAATTTTGATTTGATAACTAACGGTCGTTATTTCCCCCACAAAAAGAAATGTCAAGCCTTTCTGTTTTTTTTTCTAAATTAGTATTATCTTTCAAATGCCATTGGAATTTAATAGATTTTCTTCCATACAGGATATGTAAAGAAACTTATTTGCAATAACTATATATAGGATGCATGTGTGATTGAAAATTTTCTGGAGAAAAAAATACACATTTCTGTTATTTTAGTACAGAGCACATGGGAGGGGAGCTCGCAAGATACGTCATAAAGTTGCCAATTTGAGTTTGATTGATCACAATTTCAAAAACTAATCAATTTATATTTTTTTAATTGGTATTCGCTCAAATTTTCACTGACCTATTCCTCTCAATTTTCTGCTTATATTAAAACCAGCTTAATATCAGAGGGGACTTCCCCTTTAACAATACCATCTTTCCTCTTTATACAATCGGTACACGACCCAATTAGACAAACTGCCAGCTACAATATATGAAGGACTGCTTTGTAAGTAAAAAGGTGGTAATTGAAGACACGACTATGCCTCACCCACGGTCACGTTCCATAACATTTTACTTTCATCAAGCCCATTTACACAACAATACCAAGATCAAAATGGTACGACGGAATGCATGTGCTCACAGTACCGCCTTAAATACAACAATTCCCACCGTGGCGCCGCACAATGCTGGTAAAACAGCGTTGGTTGTAACGTGGTGTAAATACGCAATTAGGCATACAAAAATAGTAGCACAAGGCGTTCAATCATTCCCCTCTTGAAAAAATATATAAAATGTAATATTGCTCTACTTTCGCGGATTTCTTTGTCAAGGGTTGCATAGATATTTGTCGACAGAGAATTTCGGGCAATGGTCTTGGCTGTAAACTTTTCTGTATGTTGCACAACAGGTGTCATTTTGCTGAAAGTTGCCTGAATGTTACGATCATTCGGGAATCGCAGACAAAAAGTACTGTATGGTATCTGCGCTCGCACAAAGAAACTTTTTACACGTAAGCCAATGGGGATCTCAGCAAAATTCATTTATGCGGCCCGTTACCCGGGGCAGCGGGCATCTTTAAAAAAAAACTATTGACCGGTAGGCCGGCACGGCTAAAATCACGACTCTAATTTCGACCAACCAGATGACTACATTTATTCAACATACTAAAGAGAGGTATATAATATGGTTTAAACACGTCATGGAGGGGGAGGGCTGTTTTTTGCTTCAACGAAAGGGGTTTGGATGGGGCTCCTGACGTCTTCTTTTATCGTCCTTTTCCCATTTTCTCTTTCCCTTTCTCTCTAATTAAAAAATAATCTTTTCCTTCTCTTTTCATTGTTCGTCGTCATTCTTTCGGGGGAACATGTGCCCTGTGCCCCTCTCCATCCCTACCACACCCTGTAGCAGCGCCTTTGCGGCTTCAATCAACAGTACTCACCAGCTCCGGCAATATCGACAGCACCCATTTTATTGAATACTCCAGTCTTAGCCCAAATCCAATGAGCAGGGAAGCAATAGATGAGTGTGTTCACCAGAGAGAAAACACAGTAGGCTTCAAGTTTGGTCCGCTCTGCCATCGCGCCTGAAAAAATAAAGAAAAACAAACACGATTGAAAATAAACACCCTCACAACATCACGACAACATCCATCTGGCGAAAATCATCCAACGACGATGGAAAACGCCATTAATTTCAACAACAACAACAACAACAAAATCAAACAAAATTGGTTTGACATGGCATGAACCTATCTTTCAACATAATGTTGATGAAATATATAATATTCGAAAATATCAAGCAATGCAAGTATTGTTTGTTTCTTTAAATTTGTTGCTTGATTTACCTCACAAAGTCGCTTTAGGTGAACACGTAGGCATGACATCTGTCTGTACTTATAAAAAAATATCAACACCGCTTTTTGTTCTGTCATCAGCAAATGAAATCTTTTGTAAGGATTTGTAGATTCAAAAAGCAGATAGAATTCATTATGATATCACGTAAGAGTAGCCAATATTAAGCCGTTAACGGCATCTCCATACCAATGCACTATTCAATCGCGTAAAGATTTCTTCAGGGAGCTTAACTTTTTGATGTAAAGAGCGATAGGCCTCCACGACACTAAATGTCAAGCATAAACTTAAAGCCATTTAACCTCACATCAATGACTATCAAACTCAGTAGGCAATCACCCGTGTATGCAAAGGGTTCGAGAAATTCAGTTTCAATGTCTTGAAAGAACAAAACAAAACGCGTGATTGCTTAATTCTGATATTTTATGCACTCTTGATGTTTCATATAATTATTTGTTTCATTTATCGTTTCTTACATCAGCTTTTTGACTCCCCAACTGAGCTTTATCAAATCGACAAATGACCATTTGCTTTATTTTTATCGAAATAAAGAAAGCACTACTATTTTACGTTCAATGGTCTAGAACTTTACAATGATTTAGTATTTGATTTTAAAAAAAATATGAGAATCGAAGTGAGAGAGGGGCAGCACCCCATTTTCTTTAGGTATTCGTGAAAATGATCTTTAAGTGTATTTCGATTTTATGTTTTCCAATATTCTTTTTTTTATGAAAAATAATGCAGTCCTCTTAGTACTTGTGAAATAAATCTTCGTAGCAATTTAAAAAACATATGTAATTAAATTTACCAATTCATGCAATGACGTTATCAAAGAATCATGCAAGGGTGGCAATTCAAGTCAGTAAAGTGAAATTATTATTGAGTGAAAATTTCTGGAAGACTGACTTAAAGTCTCTCTGCACTAGTTTGGCATGGAGGGATTAGACCTCCTTGCAAGGTCACTGGCAGGTGGTTATCTCATCAAACCAGCTCTCAATCAACATTATGAAAAGGGCATCATGGGGATCAACGGGTACCGCTTAGGCAATGTTGGATTATAGAGGGCGCAAGTAGCTATAAGTAGTGCAGTGTGGCTTAAATCTCAGTTTAGACGACGAATTCTTCGATTCTTGATATGAGGTTTTATGGGGAGGGAGGGGAAGGCTCGGGGCTTCATGGAATATCTCAACATTTCAAGATATTCAAGATCTATTCCAACTCCATGATCTAATCGAAGACACGCAAGAATCATGTAGTCGACCATGGGTATGTTTATGCTCAACTTTTTCTGACCAGAATCAGGCAACTGTTACACTTTTTGTTCAAAACACGGTTGCGTCCTTTCTCATTTTTGTAGAATCACCGAAAAAGGCGATCACGATCGCCGATCGTAAACTCACAAAAAGGTGCGTTTACGATCGGCAATGCTGCAAAATCGGCGATTCTGGGAATACGCACAATCATTTGTAAACGCGTTTAAATGGGGTCAACGCACTGACCTCTAGTGGGTCTACGTAGCATGCGCAGAGCAGGTTTGCGAATCCAGCTGCAAGGCCACCTTGCCAGATTTGCCTGGAGGAGCCAGAGAAGCGAGCATAAACAGTACACCGTGGAACTGCGATTACGATGAGCTCATTCTACCTTCGAAATCAAGCATAAACGCACCCCATGTCATGATACAACTGGAGTACGTACGCTGCCAGTTCCATGCTTAAGTCAACCGTATAGAAACATGCTCTTAAACATTTCACAGTTTCAACGGCAACTCTTGAAGTAATGCACCGAAGTCCTTGACGAAAAGTGTAACAGCACGTACATACAAAAGTGTTAACATTTAATTGATATTTGAATATTTCTAAAGATAATTGGTTTCTTTCAAAACGGGAATTAATTGGAGAGCATTTTCGAGGACGAAACGTGATTGACTTTCGTCATGAGTGGCCGAATTCCCATCTCGTATTCCATGGAGAGGCTTTCAATCATCAAACTAACTATTAATTGGTTGTTCTCAAACAATAACAAACACGATGTCAATTACCGCCCTAGGATCAACTTGAAAAGAGAGAACTATTATCGATGATAGATTACTAATTTCCTGTCATAATTCCTTTTCTCATTTCAATAAACTGTTCCATCGAATTAGTAGGTTATATTGGAAAGCGTATAAAGGGTTTATTCCTTGATATTCGTCATCAGTGATGACCCACCATGCAGACAAACCTTAATTAACCTACTTGATTCGACGTCGCACCACCTTCTGCTCATTCTCACTCAATTAATTCACAAAAGGTGGACATTGAATTAAGACCGAGAGAATCTTGTTTGCGGTGATTGGAGGAACGGATGTCACACCGACGAGACTAACAACTGACCTAAAACAGGCCGTTTTCGTGATGTATCCAAGTTAATATGCATTTGCCTTTGCAAAGGGCCTCAAAATGCGAATTATTCATTCACCTGTTACGAATGGATGTATCTCGATAGTCAAAAATCAAATTGCATACATTCGTTGTTGCTCTATACTGCTTTCTAACTGGCTTCTATCGGAGTCTCACCGATGAAAATACCGATTGAATTTTCCTTATGTAAACACAGGTGAAACCGCAAATTTTCCCCTGTCGCTTTCTAACTGCCGGTGAAATTCACTCTCTGTAGCGAGCCCTTGCCGGAAGTGAAGAATTATTGCGTAATTATTAAGCCCGCGCTCCTTCTAGCTAGCATGCAACATGTTCAACCATAAGTCAACAAACACGGCTGGTTACGATAAAGCGCGCGTATACTGCGACCTTTGACCATTTTTATCGCTGTTTTAATCGCCTTTTTCTCCCAAACGCTTTCTAACTGGCCGTTTCATCGGTGTCACACCGATAGAATGAGAATTTCTCCTGCTCTTGAGTAGGAGAATTTAACCGCCTATTTCTCTTCTTTTCGTCGGCTATTTAATCGCCTTTTCTCCTCTGTTGCTTTCTAACTGGCCGTTTCATCGGATGCGTCCGGATGCATCCGATGAAAATCAGTGCAGTTAGAAAAGATGACAAACATTTTTGCTTCCCTTACCTAACAGCACGTAATGCAATTTCTGTTCGGGGTATGAAGTACAATTATTCGTAACAAGTGAATGAAATGATAATACATATCAAGACACTTTAGTAGAAATATGATTTAATTACGAAAATAGCCAATTGCATTACCTTGAAAAAGACAATATTTTAATGTCTTCATCAGCTCCAGTTTGCCAAAATAACCCGCTATTTTCAGACTCAGGATATTATCCCGAAACTCGAAATTGCGTTTTCACCAGACCGATACGCTCATCACAAATTAACTAGCTCAGACGGGCGCAAATTAGCCAGCAATTTCCCAAATAGTGGGATATTTTGGAAACAAGACCAAGATTTCTCGGGATATTTTCTCGACCAAGTGTCCCGCTAATTGCACCTGCGGGCTGATGAAGACGCAAATTAAAGGTAATACAAAGTTTTGGTATAGGGTCATGAATTTGGTTCGAATGAACATATTGGAAGCATATTCGATCCTACAATATTCAGTGATTGTTGTCGCGGTTGAAATCGAGTCTAAAGTTAAGAAATTGTGAATAATACACTCTCTATTTTGTATAGCTCCCTCTCAAGGTCAAGATGTTAATTACGCTATAAAACACGGTTTCTTGACTAAAATTGACCGATTAGCTATTCCCATTTAGAAATTATATATCACAACTACATATTCTGATATTTCCATGGTCGCAGCTACCATTGTACGGCCGTAGGCGCTATTTGAAATTTATCAAAATTTACCGGGAGCACCGGTAAATTTTTATATTCAATTTTTCTCGAAAGCACAAGTGTTTTAAGGGCTCTATTTTGTAGTGCTTATAATGCATCCACAGGGGCGTCCAAATATATCAAAATTGTAAAGAATCACTTTCCACCCAATTTTCAAAATTTCCCAAAACTTTGTATTACCTTTAACTGGCTAATTTGCGATCGGGATAGTTAAACTAGCGGGTTATTTGGCAAACTCGAACTGATTGGAGTTGGTTATATCAATTAGATCGAAGAAGCCCTTCCATTCTTAATACAAGGTTTTATGGGGAGGGGTGGGGTGGGTGTCGGGGCTTCATGGAATATCTCAACATTCAAGATATTCAAGATCTATTCCAACTCAATGATCTAACCGAAGATTTGCAAGAATCATTAAGTCGACCTTAACGTAATACGATTTGAGTACGTACGCTGTCAGTTCCACGCATGTAGAATGAGCGATCTGAAACGCTCATCGTAAACGCTCATCGTAATCGCAGTTCCACGGTGTACTGTTTATGCTCACTTCTCTGGCTCCTCCAGGCAAAGCTGGCTGGGTGGCCTTGCAGCTGGATTCGCAAACCTGCACTGCGCATGCTACGTAGACCCACTAGAGGTCAGTGCGTTGATCCCATTTAAACGCGTTTACAAATGATTGTGCGTTTATGCTTCCCAGAATCACCGATTTTGCAGCATCGCCGATCGTAAACGCACCTTTTTGTGAGTTTACGATCGGCGATCGTGATCGCTGTTTTTCGGTGATTCTACAAAAATGAGAAAGGACGCAACCGTGTTTTGAACTAAACGCGTAACAGATGCCTGATTCTAGCCAGAAAAAGTTGAGCGTAAACATAGAAACACGCTCTTGAACATTACACGGTTTCAATGGCAACTCTTGAAGTAAGGCACCGAAGTCCTTGACGAAAAGTGAAACAGCACGTACATACAAAAGTGTTAACATATAATTGATATTTGAATATTTCTAAAGATAATTGGTTTCTTTCAAAACGGGAATTAATTGGAGAGCATTTTCGAGGACGAAACGTGATTGACTTTCGTCATGAGTGGTCGAATTCACATCTCGTATTCCATGGAGAGGCTTTCAATCATCAAACTATCTATTAATTGGTCGTTTTCAAACAATAACAAACACGATACCAATTACCGCCCTAGGATCAACTTGAAAAGAGAGAACTATTATCGATGATGTATTACTAATTTCCAGTCATAATTCCTTTTCTCATTTCAATAAACTGTTCCATCGAATTAGTAGGTTATATTGGAAAGCGTATAAAGGCTTGATTCCTTGATACTCATCATAAGTGGTGACCCACTATCCAGACAAACCTTAATTAACCCACTTGATTCGACGTCGCATCACCTTCTGTCTGTTCTCACTCGATTAATTCACAAAGGTGGACATTGTGTTAAGACCGAGAGAATCTTTTGCGCGGTGAGTGCAGGAACGGATTGTAACACTGGCGAGACTGACAACTGACCTAAAACAGACCTGGTAATAATAGGCCATTTTCGTGATGTAACAAAGCCAGTTCATAGATACAATCTGCGCATAGGCAGATAAAGGTCATTTGTACCAAAATGGTAAAAACCCACAGAGATGAATACTGGATATGCGCTCATGAAAGCTATGTAACATTATTCACTAGTGCACCAACAGTACATTCTATGATACGCAGGTGGAAGTATTATTTTCAAGAGGTCAAACAAAAGGTATTCATGAAGCACATCTAGGGTCTGGCAGTTATTATTCTAAGATGCTCAAAGTGGAACTTCTCCATGTGTAAAAGATCTGTGGATATTTGGGGTCATTTGTACCATGTGCTATCTGTAAACTCCCTCGCCTTTGTGAAGCGCCTCGATATGCGAATTATTTATTCACCTGTGACGAATAGATCTATCTCGATAGTCAGAATTCAAATGACATACATTAATTGTTGCTCTAGGTATGACAAACATTATGGCTTGCCTTACCTAACAGCACGTAATATATGCAATTTCCGTTCTGGCTGTTGAAGTACATTTATTCGTAATAGGTGAATGAAATGATAATACATATCGAGGCACTTTAGTAGAAATTTGATTACATTAGGAAAAATAATGGCCAATTACATTGCATTGAAAAAACAATATTTTCATCAGCTCGAGTTTGCCAAATAACCCGCTATTTTCAGACTTGGGATATTATCCCGAAACTCGAGATTGCGTTTTCACCAGACCGATATACGCTCATCACAAATTAACTAGCTCGGACGGGCGCAAATTAGCCAGCTATTTCCCAAATAGTGGGATATTTTGGAAACAATACCAAGATTTCTCGGGATATTTTCTCGACCAAGTGTCCCGCTAATTGCACCTGCGGGCTGATGAGGACGCTAATTTGCGATCGGGATAGTTAAAATAGCGGGTTATTTGGCAAATTCGAGCTGATTGGAGTTGGTAATCTCAATTAGATCGAAGAAGTCCTTCCATTCTTAATATAAGATTTTATGGGGAGGGGTGAGGTGGGTGTCGGGGCTTCATTGAATATCCCCCCCCCCCCCACTCCGAGAACGGACGGACCCCATGCGTGTTGCCAAAATGTCCTTTTCGTAACAAAAGAAAAAGGTCGACCCGTATTGACTTTACACACCGGACTTTTGCTGAAAGGGGGGGGGGGGGTGCTGAAAAAGGCTCGTATACAAAAGAAAAAGGTCGAGCCGTATTGACTTTACACACACGGACTTTTGCTGAAAAGGGGGGGGGGGGTCGGTTGGAACACGCATATGCGTACCCTAAATAACACTGAGTGGGGGGCCGGGGAATATCTCAACATTCAAGATATTCAAGATCTATTCCAACTCCATGATCTAACCGAAGATATGCAAGAATCATTTAGTCGACCTTAACGTAATACGATTTGAGTACGTACGCTGTCAGTTCCACGCAAGTAAAATGAGCGATCTGAAACGCTTATCGTAAACGCTCATCGTAATCGCAGTTCCACGGTGTATTGTTTATGCTCACTTCTCTGGCTCCTCCAGGCTAATCTGGCTGGGTGGCCTTGCAGCTGGATTCGCAAACCTGCACTGCGCATGCTACGTAGACCCACTAGAGGTCAGTGTGTTGATCCCATTTAAACGCGTTTACAAAAGATTGTGCGTTTATGCTTCCCAGAATCGCCGATTTTGCAGCATCGCCGATCGTAAACGCACCTTTTTGTGAGTTTACGATTGGCGATCGTGATCGCCGTTTTTCGGTGATTCTACAAAAATGAGAAAGGATGCAACCGTG
Organism: Strongylocentrotus purpuratus; assembly: GCF_000002235.5. NCBI lineage: Eukaryota > Metazoa > Echinodermata > Echinoidea > Camarodonta > Strongylocentrotidae > Strongylocentrotus > Strongylocentrotus purpuratus. The sequence continues at coordinate 18,389,189 of NW_022145615.1, read as the reverse complement.
TTTTGAACTAAACGCGTAACAGATGCCTGATTCTAGCCAGAAAAAGTTGAGCATAAAAATATAAACATGCTCTTTAACATTACACGTTTTCAATGGCAACTCTTGAAGTAAGGCACCGAAGTCCTTGACGAAAAGTGTAATAGCACGTACATACAAAGGTGTTAACATATAATTTATATTTGAATATTTCTAAAGATAATTGGTTTCTTTCAACACGGGAATTAATTGGAGAGCATTTTCGAGGATGAAATATGATTGACTTTCGTCATGAGTGGCCGAATTCCCATGTCGTATTCAAAGGAAAGGCTTTCAATCATCAAATTGTCTATTAATTTGTTGTTCTCAAACAATACCAAACAAGATACCAATTATCGCCCTAGGATCAACTTGACAAGAGAGAACTATTATCGATGATAGATTACTAATTTCCTGTCATAATTCCTTTTCTCATTTCAATAAACTGTTCCATCGAATTAGTAGGTTATATTGGAAAGCGTATAAAGGCTTGATTCCTTGATACTCATCATAAGTGGTGACCCACCATGCAGACAAACCTTAATTAACCCACTTGATTCGACGTCGCATCACCTTCTGTCTGTTCTCACTCGATTAATTCACAAAGGTGGACATTGTGTTAAGACCGAAAGAATCTTTTGCGCGGTGATTAGAGGAACGGATTGTCACACTGGTGAGACTAGGGACTTTTAGATTTGCGTGGACTGATACGTGTGACGTCCATTCAACGCAGTGCATTAAAAGGACGTCGACCGTAGCAATCCACATTGTCTTCGTGCAAATCTAAAAGTCCCTACTGACAACTGATCTAAAACAGACCTGGTAATAATAGGCTATTTTCGTGATGTAACCAAGTTAATATGCATTTTGCCTTTGCGAAGGGCCTCGATATGCGAGTTATTCATTCACCTGTTACGAATTCAAATTGCAATCATTTAGTTGTTGCTATATAGGTAGGACAAGCATTTTGGCTTGCCTTACCTAACAGCACGTAATATATGCAATTTCCGTTCTGGCTGTTGAAGTACATTTATTCGTAATAGGTGAATGAAATGATAATACATATCGAGGCACTTTAGTAGAAATTTGATTACATTAGGAAAAATAATGGCCAATTACATTGCATTGAAAAAACAATATTTTCATCAGCTCGAGTTTGCCAAATAACCCGTTATTTTCAGACTTGGGATATTATCCCGAAGCTCGAAATTACGTTTTCACCAGACCGAAACGCTCATCACAAATAAACTAGCTCGGGCGGGCGCAAATTAGCCAGCTATTTCCCAAATAGTGGGATATTTTGGAAACAAGACCAAGATTTCTCGGGATATTTTCTCGACCAAGTGTCCCGCTAATTGCACCTGCGGGCTGATGAAGACGCAAATTAACTGGCTAATTTGCGACCGGGATAGTTAAAATAGCGGGTTGTTTGGCAAACTCGAGCTGATTGGAGTTGGTAAGGTGATATGACTGGGGCATTCGAGTTCTTCGATTGTTCTCAGACAAATTCATCTATATACGTAGTCTAAATAAAAATGGCGGATGGTCCTCAATGAAATTGCCCATTCCAGTCTTGTATCGGACACAGCACTCAAACAATTCTATACAATATTTAAACTCCTTCGCTATGGTTAGAAACAAAGGTTCTTATGATGGACCTTCTACGAACCATGAAAAAATATAATGCTCTAATGAGAAACTAATTTAAAAAAATTATCCCGGCAGATTTTACACTCAAAAAATATGAATGAACGAAAACAAAATGTGGATAAATATGCTGGTTAGTCACAAAATGATTCATATCTGTCCCACTGCTGCGACTGTTATCTATCAATCAGTATCCCTTGAAAGCATTCATTTGATGAGTCTTGATAACGGTTTAGATTATATTTTAACAATTTCTTCTTATTTTCCTCCGCTAATGATTATTCGATTTAATCCTTTTAGATATCAAGTCACACGGTGAATTCAAGTAATGACGTAACAACTGTATATGAGGTAGTTCTTGGTCTACATTTAAAGCGGGACTGCACTACTTGTAGCTACTTGCGCCCTCTATACATCCAACAATGCCTAAGCGATACCCGTTTAATTCCTATGGTCCCCCTTTTCTTATGTTAGAGAGCTGATTTGATGAGATAACCACTTGTCAGTGACCATGCAGGGAGGTCTAATCCCTCCTGGCCAAACTAGTCACCAGAGCGGACGGATATCCGTTTTGTTCCTCGACATTGTAGTTATTATGATAGATATATTCCAATGGTTTCAATTAAACTGATAACTTGAGATGAGATGCTAAATCGAATTAGACTTTTTCTGATAAATATATATATTTTTAATTATTTCCTTAACAGCGATATATTTCTTCTTCTCCAATTTCTATCTACCAAGCTTTGTTAATTTCTCCAGTGGGGGGAATTGATGAGATCGCCTCATACCATTAAACCAATTTGATTAATTATAATGTCTGCTGCACTATTGTAATGGTTCTCCGTGGATTCTAATTTACGATTTTACAGTGAACATTTGCGCCTTCTCCGCCACCATACATGATTAAACTATTTAAATGGTATTAGAGTTTTCCAGCGCGAGTGCTCCGATCAGCCAGCCAACCTAATGACTCGACCAATAATGAAAACAAGGACACGTCGTACAAAAAAGTCATCAATTTAACTATTAGATACACCCGTGGTGAGACAAAAATGAGTGGGACCCTACGTATACAGAGCGTAATGAATTTAAATGTCTCGTAAACACACACTACGATAATATGCCAATTCAAGGTGTTTATCTAACAATAAAGATAAAGCAATGGCATTAGAGAAACCTGTCATTATTTTCTTTTTGCCCGATTAATTACACAGTAGTTCTGTAAAGCTCTTTAAAATCTGCCCCCCCCCCATCCGACGATTCTAGATCCGTCTTTGATTGAAGGTACTATGTCCCTTCTTGCAGGCCCAAACAAATAAAAAGGTTAAATTCCAACTAAATTCCAATTAAAACGGCATTTGACAAATAATATTAATTTAGAACTTCCCTCCAAACGAAAGGGCTTTAACATGTCTTTTAATGGGAAAGTGCGAGCATTAGTTGTCGAATCGACTTTAGTGATTGCAGTCTATTTAGTAATAGTCTGATTTTCAGACCCTTGTACCGAATGGTCGTACGTTTTGTGCTGCGTAAAGATTCAATCAGTTTAATTTTGATCATTGCAAGAAGTGGGTTATTGATGTAGAGTTGTAGACAAATGCTCATGTACCCTTTACAATTCATTTTATGTATGTTAATACCAAAAGAAAAAACAATTCAGTCAGTCACTCAATAGTGTCTGACAGTGAAGTCTAGAAAGTAAACGGGTCTTCTTGCATAATTTGAATATTAGGACACTGCTAACACTTAAATCTCACAGATAGGACATACGTGACGTATCCATAATTCCTGGAAAGTTCTACAGAATTTGATGTTGGCTGCAAACGGGACATAATGGGAGTCGGGAGCATCATCATGCGTGTTAAAATATTCCTCCACTTTTTTCGCTCATCGCTCCATCCGTCATTTTCAACAAAACTCGACCCATGGTCAATTTTTTTGAATAATTAATCGTATTTCGCTTATCCAAGGATATTAAGCATTGTGAAAGTCTAATTGACGGTATAACGACCCAGTAGCGCCTTAGCTGACCATTGTGAATAGATTATATAGCTTGTTTTAAGGTATGCACACAGAGAGTGAGAGTGAAACAGAGAAAGGGAGAGAGAGAGAGAGAGAGAGAGAGAGAGAGAGGGAGAGGGAGAGGAAGAGGGAGAGGGAGAGAGAGAGAGAGAGAGAGAGAGAGAAAGAGTGAGAGAGAGAGAGAGAGAGAGAGAGGGGGGGGGTGTGAGTTAGCTTATGATCTCGATACGCCTTTCCGGTACACAAGGACAATTTTGTGAGAATATTTATCGAAAGCTTGATCATGAATTATTAGCGCACATTTAATGGTATTGTTTCAAAAGCAAGGTATCAACATTGCAAAACGACTGGGAGGTATTAGTTTACCAATAAGCAAATAGGACGTGATACATGATTGATGCTCACACTTGGTAGGCCTTCAATAGGTAACCTTCACTTTTTGCCCTACCTGGCCAATAACCATATTCCACCGATGAAAAAAAAATAGTTCGAATCTTATCGATAGGATTTTCGTTTGTCCTACCTAGCAACAATAGGGGTAGAGCAACGTCGATCTGGCGCTGCTCAGTGGCTGCTGGGCTCACGATCAATTGGGCAAAAAGAATTTCCATTTTCGGTTTAATAAAATTTGGAGTGGACTTTAAAAGATGATTATTATTATTATTATTATATAGAGAGAGAGAGAGAGAGAGAGAGAGAGAGAGAGAGAAAGAGAGAGAGAGAGAGAGAGAGAGAGAGAGAGAGAAGATAAATAGAGACAGGGTGGGGGTATGAGATAGTTTACGACCTCGATACGCATTTCCGGTATTTTGTGAGAATATTTGTGATAACCCATCGATAGGTTGATCTTGATTGATTGCAGCAAGTTCAATGGAATTCACGTGTTAGTTTATCAATAAGTAATGATAATAGGACGCGATATATGACTGATATGTCAGATGGAGTCATTTCTAGCTCATTCCCTTTGTACCATCTCCGATGCCGCCATGAGAAAATATGTCAGGCATGTGCTTCACTGGATCTTTCTCGCAGAAACGTAGACAAAAGATTCCTGCCTAGCTGCAAACTAACGGGCCACTTTCAAAGGGAAATATGTTTTTGTAATGGTGGTTACTTCTCGCTACCACTCGTCTGATAATACGAGCAGTACACAGTGCTTACCTTCACAGGAGGCAAGCGAAAGGAAATGGAGCAAAATTTCCTGAAATATTAATCAAAATTACTCGACTGGGTATGTGTGGGCAATAATCTGACCTATAACATCATAAAGAACTGTATATGAACAAATTTACTTTTTATTTTCGTGAGCCAGAAGTAATCGGAAAAGTGTCAAATTGCAGGTGTTAGGATTGTAAAATTTTACTCTTTTTTACAAATTAAAACTGCTATTATACAATGTAAGCAACTTTCTTGACACAATTAGGTTTTTGTATTCATATTTTATCATCTGTTCGGTTTTCCCCTTGTGAGGTCAAATAAAAAGTGAAATATTAACGATATTTCTTTGTGAAAATCACTACTCAAGCTTTCCAATGATATTGGCGGCTTCGAACCTCGGATATCAAAGATAACGGCACACATGTAGATTCTTTTGTGCAACCTTACAACACGGCAGCTGCTTGAAATAAATTGTTGCCAATTGGGACTCCAGCTCTTAAAACTCCTTGATGTAATCAAATTCGATACACAAATCTGTGTTAAGTGCCTCGTTACAAATTATGATTCACCTGGGACCTGTTACGAATAATTGTATTTCAATGGCAGAATGCGAATTGCATGCATTACGTGTTGTTAAGTAGAACAAGCCATAATGTTTGTCCCACCTAGCAACAACTAATGCTACGGTCACAAAGGTTCGTACGAACGATAATTTCGTACGAATCTCCCTGTTTTTCCATGGTCTTCCCGAATTTCCATTGTCTGAAAATCGTTCGTACGGCGTTCGTAGCAGTTTGTAATGGCATTTGTGACAGAGGCTTAATGTAGGCGATTCGAATTCTGACTATTAAAATACAATTAGGTAAATGAAACAATTTGTAACATGGCACTTAACAAAGATTTATGCATTCAGTTTTATTACATAACGAACATGGGCTTTTCACGACACCTTTTTGTTTAAACATTAGAAACACTACATCTACACACATAAAAGTGTAAAAGTGCTTTGTTGAAATAGAATTATTTAAAAACATATGTATTGTGCTTAAGTGCATAATTGACATGTAAAAGTGATTTATTTCAGCACCTCACGTAAAAATCCAACTTTGCAAAGGTTAAGGCATCACTGTTGTATATTATCAAATAAAATAAAAAAATTGTCTCAGCAGCGAATTTCGTCAAAAATAAATAAACGAAAATTCGATTGACTTTGTTGTATTCACTAATCACAAAATTAATGTAACATGAATTGTATAACAAGCAGCAGCTCAATCAAGTCTGTTTTTTCTTCTTCAGAGATGATATCAGCAAGTTAAAAATATATACATGGGAATTCGCTGATCACATTATATTCTATTTCAATGACCTTTAAATGACATTTCCATGGTGTCCATGTATACACGTACATTCATATTGAATGAAACTAAAGCACATGAATTGATGGATTTCCAAAAGCGATACAAAACCTCCCAGCCCTCTGAAAATTTAAATAAAACAATCTTGTGTAAAACCTTGAAAAAATATCCATGATTTAGACCCTACACATTTGCCATTCTCAGTTTGCATGTCATATAACCTACATGTATTAAACAAACGTCTGAAGTACTGTATTATACGTTGTTATTGTTTAAATATATTATTTATCCGCCTTTAGGTTGTAATGCTACGGTCACAAAGGTTCGTACGAGCGATAATTTCGTACGAATCTTCCTGTTTTTCCAGTGTCTTCCCGAATTTCCATTGTCTGAAAATCGTTCGTACGGCGTTCGTAGCAGTTTGTAATGGCATTTGTGACCAAGGTTTAACCGAGTTATCGACGGGAAGAAAAACACGTTTCATGTAGTTGTGGAACAAATAAACTTCAACCCTGAAATGATTTGAAAGGCTTCTCGGCCTCTGAATATCAATACAAAGCAACACTCTGACACGGAAACAACTCCATTTAAAAGTCATCGCTGTTTAAAGAGAAGGTTAAGTTCTGGGAAGAGGTGAAAATAATTTGTGAGCGTTATCATTGTATAATATGCAAGTGTGGAAGAACACCAGATAAAAAATGTTGCCTAAAAAGCATGGCTCTTCTAAATATGGCATGATGTAACATCATAAAAATCGGGACGGATTTTTATGCCACATGTCGTAGTCCCATATACATCTTTCTGTGTACAGTGCTTGTAACTTTACCAAGACTGGGCCAAATTTCTTATCATTTTGATGATTCGAGAACCTTGCAGTACGCACCAATACTAGTCTTATAGGCTAGATGATCAAACTTTTCTGATCGATTCCATAACGTTTCTTTCACAATTTGCAATCGCATGACCAGAACTCAACTTTATCTTTAAGCTCTGAAGGTGCTAGGTAGTTTTGTTTCCGTAAATGGCTCTGACATATGCCAACCTAGATGCCAAGGCTCGACTCAATGTTGAATACATGAATACTCATTACACACTTGAATGAACAAATGCACATTTTAGCTTACTAAATTTCACCAAAGCCGGATGATTTGACATTCTATGTTTTAACATGCTCATCAGACTGGAAGTATGAACTCAGTGGGGTAGCACAGGTGTAGACATCGAGGTGGGAGCACTGGCAGAATGGGGGGGGGGGGGACGATCTTAGTGGATACAAACGATTTATCAAAGGCACCTTTTGGAGGGGTAAGGTGAGGGAAAGTGTGCCTTGTCATCTTTTCTTCTCGTTAATGCTTTCCAATCCAATCCAGGAATTTATAAAGCGCCAATATCTAGTTGCCTAATCAAAGGCGCCGATGAGAAAGAAAAACTACTGAAAATGCCTGTTCGTGATTCAATGGGAAATACAAAAAAGGCAGTAACTAATAATGTAAGCAATCTGAAATAGGTAAGTCTTTAGTTGAGTTCTGAAAGTGCATAACTAGTGACAAGAGCGTATGATTTGAGGAAGACCATTCCACAATCTCGATGCACTGGCAGTAAATGATCGATCACCTAGAAGAGAGCGTGTTCGAGGACTTTCATTTCCTTCTCTTTCTCTGACCCCCTCCCTTACTCCTCTTATCTATGTTTTCCCAGTTTTGATGGGAGGGGTTGTCACGGTGCCCCTGCACCTACGCCACTGTATCTTCATAGTAGGCACGTCCACACATAACAAGTAGTACGAACTGGATCGAGTTGCAAAGATTGATTTTTGGGGGCGACCATTCACAATCAGGGAGAATTCTCGCCCGACGGCAAGAGCGTCCGAATTGTGCATGCGTGAATCTCGACGATGTACATGTATGCGCGCTTGGAATCCTGGGATTAAATCGAGGAGTTATTAACTTGTTTCACCTCCCTGATTAAATAAATATTTTTTGATTATCAATACCATTTGCACACACAGCGCCCGGCAAACTATCGCGATTATTCTTAAAAATCGCAAGACTTACCGCAAAATGGATCACAATGCAAAAATCGATTGTTAAATCTAACTTTTTTCTGTAGGTGTGAACGCCCCTAATGATAATGCTGTTTGGCTTACCAGACACAATGGTAGTAGCAGTGGTGGCAAAGGAAGCCTGGAATACAAACTGAGCAAAGATCCATCCAAGCTCGTCTGCATCACCGGAATCGGTGAAGAAATGGCCAACACCTAAAGAGAGAAAACAGAACACGAGCTACCCTCATTATCACGATAATATTTGATATATCAAACAAAAAGAGCAACACAGACATAGATAGAAAGGTGCATGGTCAGCAGTATTGAGAGGGAGGGGACAAGAGAGAGAGAGAGAGAGAGAGAGAGAGAGAGGGGGGGAGGGAGAGAGAGAGAGAGAGAGAGAGAGAGAGAGAGAGGGAGAGAGAGACTAAGAGAGAGAGACAGACAGAGACAGACAGAGGGGGGCAGACAGACAGACAGACAGAGGGGGGTATGGAAAAATTAAGAGACAGGGATAGAAAGAGAAAGAGAGAGCAAAAAATGCTATAGGAAACAAAAGGAGAGAGGAAGAGAGAAAGGGAGAGATAGAAATAAAAAGAAAGATAGATGGAATAAAGTGAATCTTTAATCAATTACTTTCCATTTTTGTTATTAAGGTTTATCACAGTGAGCTGTCTAACATGTTTTTAGTTACAAAATGCCAATTAAAATCGTTTAGAACAAGAAAGCAATGGAATTAACGACAACTTTTATCAATAGGAAACTTGGTATCATTGAGTAGACGCAAAATGAAACAATAATTCGGCACCTTTATTCGGGTCTATTTATAGAAACTGCCATATGTCGTAACACTAATCAAACTCACACTTTAATACACTACCATCAAGTTTTAATTCAATCTAGTACGCCAAGCATTATGTTTTAATTAAAAACTGCTATAGCTCGTTCATTTTTAATATATCGTTTATCAAACATCAATTTCCATTAGATTTTCTCTTTTATTTTCTCGTCATATGCGTTTTTTTAATTAAACTGCAATTCGGACTAGTAGACACTGATTTTACAGGAGCAATATAAGCGTCTTTAAGGGACAGACAGCAATAACCTTAGACCTCGCTACCAAGATACAATACGTGATCTCGGGAGGGGGGATGTATATAGTTAAAAAAAAACATTCTTTTTATATAAATAAAACTCTTCATGCCCATGCACACTTTATATAGTTCTAGTTTCAGTGTCCTAAATAGCACCCTATGATAATATAGGCAGGCCTCCCCCACCCTCCCCTTCCCGTACAACTACCCCCTTAGAAACGAACAGGCGCGGATCCAGGATTTCTTAGGGGAGGGGGCCCAACTTTTTTTTTTTTTGCTCCCGAAAATTTGAAAATCGCCCGGGCGAAAAGTCGCTCAGTGGGGGGGGGGGGGGGTACAGCACAATTTTTTTTTTTTTTTTTTTTTTTTTTTTTTTTTTTTTTGCTCCCGAAAAATTGAAAAACGCGCCGGCCAAAAATTCGCTCAGGGGGGGGGGGGGGTATAGTGAGCATTTTTTTTTTTTTTATCCTCAAAAAAATTCCGATTTGCACCCCCCCCCCTTGAGCGCCAGGGCCCAACCCAAAAAAAAGGTAAAAATCACGTGATTTTACATGATTTTTTTCTCAAGGGGGGGGCCGGGCCCCCCCCCCCCCCCCCCCCCCATGGATCCGCCACTGGAAACGAACCCCTCTGACCCCGCATCCCGCCAGAAATTTCTGTCATTTTATTATTGTTTTGTAATGTCCAGTCACAGAACTTCAAAAAAAACAAGTTTGATGTACATGTTTTTGGCCAGCTTTAGATACTCGGTAGGGCCGACAGCTATATACATGTACGATCAGGCTGACAACCTCTTCTTGTTACATTCATTTTGTGGGTCAAATCTTTAGATGGGGTGATTATTTCGGGACAGGCTTCTGGCTATTGATAGTCCAAGGGCAGTTGTCTCTTCCATTATGTTTACTCCAGTTACCATTACTTTTAATTATCTACCTTCTTATGTTATTGCTGTAAGTTTCATATACGATGACATTGAAAGAGTGAGGGGTCGAAATTGGATGCAAATAGTAGACAATAGAGAAATCCAAATGAACAAGAAATAGAAATGGAGTGTGAGAAGAGGAAAAGGGAAACAGAAAGAGGGGAAGAAAAGAAGGAGTTGGACAGATGGAGAGGGGGTAGAGAGAGAGAGAGAGAGAGAAGGACAGAAGGGGGCAGTCAGAGACAGAGACTGAGAGACATCGATATTTATTTTGGGTATGCGTTTCTAATAAAGTAACATTTAGAGACACGCAGATGCTGGGGAAAAAGCAGAGAACAGTCAACATTTCAACAAAAAAGGAGAAGAAGTTACCAGTCGCAAGGGATTCAGTGCCATCCCACCGCGCTTAAACGGTTGACTGATCGATTTATTGACAGTTATCTTTAAACAAATCAGAACATCATTTACGCATCACGAAACGATAACAAAAATACCGTTGCCATGCATACCACAGAACGCGTTGGTTCCTTCGTCGTCACCAAAGCTCAAGCCATAACCGAACATCCAATAGGTCAACCCTCCGAAGATAACATCTACTGCGTTCTTCACCATGATATTCACTTCATTCTTACGAGACACCATGCCTGACTCGAGAAGTCCAAAACCTGGATAGAAATAAAAAGGGAAATGAATCTTGTGTTGAATCGATTGTTTATCATTATTTGATGAGGTTGATTGATACAATGAAATGTCTGTTCTATTGAAGTAAGTTCTTCGGTTCGATGAAAACATGAATTTACCGAAATATTTCAAAAAAATACTTTATAAATGTTTAATTGCAATAAATCTATCGCATTGCGTGTGGATCCAAAACAATCACCCTCCCTCCCCCCCCCCCACCCTCCTCTTCCTCCCAACTTCCTTCACACACACACACACACACACACACACACACACACACTCTCTCTCCCTCTCTCTCTCTCTCTCTCCATCACTCACTCACTCGCTCGCTTTTTCTGTACATGCCTAAATGAATACCATACCAACGTTACATAAGAAAAATGTCACATGTGATAAAATTCGCATGCGCATATTTTTAATTGAGGAACTTCAGTAATCCTGAAATGTAAGTTAATTTGATATTGAAGACTGAGGTGAAGTTTTGTGTTTTTTTAAATGTACAATGAAGAACATAATTTATCACTTAATATCATTTTAGCTTTATGGGATCATGAGACTAAAGTGCAAGGACGAAAACCCTATATGAATAATTAATTGCAAACAAAATATTTCTATATTTGGTATACGTATACATGATGATGATGATGTGTTTATATAGTATCCATAGTAACACGCAACCACCAACAGCCAGAACCTGATTAATCACAATAATGAATTCGTTAACAAGGTCGGATTTCATCGTCTAGTCCAATCAATTCATGGTGAGAATTTTTTTTAATTCGTTATTAAAACAAGTTGTCTTTTCCTTGTCAGGAGACGCACAAATTAATTACCAACATTATCACTCGGGTATAATAGTCAATCTATACGGCAGACGGGCAGGACAACCTTTGCATAGTGAAATCATTGGATGTACAAAGGGATTCTTAATTGGCACCTATATACTCACCAATAGTCTGTGTCATATTTTTTTAAATATCATTATAATTTCCTGTTTAATACTCGTTATTGTACTTTAACATAATTTAATGTTCTATATTCGCAAACATTCACCTTGATATATTTCAATGTTTTTCACATGCTCTATTTTAACTTTTTACTTGGCATTATTGTATTTGTATTTTGAAGGCTTTTATTTTTACATATTATATTGCATTCTTGTATGTATGTTTTTAGGGGCCCTATGGGAGACCAACTGATGTTGAATGGGCAACGTACCCCGTATCGATAAATAAGTAAATATATAAATAGTGCACACAGTAATGGATTTTGATAGGCCTATGTTTTGTTCAGGAAAGTGTTTCATTGATTCCCTGCTCGGTCGGAAGGAACAATCATAAATAAATGATAAGAAACAGTTGTATTATTCAAGTACATTGGAGTATTAGTACATGACATTGGAATGAGTGATGAATAATAGATAGATGGAGGGAGAGATAATTACCAATCAACTCATAGAGAGATTGTTTTATATTTTTTTTAATTCATTATTAAGAAATACAAGTTTTCGTTTTCTTGCAAATTTAAATTACCAACATTAATACTCGGCTAGTCAATCTATACGGATGACGGGCAGAGCAACCTTCGCAAGGGGGAGAGAGAGAGAGAGGGGGGATAGAGAGAGGGAGGGAGGAGGGAGAGAGAGAGAGAGAGACACACACACACACAGAGACAGAGAGACAGAGAGAATAATGTACAGGTATGATGACAAAATACTTTAACGTTTCAACGATTCAAGGCAATCCGAAGGACCTTTTTTTTTTCAACACGTTTTGAAGTCGATGGCGAGTCATATTACAAAAAATAATTCCGATGTTACGAAAGCTATAAGTTCACTTGGTTTCCTTGCAAGCTCCTGCTTAAACATGCTTGAAGGTTATCCAACCTTTGGAAAGACTTGGGTCGTGTGAAAGCTGATAAAAGCGACACAAAAATAGAGAAACAAAAAAAAGGCTTTCATTGAAACATTAGACATGTTGAGATCGCTAAAAATATGTAAGATTCTCACCTTGCAGTTTTACGTAAGACATTATCTTTAATAAAAATTGAACGGTAATTTTGGATGGAAATGTTAAAACGTGTTCAATGATAAATAGTGAGGAAAGGATATTAGGCAAAGAGTTCAGATGACGTGCATACGTATTATGGTTATTGTATATATTATTAGACATGATTTTCTATATGTATGTAATACTTATGTAAAAATGTATAACCTTGTATTTGTTATTTGAACGCAGAAAAACAATCAAACAAACAAACAAATAATCAATTTCAAGCATTACATTTCATGAAACTTTTGAAACTAAATTACAAAAGATAAACATATTTGTTAATGTTAATCCCCATTTCTCGATCTCTCACCCAACCGTTTACTGAATTTTCTTCTGCTTTTAATTACAGAGAAGGTTGAGTTCTGGGAAGAGGTGACAAATAATTTGTGAGCGTTATCATTGCTATTATGCAAGTGTGGAAGAACATGAGATACAAAATGTTCCCTGAAAAGCATCGCTCTTCAAATGCATTCATATTCTGAATATGGCAAGTAACAACATGAAAATCGGGACGGATTTTTATGCCCCATGTTTATGTATCCCCATTTACATCTTTCTGTGTGCTTGTAACTTTACCAAGACTGGGCCAAATTTTGTAACATTTTGATGATTCCAGAACCTTGCAGTACACACCAATACTTATATCTTAGATGATCAACCTTTTCTGATCGATTCCACACCGTTTTTGTTCTTCTTCGCAATGCAATAGGATGACCAGAACTCAACTTAAAGTGAAGAACATAAATTAACACAGCCTACTTCATATATCAGCTGCACCCATAGGAGCAGGCGCGGACGCAGGGGGGGGGGGGTTGGCCACATCCCCTTGATTTTTTTTTATGTGTATGTTTTGTGTATGATTTTTGTGAACCCCCCCCCCCCCCCCTTTTGATTTTTTTTTTTTTTTGAAAAAAAAAAAAAAAAAAAAAAATTATGCCAATGGCTGACCTAAAAAAGGTGACCTTACCCCCCTCCCCAACGGAACGAAATGTCAAATTTTCAAATTTCGAGACCAGAGACCCCCCCCCCCCCCCAAAAAAAAAAAGTGTCCGCTTACCCCCCCCCCCCCCCCCGATTTTCAAATTTTCCTGAGTCGTTGCGAAATTTTGGGCCCGATTTTAAACCCCCCCCCCCCCCCTTGAAAAAATCCTGCGTACGCCACTGCATAGGAGAGTGAAACCGCATTGCGAAACCAATAAATTGCTAATGGGAAGCATATCCGCTAAATCGAAATGTCACGGAAAGCAAGATCTCTTTTTCTTGAAAAAAAGAAATGCACAGTCAGATGATTCGGTAAGGTTGATGAAGAAACTGCGTAATTTTTGTATGAAAGGTATTATATTTCCTCTACTGTACTCACCCTCTAACATGCAAAAAAAATCCTTAAAAATTCACAAACCACAAAGATATTTATGGTTTCATTTGAAGGCGTCACTGGGCGACACCCTTTAACAGTAAATTCTCACAACCATTTTTGAATTTTCCAAATCGTTTTCCATGAAAATAAGACATAAAAACAGGCTTTTAAAAACTTTTCAACGCCGAATGTATGGAATGGTATATAGAGCCAATTCATTGCTTTCTGACGATTAACATTCACCTAAATTTTGATTAAATAATGATAATATAGTTGGGAGAATTAAGGAATCGTTCAGATCAGTTTTATCGAATTTGTATCATTAAATAGTCAGTTTTTACTCAAACTTTCAGGTTATCTTTAATTGTACATCTAGCATTGAAGTCACTACTTAGCACCATTTTCTCTCATCTGAACAATGTTGCCAAGTCCCTTTGATATATTTCGATTAGAACTTTATTCATTCATTCTCATGACAGTCATTCATGGTGTTACTCGTCATGCGCCAGTGTCTCTCTTGTTCATTCTGAATAAATTTGTGCATGAATGTTCTCATCATGATTAATATGGTCGTTGACATTTAGAAGAACACACAATGGCAATGTCCTTTTTGGATTTCTCATAGTATCACAAAACCACGATAGCGATCAAATGCATACAATGAATATGAATATCATATAAAGAAATACTCAATAATGATATAGAGGTTAAGAATTGTTTAAGTATGATAAAAATGCAATTAGATGGTGACTAAAGTCTCACGTTTGACGTAGACAAAATGTATAGGAACCGAGGAAAGGTCCCCATTGTTTCTGGTGCCATAAAATTAAATATTGCTTGAAACTTTCCGACACTTTTTTTGTTCTTTCACAGATAAATTTATGAAGAAAACATATCTCAGGAAATTGTTTTGTATAACGCAACAGCAGTTCCTGGCTGAACTTAGGTATTGTATTGGTGTACTAGTTTGCATCAAGACACATGCCTACCGTCTCCAAAGCTTCGGCAATGCGGTAGGTGTCCTTGATTAAAGGATATGGCAACTTTGAGAGTAAACCTACTCGCTTCTGTCACTTTCACTTCCACCGCTTGCATTTTTTTTCAAGGATCTCTGGGTCTGTCTCTAATTGCCACGACTGAATAGAACCATGAAACTAAGATTAAATAACAAATTAAAAAAAACGGTAGAGAAAGTATCTACATAGAGTAATACCGAGAGAAAATATATTTCCGTCCTTTCATACTCCTTTCTACAAAGGAGTTATTACACTCCTTGATTATAGCCTTGAATTCTTGGGCTGTATACTTAGGCATGTCATTGGGCATTGTTACCTGTCGATTAAATTAAAAGCTTTATTCGAACAGGACTTGAATTTAATCAGCTCGTTGTGTCTTCTTGTTCCATTTCAAGGTAAGGATCACTTTGTCCTGGCGATCAAAACGACAATACATGTGAATAGCGTTGTCAATTAGATGTCTAACCTATCTCACTCACACATTGCCTTGACCTTCACTCAAACGAAATACTCAGCCTGCCTCGCTCCCTCTGCCTCTCTCTCTCTATCTCTCTCTCTCTCTCTCTCTCTCTCTCTCTCTCTCTCACACACACACACACACACACATACACACACGAAAAAGACACCCTTAAAAAATTAATGTAAATCATATTTAAAAAATTGGTATATTTAATGGGTAGATTTGGGGAACTGATACAATCACTTTATTTGTTGCTATATGTGATATGATTGTGTGATTATTTGCAATATTATTTCTGTAAGCGCTTAGAGACATCAAGTCTATTATTGATATTCTTATTATACGTCATTTCATTATATTTAATATGAAGCTGAGACTGGGAGTGGAAACATAAAAAGAATATATTAAGCAGATTCAATTTCATAATTGTAACAGTGCTCTGATCAGTTTGCTGTATTAAAGCGCAAATAACCCAAACTAACATCATTCTCATAGGCAACCTCTCCCCAAGAAATAACTTTATTTATTCTGAAAAATGTCTGGCATTCTTGCCCATTAATGTACAAGATTCCCCACCATAATGTATGAAGCAAGATATTCTTAGCATAATGTACAGTTTGTCAGACTTCACATCAGTACGATACGTTTTCAAGAAAATGGCTGGGCCCATGTCATGCTAAAAAAAATTCTTTGGGGTTAGGTTTCCTTTAACAGCAACAACAACAACGGTAGTCATTATTGAAGAAAAACAAACAATTATTGTCATTATAATATTTTTATAAATAATTGTTTTGATTTTATTATTTCTCAAGTCGTTATTAGGATTAGTATTATCGCTATAAATATTATAATTATTATTATTATTATCATTATTGTGCATCGGAATTCAATAAGGGAAACAACACTTTTGAAGAATCATACAGATAAACACCTTAAAAATGGTTACCTTTTATTACTAAGTTCTATATAGCGACATGTTTCATATACCATCAGATCTAATTATAGCACAGCTGCATGACATTCCTAAAGTGCAAAGAAATTAATAATTTTACACGGATACTCATCTTGAGAACGACTCCATTTTGAGTCGAGCTGCATGCTTGATCGATATGAAAACACAAATTTATGATTTGACCTTTTAAAAACTGTTACAAACTACTCCTTCTGAAATGTGTCAAGACGGAAAGAACTATCAAACCAGTCAGCTGGCGTGCTCGTAAATATCTCCCGCGGTGAAATATTTTTATGATTGATTTTTATGTCCTCTATTATCTGTCTGATTGAAAAGAGCTGCTATTAAGGTTGCCATGGTTGACTTTCGTCCAATAAATAGATGGATTCTTGCATCAATTAACCCCGATCAGCGGGGGCATCTATCGGAATGCATGTAATCAATATACCTTTTTCGTGTATACATTATACAAGTACATATATTTTGTCAATATTGTCATTCTGTTTATGTATGTTTGTTGCAGATATGAACATGACTTGATTTGGGGTTTGGCAGTCTTACGTGAGATCAAAGCGTAATCATCAGATGAAAATTATTTATTAGATACAAACTGTATATTAGCCCCCCACCCCCCCCCCCCCCCCCTCCGCAAAAAGTAAAATATAATCATACACCAATATGTCCATAATCCTCCATCGAACCCCGTATTTAGACAATTACTCCCCATGACAACACCCGGACACCACCACCCCCTCCTCCCCACTCACCTCCCCCCCCCCCCCCCACGACCGCCCCTTTGGACAATACCCCACAACGAGAAACCGAACAACCGAACAACCGAACAACCGAACAACTTCCCCTATGGCAATTTTCACTAGATCAACCTCTGTCAACTACCCCCGACAACTATTTATGCCCAAGACATTGCCCCTAGGACATAGGACAATAACCCCTATCCCTGAGCATCCATCTCAATTTAACAACGCAAAAAGAATCCGTCATGATTGGATTCAAATATTAATACAAATCAATCTGAATTTCGTACATCAGAATCCCTTCTTTATGATCCTTGGGCATGGTATACGCATTAACTTAATAATCAATGAACGTTAAAAAAAGAAGAGCCATGGGTTTACAAGCGTTGGCGGAGAATAACTGTGGGAATGTTAATAGCGAACAAAATAATATCTCATTCCTGAATTAGACTTGCACCTGTCGTGTTATCAAATTGAGCAACTCGAGGGTAATTGTTGACGGAAATACGAGAGCGCAGACAAAAATTAGCGTGAATACTGTTTAAAAAAACAAAAGGCGAATACTTAAACAATTATATATAATAGTGCTAAACAATCTATGCTGACAGGAAAATAATGTATTCGTTGCTTCCTGTGTAAATCTTGTATTTCACTCTGGCTGAATTTACTTCTAGCCCACTTTTCTCTAATACCCTCTTGTTTTTAATTACCCTGCATGTATCTCTGTCTTTTTTCTTGTTTCACCTGTCAATATTTACATATCAAAGTTTATTATGTTATCTATGCACATTTTAATAAGCTTAAAGGTTATGTACATGGTATAACCAAAAGCTATTATAGGTCCTGAAGTTATCAAACCTTTTATCAAAGTTGTGTGTTTTAAAGCACTATGTGGTAAGGTTATTTCGAGATATAAAAAGGGAATATCCCACATCTTGTCATTTTAAGATGATCGTGATAATGTAAATCCCATTTGCTATTCCTTTTTCTCTTCTGAACTTTGATCGTAACTGGTGGAACAGGTCCTTCTTTTTGTTATAACATCAATCGATGTGTGGGCCTTTATGACTTACATACTTTAACTGTCATACACAGCAGAAGTCATAATTGCACACCCCCATATGTAGACTTTGAACGATGTTCACATTTTTTCTCGTGACGTACATTCAATGACAGTGTGGAATTCCTCAAGTTCACAGAGCATTACCATGCGAGGGTGATAAGATGATACCTTAATACTAACTTCACACTGTGACTATATACTGACTCTACAGTATCTAGTGGTATATCAGCGTTTAAAGCTAAGGACTTGAAGGCCATCTTTGATCACTACACAGCACCCGCACCAGGTACCTTAAGGGTGAATCCTTCCAGATCGACATGATTCAGGACCACAGCAGTAACAGAGTTCTGTCAAGTGGGAACCGACCAGAAAATGTTCAATTGTCCATGCAGTCAGACAGTTCGTCCATCCTCGTCACGACCCTGTCTCTTCAAAAGGACTTTGCATCGTTTAGTTCCTCTCCCGAGGCAGGGCATGAACAGAAAATCCAAGACTTTCTGCAGATCATCGTCGAACTACAAATAGGAACTTAAGTTGAGCTCTAATTATATAGCCGTGATTCGCATTTTGAAGAACAATGGCTGAAAAGCAAGGAGGGAATACATTTGAGGATCTGAATTGTTCCATTTGTATAGACATCTTTGATGATCCAACTCTGTTGGTGGGTTGTGGACACACATTCTGCAGAAAATGTTTGGAGGAGTATTACCAGACGTGTAGAGCCTTTAACTATATAGAGTGTCCCCTTTGTAAGACGTCAACTCGCCTTGCTAAGACACGGATTCAGGGTCTGCCGCGAAATGTGTCGGTCGCAGGACTTGTAGACGAGCTTAAATATAGACAAGCTCAAGCATTGCTTATCAAACAAGTCACCAAACTATGTTTAATACACGAGGAGGATGAACATTTATATTGCAATTGCTGTAATATAACCTTATGTTCAATGTGCCGTAGGAATGACGAACACCATAACCATGAAATAAGTAAGAAAGAAGACATTGTGAAGGATGTCAAGAAGCGGGTTCACCATCTCTCTGCACAATGTGAAGAAAGGAAGGCAACCATCGTCAAAGAAATAAACATTTGTGAAGAACATCGATTGGAACTAGATTCATCTGCCAGAGTAGTTCAAAAGGAAATAAGTGACGCATTTGACAAGAAAGCTGCCTTTGTACCACGAGAAAAGAGGACACGTCTCTTGAAAAGAGCAAAGTCGCTTCAAGAATTTCAGAACAGAAAGCTAGACAGTGATGTTGCCAAGCATGCTCAAGCGATTAAAGAGATCGATGAACGCTTTTCAGAACTTGAGAACCTTTCTAAAATGCTCAAAGACGGCTCCACGATTACCATTTGTAATGTGCTGTCAAGTGATTTGGAAGAACTGCTCACGCAAGAAGCTAGGCTCCAGGACACTACGGAAGCATTTGAGGAGACCGTAAAGCGTTTGCAATTTATTCCCGCCAGCAAGGGAGTCCCAGCACTTGGTACGGTACGATTACGGCAAGAGGAAAGACTCTTGCGACGTTCGGATTCACCGGATACCACTGGTAACAGTTCCTTCACCTTGACTGTCATACGGGTGATATCTCTCTCTAGGTCTGTTCAGGGTATGACAGCCATATCCGAAGACAAAGTCCTGGTAGGGTACGGATCAAACAAAGACGGTTCTGAGTGTGTCTGTGTGTCTGGTAAGTCAGAACAACATCTGCCAACTACGGTAGGTGAGGTCTGTGACATTGCTACACTCACTGATGGTAGATCAGTTGTGTCCCAACAAAGTCATACGCTACGGCTCTTCAATCCTGATGGCTCTCCCACAGGTGTTCACTACACATGCAAGAATGGCCCTTACTTTCTTCGCATTTGCAGTGACAAGGATGACAATCTGTACGCTGTCAATGGCAATCCAGAGATCTACATCTTCCGTGCCAAGGACCCGGATCCAGATGAATCAGTGATACCTACAGGAGACATCAAGCCAGAACAGATATGTGTGATGAAGAGTGGGGCTATGGTCGTCACCACCCGGGGTAGCAAACCTGGCGCCGTTACACTCCTCGATACCAGTGGCCACGTGATCACGTCCATCACAGCCAATCACAGCCATGAACACCTTTACGCTGCAGTGGATTCCTTGGATAGAGTATTCATTGCAAGTGTGAGACTCAGGTCGCATTGTCTGTCACTCTCCATGTACAATCTTCGGGATAGAACACTGGACAAACTCATGGCACCTACGGACATTCCGCTGTCTCATACTGTTGGGAATATGTCAATATGCTCTCTTGTTTGCTTAACACCTAGTTTGCTAGCATTTGCACGGCAGAATGAGCTATACTTCATAGAAGTAGCCTAATTAGCTGACGAACTGCTGTTACGGGTGCTTTCTAAGGAATTCCAACCTTGATAGCAACGTACTCTAGAAGAAAGCCAATAAATCAGAGAGATATTAATGAAATCAGACCAAAACAAAAATAAGAAAGTTAGTATTTGTTTGCAAGGTTGTATGGGCTCTTCAAATATACTGAATAGGCAATGTCTCTGTGGTGTATTGGCAGACAACTTTCCATATTCATTCCAACACACATAATTACTTTTAAAAATAATTTTAAAAAAAAAGTATGATTCAGGAGGGTCTATTCTCTTTAAATAATCTATAACAACCTGCTTTCCATAATAGATATTGAGTAGTGCCATAAGGGATAAGGCATTTAGGAAGAAAACATAAATTAATGTGGTTGTATACACGTCGACGGGAGAATTATCCACGGCTACATCACAATCCACTGACAAAACTGGCAATTTGAGATTCGCTTAAACTTAAGAGTGAACTCATATTTCAAACATTCTTAACTTTCTTATTATTGGTCCGATTCATTTCAAACTTTCGTCATTCTGCTTATTACAGGGGTTGGATCGCCCTTTAATACCCAATTCCCCCCTACCATTCCGGGACGTGAAGCATTCTTGGGGCCTTAATAAATTCTCTAAAACGGTTTATGCAAACGTCTAGAGAACGATGTGTACTTGCTGGTCTACATCCTCAACGAGGAAGTGGATTTGGTAAATGTTTTCCACAATGTACAGGTATTAACTTAGGCATCAGACTAAGATTATGTAGTGGTCCCCTTTTTCCCTATGTACAGACCCCTTGCAATAGTATCATATCAATTTGTACAACCGTTGTTCGATGATTTTATTTTTTTATTAGTAGTAAAGTTCGAGTACAACAGAACACATGCATATAGGTCGACATTCATATTCTTGGGGCCCAAATAAATTCTCTAAACGTTTTATGGAAACGTCTTGAGAACGACGTGTACTTGCTGGCCTACATCCTCAACGAGGAAGTGAATTGTTAAATTTTTCCACAATCAACATGTATAAACTTAGGCATCGTCAGAGTAATATATCTAGGGTCCACTTTTTCTTATGTACAGACCCATTGCACAGTGCCATATCAATTTGTAAGATTGAGAACGGTGTGTATTTGCTGGCCTACAACCTCAACGAGGAAGTGAATTTGGTAAATGTTTTCCACAATGAACATGTATAAATTGAGGCATCAGACTAACATATTTATGTTCCCCTCCCCCCCCCCTATGTTTAGACCCCGTGCATAGTGTCATATCAATTTATACAATTGTTGTTTGATTGTTGTTGTTTTTATTGGTAGTAAAGTTCAAGTACGAGGGAGCACATGTAGTAGCACTATGAATTTGACAAAGAAAGCGAACAAAATATACAGTTCCTCAGGTAAACAAAGGAACATCCCTTCACTGCTATTATGTACAAATGTGTAGAACAGGTGAATATGCATGTGACACCTGTTCTACACATTTTTACATAATAGCAGTGAAGAGATGTTCCTTTGTCTACCTGAGGAACTGTATATTTTGTCCGCTTTCTTTGTCAGTCATATTCATAGTGTAGGTTGACATAGATTTAAGCCTTTGTACTAACCACAATAACTGAAGGGAGCTGAACTGGGTCGCTTTCTTTATGACGTCTAAAGGTACTATTATGTCCCATTTGCAGCCAACATAAATTTCTGTAGAACTGTACAGGAATCTGTGAATTGTAAACATTAATAGTGTCCTAGTATTCAAATTATACAAGGAAACCCGTTTACTTTCTAGACTTCACTGTCAGACGCTATTGAGTGACTGACTGACTTTGTAAATAAAATACATAAAATGGGCTGTAAAGGGAGCATGAGCATTAAATTTGTCTAAATCAATAACCCACTTCTTGTAATGGCCAAAATTAAACTGATTGAATCTTTGCGCAGCACAAAACGTACATTCGGTACAAGGGTATGAAAATCAGACTATCAACTAAAAAGGATTGCAATCCCTAAAGTCGATTTGACAACTAACGGTCTTTATTTTCCCTTTTTCGGTTTGAGGGAAGTTCTAAATTAATATTTTCTTTTAGATGCCGATGGAATTTAACCTTTTCATTTTGTTTGGCCTCAAATGGGACATAGTACCTTTAAATTTATTTAGCTGTTTAAGGGGTTAGGCTCGACTAGCATATATGCTATTATCCCGCCCCTTTTACCAACCAATAGTTTCTTTTATTGTATAATTATGTAAAATCATTGTATGACATGTATGTATTACTGTTGGTAACTAATCAAATCAAGGTACAGGTACGTTGTAACGCATTGTGTGTGTTTTTTTTAAACGCATATTACCTTGATGCAGCTGGTCTAGTTTTAAGTTCCATGACCACTTTTCTTTAATTAGCTCTGAAAGATCAGCTATAAGAGAATAACATTGGTGTCGGTTCTCTTTCCGGTTAGAAATATCTGCTCACCGCTATTCTCCTCACGTAAAATTACGAATCTATGAATTACATTATCTTTGAGATGTTCATTTAATTATGGGTTTCTCCCCCTATCACCTGCTCATATTATCCAAAAGTCGATATAATGAAATCCATTTTTGACCTCTTTGACTTTGCATATACACTGTGCATTACCTACATTTATATTTATTGGTACCATCAATGACAATGTAAAGGATTATTTTGATGATAAATTGTGTAAAATTGTTATCGTGAATCAAGATCATTCCTATTAATTCGACTTTTAGATAATGCTTCCAGTTTAAGAATTGATCAAGATATCATACAATGATAACATTTAAGTGTAGAAGAATAATATAGCAGTACTTAAAAATCATTCCATTAATCTGTCATTTTTTATTTGATTTTATTTTGAGAGGGATGTACCCATGGAAACAATGATCTCTGAAGATTGGAGCTTCAGATTACATCATATCTTACGGATTTATCAAAATTACTCAGTCAATACGAAGTGATACCTATACCATGAATGTCTACAGATGTAAAACATGATTGTATACGTATTTTCATTAATTTCTGTAGTCTAATTTGCTAAACATCTCGATAAATACAGGCTCTTTTTAAGACTTTTCTTAAAATAAATGAACAGAGCTCCTTGAATAAATGGAGTCGTTTGCTTCCACACATATTTGTATTCATGGACATGTGTACGGTAGTGTGTATGAAAAGCTTTAGGAGTTCGCAGTTGAAGAGGTGTCAAAAGAGTTAACCCGTGACTACTGGATTTTCCGACTCACATAGACTCAACACATGAACCACTCTGAACCAGTAATCAAAGGGTTAAACATAAGTTCTGTGTATAGCGGAATGATGGATTACACATATATACATGTATATATATATATATATATATCATATCCTGTATAGTATATGTATATGTACACTTATCATTTTAACTTTATAAAGCTAAATTGTGAAGTATACTCTGCAGAAATTGTTCATATAATGTTCCTTTGTAATCATGATAGATGTGCTATGAACCAAGAAAATTCAATTTCTGTTATTTCTACTTTCATACTACCCTGTATAATATATAACCTGAACGACATATATGTCAACGTTTATCTAAACCTCCCCTTTTTAACTACCGTGTGAGTCCAAAAAAAAGTTTACACTCAGAAAATTGTCTTTTTTTTTTAAAAGTCAGCTATAAACTGAAGGTTATCATACCTGTACATGTTTTGACAGAGTGTTATATATCCCGAATCGTTTGGTATCATCTGTGTGTGGTATGTATTCACGCTTGGATGACAGTATTACAGTGAGAGAAAGTCACACGGACACAAACACACGCACAAAGGGAACACACACACGCGCGCGCGCGCACATAACACATTTAGATGCTGTCTGACAGAGTCCTTTGGGAGAAATATTCATCTGTGATGTTCATGCACCAAACTCTCATTAAGGCATCATCATTTGATTTAAATTCCATTTCGATATTAAAAGGAAAATTTGCGATTTTACAGAAATGTTCATTACGTGGCTGCGTGTATTTTTCATTTATCTGAGTGGGCGAGTACGCGGAAGTGTGTGTGTGTGTGTGTGGGT
The DNA here is from genome assembly GCF_000002235.5 of Strongylocentrotus purpuratus. Taxonomy (NCBI): domain Eukaryota; kingdom Metazoa; phylum Echinodermata; class Echinoidea; order Camarodonta; family Strongylocentrotidae; genus Strongylocentrotus; species Strongylocentrotus purpuratus. Next base: position 18,364,171 of record NW_022145615.1, on the reverse strand, counting down.
TTGTAAGACGTGTGAAATGGGGATAATCATATTATGTATACATAACTTTCAAGTGGGGATACACTGGCAACTGTGGATATCCCCAGTTGAAAACTTTCTTAATTTTTGCTAAATTTGATAAAAGTGACACGAGAGGAGTCTACTACCCATATTCCTGGAAGGGTTCCAAGACATTCACATTTTCATAGTAAGACGCCATATTTTCGAGAGCTACTTCGTGTATCATCTGAGACTTTTAAATTCTGATAAATGAACAGCGCCTAGTAAACTCTTACATAAAAACAGGAGGCTAAATTCTTGTTATTCTTTGACAAAATGTAATTGTCACAGGCATCAAAGAAAAGGAATCTTTGTAAAAAAAACCTCAATTTAATTCAATTTCAATTTCATTTATTTCCAGATTCATAAAAGACAATATAAATTACAATAAAATATAAAAGCATTACAACAAAAGATGAACCTACAGAGAGGATGATCAAAAACCACACAGATTTATCGGGATCATCCCCTGCTTAAAAATTACAATATCAAAATACAATTAAAAAAAAACAACAATAAAACAATAAATACATACAAAACCATATATAAATATTACATGCAAATCTATGTGTGGGGTGAGTAGTAGTGGGTTGCAGGTACCAATACATACAATATATAGAAGAAATGAATGATATACAGGAAGAAGAAAGAATAAATAGTGAGAAAAATAGTAAGAAACACCGTACATGTACAAACTAAATCTCAAATTCCAATATCCCCAATTTCATAGTTAAAGATATAAATATCCCCGGCTATTTGGCACGTTTTACCTGTATGTGTGTGTATGCGGGTGTGTGTGTGCCTGATTGAGTGTGACTCTGTGTGCGTTTTGTAATATGTGAGGCATGATTTATTATGTTAGGGATGTTATTTTGATCTGGAAATACCAAATTAATACCCAAATCCCAATTGTTTTATTAAAACATCACATAGGCATCACTTTGGTGCAATTACCTGTATGATGTAAATAATACGTACAATAAATCCTTGTTACTTTTCATTTATATTTTGGTAAAACAAACATGCATTCATATTATACATTAGTTTTGTTTTAAACAACTGGAAATGGCATGATTAATTATAACTCTCCAATGACGTTATATATATAAATATATATATATATATATATACTACAAAATACACGGGGGTGTTTCACAAATCTTTTCATCAGTGACAAATGACAGTGAAATCCTTGCTTCTGATTGGTTATCAGCAGATTTGTCACTGATATTTGTCATTTGTCATTCAAAAAAGGCTGTGTGAAACGGGTCCCTGATCTCGTTTGCATCCATCCACAGGTCTAGTTGTTGACATTTCAATTTGTACAGATATTTGTATTTTATCTCATGTACATCATTGGAAACTTGTAACTGGTCACATGCAATTAATTTAATCAAATGTAAGAAACACCCTTTTTATCTTCTTATATTAATATACAAATAATACACTGCAGTGAGGGCATTAGTAAGAATTACCCACACAGGGTACCTTTGGAACAGTCTAACACGCCCGAGGCGGTAGCCGAGGGTGTTTGGACTGTTTTGAAGGTACCGAGTGTGGGTAGCTTTACTAATGCCCGAACAAAGTGATGCGTATTAATTATTTTATAAGATTATATTTTATTTGTTTCATAAAATGATGTTTTATAACATGATTTTACTAATAACCGGTCATTAGAATTGGATAATGACCGTTCATTATATGAAATTTACGCGTTATCCAAACTAAATGCCTGGTCACGTGTACGCTTTCGACCAATCATTTGATGAGGATCCACGTCATCATCTTATAACGATACATATTAGACCCAAACAAGACCAAAGCCAACGGCTTAATAGTATCAATAGTGACATCGTGTGTCTAAGCAACATGGTAAAAAAAAAATTTAGTTTAAAATTATCGTTCTGTGTATGATAATTTCCATGCACGCAGGTCTCATACAGGAATATGTCTGGTCTATATGTAACATACATGTCGTCTTGTTTGTTGTATTTTGCTGTTTTAATCATTAATATTGGGGGATACTTGTATTAGCCTATTTTTATCAGCCCCCTTACAGTACTTTTATCTACATACGTTCATCATCATTTGTACATCGTTAATCCTTAATAATCCTTCCTTACTCTCTTTTTATATGTACGTGTAAAATCTATATATATCTTCCCCACCATCCATCCACCCGGCCCCGCTTTCTCTCTTTCTCTCTCTCTCTCTCTCTCTCTCTTCGATCATGTTAATATAATAAATGTCTTGCTAAATGAAATAAGCGCCGTGCTGCAGCTTGTACTCACGACCTTCTTCTCAAGTCAACTGTTAGGAATAATGTATTTAAAATCGGATTCCTAATCCCAATTGATATTTGACCGGTACAATGCATTTTAAGTTCAAGTTCAAGTTTAGTTCCACATTGAAATAAATGCTTGTATAGACCAGTTAGTAGATATTGCTTGGTACAAAATGGTCCTAGATATAACAGGTCTTCTAAACATAGTGATGTGCCACTTTGCGCATTTAGAAAATCACTCTCGAAGAGACGGAAATGCTTCATATATATGTTTTACTGGTTTGTTTGCTTTCATTTCTGCATTTTTTAAAAATAATTAAAAAATAATGTTCAAACTAGGTACATATATAATTATTATCAACATAATGTGAAATACATGCATATATATAATCATTTCATTACATAAATCAAGTAAATAACTTTACCTTTCGAAAAACATATAAATGACAAATCATTTCAAAAGTGAAAAACGCAGGAGACCGCTATTACATTTTTGTTTACTGACTTCATCCTGTGTAGCATGAATTACACAGTTGATGCATGAATAAATAATAATTTCATAACTTTCATGATAACTTATCCAGTTTTCAATCCCGTGGAATGTACGAATTCGATACAAAATAAATTTTTCTGCCGATGTGCAGATTGTATCTTCTGACCTGCTTTATATTGATCGGACAACATTTATTCTAGTTACAGGGTAGGCCTACCACTCGAGGGCAACATATTAAAGCATGATTGTCAGTCTGTTGTACGCTTGTTCGAAGAAACATCTTTTCATTATGCATGATTGACAGGAATACAACAACCCAGAAAACATGCAAACAAGAAGATTGTTGAAACTTATGCCTCACTCACCAGACTGCATGGTAAAGATAACGAAGGCACTGGTGAGAATCCATGTAGCATCATCCCAGCTGGTCCCAGGATCCGACCGGGGTGCATCCCCCGTCAAGTTCCCGTAGCAACCGGTAGCATTCTTGTATCCATCACAAGATTGATTCGTATAATTGCCCTGGTCGGGCATTAAAGTGAAATTCTCCATTTTCCTCTCAGTCAAATGCGATAATAAATGTATTTTGTAGGCGTAGGCGTATTTATGCGATTATTACACGTCTTGCGTATTGGAATGACGAGCTGATGCGATATCCCATATATAGTGCGATAATGAAATAATATATCTGAGTGAAGCGTTTTAAGAGTTACTCAGGGAAATTGTGACCGATTTCAAACTAGAAAGTAGCGAGTTCAAGATTAATTAATCGCTAGATACTGGTCAAGAAAATCAAAGGTTGACAGCAAGCTCATTAGACTTCGTGTAAGCACACATATCTTAATGATAAATCACATTAGCAACATACAATTAGCTTCTTGGGGTTGCACGGCAGATCAAATTTCAACCCTCGTTCATCTTATACTAGATTACCAATGTTGAAACACAAATTGGATGCGAGCTCTGAAAACGTGCGCTCACTCTCATTTTGATATGCTTACATAAGCGAAGTAATTATGACCTTCTTGTATAGTGTCAGAAGGACGACTTATTGACGTGTAACTTCCAATTATTGCTGGGTGACATCATAGAAAGTGGGTGGAACGGAGTGGGGGCGGGGGGAGGTCGCCCCGCCCTAACTTGCTCTTAGGAATAATTTTCAGTGTGTATGTGGATTTGTCCCGTTTTGTTTATGACTTCTTGGAGCCTGTGTTTGAATAATGATAGATTTTACTTTTGAAAGCCTTCACGATACGGAGATCTAGACCGACGTTAACTTCTACAAGACGAATCAAACAACTAGATCAAGCATTATTTATCACATTTCAGGATAATATGTTGAAATAAAACTATAATCAATAAATAAATAAATATAATGAAATTAGATTTGTAATACTTATCCAAATTTCTCACTATATTTAATGTTTATACCTGACTTCTGTCACTAATTCTAAGAGTAAAATACAGTCATATAATTATGTCTACCTGTCTGTCCCCCCCCCCCCCTCTCTCTCTCTCCCTATCTCTCTCTCCCTCTTTGTCTCTCTCCCTCATCGCTTCCTCTCTCTCCCTCTCTCTCTTTCTCTCTCTCTCTCTCTCTCTCTCTCTCTCTCTCTATATATATGCCTCCCTCCCGCTCTCTCTCCCTCTCACTCACTACAACCTCCTCTTCTCTATTGAGTGTATATATATTTTATGAGCAGCCAGTCAGCCCTAATCACATAGAAACTCAGTGCCTCTGCGTAGTTTTCTTGATTATACAACTGTATCTTTACAGTCACGAGATGGCGTGAATACTCCCTTATTAGTTTTACGCATTTTCATTGGTAAAGATGTAAATCCGTTATCATTGGCATCCTTATAAATTCATATAGATACTCATTCAGTGATTTAAAACACCAAGTATAATATAGAGCAACACATTTGCAACGTAAGCTACCCAGAAACGCAGGCATGGGACAGGGCAAACATTGCATGAGGGATATCAAGTTACATGTATATCCGTCAATATTACAGCTTCATGCTTCCAGATTTCACCCAGTGTATTGATTTTTTATTATCACGTATCACAACAGATCACCAGGGCGCGTTCCCCCTGCCCCACTCCTGACCCCAGGCGCGTACGCAGGATTTTTTCAAGGGGGTTTAACATTTATAAATCGGGCCGAAAATTTCGCAACGACTCAGCCAGCCGCTGAATAAGCGGGGGGGGGGGGGGGGGGGGGGGTGGGGGGGGGGGGGGGGGGGGGGGGGGGGGGGGGGGGGGGGGGGGGGTTTAAGAGGACTTTTTTTTTTTGGTCTCGAAATTTGAAAAATTGACATTTTGCTCCGTTGGGGGGGGGGGTCACGTGAGCTTTTTTTAGGTCAGCCATGGGATTTTTTTTTTTTTTTTAAATAAATTAAAAAAAAAAAAAAAACAAACAAAGGGGGGGGGGTTAGGGGGGTTTACACACAAAAATACCAAAGGCGGGGGGTTTAACCCCCCAAACCCCCCCCCCCTGTGTACGCGCCTGCATGACCCCTCCCCCGATCAGCCACTGCTCAACATAATTTATGGCAAACGGGGAAAAATCGATCACTTAAAAAATTAGCCTTTTTTAAATCTGTGCTACTGCGTAATTCCTAGTATAGCTCTCTAAATTCCTAAATTATGGAATGTAGGTTAGGAAAGAAATCGGATATCAATTAATCACAGCTGGATTCTAACTTGTCATTTGTATCTAATCTAAAGAGCACTCCGTAATGATTTGATTCTCGCGTTGCTTGTTCTAAAAAAAAAAGTCAGAATTTATTCATATGATTTTTGTTTTTTGCGATTGTTTGTTGGTTTGTTTATTTATTCTATAAGCGTTCTTTGATGATAATGATACCTCGACTATAGCCGAGAGATGGCAGCAAGCTCTAATTGGTTGAACGCTGCGAGAAGGCTGTTGTTCAAGCTCTCCAACTTTCAAATTTTGCTTGACGCTCATGAAGCGATACATCATAATGGGGGTCATGGAAAAGATTTGCACACGATGTATTTAAGAAAATTATGTGCGAGAAATGTTTGTGAAATTATAAACCAAAGGCCATGTTACCGAGCTATGTTAAGGTGTTTCAATTGGTAATCGATGATTATGATGCTGGAGTTGCTAAGCTCACGTGAAGAAATTGAGCACTGTTTATTCTAATGAAGCTACCTAATTAGATCAGAGTAGGTATATTCTTATTCATTACGAATATGATTATAAAAGAAACATTGATTGATTGATTGATTTGTTTTATTGTCCACATTAAGTGGATTTTTTTCTTTACATGGTTACAACTATTTACAGTACATAAAACATGACGTAAATGTGCACTAATAATCTGATAGGCATGTTTTGTTGTTTGTTGGTTGGTTTGTTTGTTTAAATAGTGATTACACCATTCAGGAAATGCAAATCCATTATCTGATTATCACTATCATAATTATAGGCCTACTTGAGTTTTAAAAATCCTTGTAGTCACTTTAATTATTTTATCATCATATGATAAAACTAATGCATTAAATCAGTGCCCATTGTCAACGAGGCAGATCTGTTATGTACATGTAACACACTTTATGAGTAATCAGTTATTCTATTGAGTTGGCACCGTCTAACTATTCCGTCATCTATAGCGAAGAAAATTAAAGTTTATGAAAATTTAGGACATTTCCAACTTCCATAACATGCATTATTCAGATATTCCAACATTCAAAATTATCTAAAATTATCTCTCTTACCGTACTGCCAAAGTTTTTCATTCACTTGTCGATAATGGACATACCACTGACATCCTTATTAGATTGATTTTCCAATTTCCATTTTCATTCTTCACAATTTATGTCAGCTATCGGTGTAATACTGATATTTCCAGAAGAGGTACATTTTTAAAATTAATTATCTTCAGTTCAATTCAATTCAATCGAAGTTTATTAAAACGTGACTGGCAGTCAGTCACAGACTGAATTGCGCAATTTTTTTTTTACAGTGTTAGTCAAATACAATTACATAAAAAAATTACACTAAAAGGAAACCATGTAAAATTGAGTGTGAAAGATACAAAAATTAGATTTCATTGATAAAATTGTATTTATAAAGGACTAAATGTTCTCAACGAAAAATGTTGCACCACAGTAAATAGTTTCTGGAAAGGTAAGTAATGTAAGCAAATAAAATGTGATATTAGATATTGAAGAGAGGAAGAAAGAGAGTGGTGCGTTTTGTTTTGTTTAAACAAGAGAGAGAAGTAGAGAATAGGAAGAAAAGAGAACATTCTCCTGATAGTTAAAAATATATTGCAATCCAACGCCAATAACTTAAAACATTGTGTACTGCATGCGTAGAAGCAAACAAGAACATTTTGGTTTCTCCCCTGATAGTTCAATGAGTAATCGACCTAAACCAAACAAGTTACACAATCGAGTCCAGTTCCCCCTGTGAAGTTTCCGTAATTATATTATTTCAAAACATGTGAATGGATCAGAACTTCAGATACTTTGGTAATCGAATATCATTCCAGGTTGCGTAATCAAATCTTCCCCTGAACCAGTATGATTCATAGGAGCACGCCCCATCGAAACTCAAGTTTTTTTCCGAACAAATAAAAATGTGAAGAGAGAGTGAACAAAAATGCCACGATCACGTTGAACTTTGGCGTGGTGTGTTGTTCGTCCTGTTCGTGCTTTACCAGTGAAATTAGCAAATCAACTAATTAAGATTTGAGGTATAAATGTCTCGAATTCCTGGTGTGTGATATACCTATGCTCTTTTCATTCAACTCACCTTGGTCATAATTCTTGACACCGGTCAGAGCGGGTATACGTACGTGAAGGGCACCTTTATTGTTTACATCACGCACTAGCGTTTAGTCTTAGAAAAATATCAAGTAATTTTAGGGCTTATCAAAGGAATTTCCTAATTAGATTTAAATGCCTTTCGATGCTGTAATTGCATAAAAGCACTTTCAAATTACAATTAATTCTTCAGTTCCGACATTGGTCGACGAAAGTCAGTACATAGGAGTTAGACTAAAAGCACAATCGATTTAAATTCAAAAGAGTTCTGACTATTTCTAATTTATTATAGATTCTCGTAAACTTATTCCGGTCTGATTAAACGTCTTATTTTGTTCATTTTGTCTTAATGATATTACAAAACTGGCGATTCTGGAGGAAGTTTTTGCTCAGTGATATAAGTAAATTTGTTTACAAGCTATTAGCACAAGTATAATCTGAAATGCAAATATTCTAGTATAGTTTTGGAATGACAAATAGTACTTTGTACCTTTGGGATATTAAGATATTTCAAATTCATTGTAAGCCATTTTGCCTGAAATCCATAATTCATATTTCTATCTTCGCCCCAGATTTTCAGGGGTTTATCGTATAGTTGCTTCCATGTTTTCACTGATATCATTTAATTAATTACGCTCCTTTCTCGCTCTTTCTCTTTTGCTTTCTCTCTCTCTCTCCCTCTCTCTCTCTCTCTCTCTCTCTCTCTCTCTCTTCTCCCACTATATCTCTTTTATCTCTATTCAAAACAAGAGGGAAAAGCAAAAAAGAGTAGAAAAAGGAGAAGAAAAAGAAGTAGAAAAAAGGAAGAAAAAGAAGAAGATGAAGTGGAAGAAAAAAGAATTAAAAGAAGAAGAAGAAGAAGAAGTAGAAGCAGAGTAACAAGAAGAAAAATTAAAGAAGACGAAGCAGAAGAAGAAGAAGAAGAAGAAGAAGAAGAAGAAGAAGAAGAAGTAGAAGTAGAAGAAGAAGAAGAAGAAGAAGTAGAAGAAGAAGAAGAAGAAGAAGAAGAAGTAGAAGAAGAAGAAGAAGAAGAAGTAGAAGAAGAAGAAGAATAAGATGAAGAAGAAGAAGAATATGTTATGATCACCAAATAAATTACCTTGGCTAACACAATGTATTATCCTTCTCCAATTTTGAATGTATTTTTTTCTAATGTGTAATATTTCTCTTTAAATATTTACACTTTGGAAATGCATGCCGCTAAAATAGTGAATAAGAATGTTTCCATAGAATTGAAGTTTTCTTCTCGATTACATAATATGATAGGCCCAGTGTTAACCAAAATTAATACTTGATTATAATGTTTCACAGCTCCTCTATTCATATTGTTAGAAAAAAGGGTCTCAAGCAAGTGAAAGGATGCTTTACATGAAAAACTACTCCCCCTTTTCATGTTTTTCACGATTGCTATTAAAGAATCACAGAGTTTGAAATATATTGAATTACAATGGCTGTGCAACACAATATCTAGTCGTTTCAGCGGCGAATCCGTTCATAGCGCGGGAGTTATTCGATTATTAATGTACATCTTTCTCCTCGCAAGGCTATTCATAAAAGTTGGGTCGTACACTCACGTAATTATTCGGCATCGACACAATCCATCTCTTCACATTTTCGTTTTCATCTCGAGTGCAGTCAACTCGAGGACTACGTCCTAGGTAATCATCGTACACCCATTCAACGTGGCTTAGATTCATTGATCGCATCGAGGTCGAGTGACGACGATAAGTTCGACGATGAACACGACGACAGTGATTTGGGAAGAGGAAAACTTGACGACCACGGAGAGCCCGACGGCGTACAGGGCAACGACGTGGGATGATGCAACATGGATTCTGACAAGTGCCTTCCTCATATTCACCATGCAATCAGGCTTCGGTCTCCTCGAGTCAGGCAGTGTCACTCTCAAGAACGAAGTCAACATCATGGTCAAGAACGCCGTCGACGTCCTGTTCGGCGGAATCTCATTCTGGATGTTCGGTTACGGGTTGAGCTTCGGCGTCGACAAGGGATCCAACGCCTTCATCGGCATTGGGGATTTCTTTGTTGATAGCAAGAGGATGGATGCTGAAATGGGTCATCTCTTTGCCCATTTCTTCTTTCATGCCTCCTTCGCGACCACGGCGACCACCATCGTCAGCGGGGCGATGGCGGAGAGAACAAAACTCGAAGCCTACATCGTCTTTTCTTTCGTCAACACCTTCGTGTACGCACTACCAGCTCACTGGATATGGGCACCTAACGGATGGCTTCATGCGATGGGTGTGGTCGATATCTCGGGAGCGGGACCAGTGCACCTACTGGGAGGGGTAACAGGGCTGGTAGCTACCCTCATGCTGGGTCCTAGACACGGACGGTTTGGAGAGATAGAAGAACGACCGGTACAGAGTAGTCCCATCAATACACTGCTTGGTCTATTCATGTTATGGTGAGTATCTCATTTTTAAATTGTAATTGTTATATAAGTTTGATGTACATGTATTATACTTATTATTCATGTTCCCAATTATAACATTCAATTTTAGAGAAGACAATCTCTTCATTTTAAGAATGAATTACATACTATGTAGGTTGCCAGAATCGAAGCATAAATAGACAGAGAGAGAGAGGGAGAGAGATAGGGGGGGGGGGGGGAGAGAGGGAGGGAGACCGAAACGTGCAATATGATTATTAAAGTTATTGTATGTTAAATGTTGATGTCATCATCATCATTATAAAACCATCCATTAAGTACAATTTTGTTCAATGTGTACTGAAATGTCTAAAAATATAAATTTCTCAAATTTCAAAATATATTTTCCTGATATATCATTGGTAACACGAAGGTCCGAATAAATCCATTTTGCCTCCTTGATATTTATAACATTGTTTATACTAAAAATGGATGAATAATGTATTCAATTTAGTGAAGACATTCACTCAGGGGAAAATAAGTTTGAACCGTTTGCAACGTGCCTGAATTATATATAATGGTTTATTTATTCAAAAATCACATTGCAGCCCAAAGGCTGAATTGAACGATTTTTTAAAACAAATCTTTGACATAAAAAAAGATTATAATGAACATTGTAAAAAGTATTACACAAAATAATAACTGCATACAAAATTAGTAACGCAATAATATTCAACTAATATTCTTTTACATTTTAAACCGAAATAGCTAGGATTATCAGATGGTATAAAGGCACATAGATTAATAGACGATCAGATTGGGAGAGGGAGAGAGAGAATCAAGAAGGGAGAGAAAAAAGGTAGGAGTCAGAGAGGAAGAACTAGTGTTGAGAGAAAAAATACCATAAGGTAAAAACTAAGAATTGAAGAAATAAAAGAAAACGAAAAAGGGGGAAAAAGGAACGAACACGGCCAGTTCAATCTCAAATAAATGTTACAAATTAAAAATAATTACATCATTATGAGAACCATCAATAATTGTCAGTTTTATTCATGATATTGTAGTGTCATAAATGGACTACCTCTCCTAAAGTTTTGTATAAGATTTCTGAAATATCGATTTCTCAAAGTTTAAAACATGTTTTCCTGAAAAAAGTAAACAAAAGTTTTGATCACTTTGCTTCATTAAATTGTGACAAATCTTTCATGATTTTCATGGTTTAAGAGAAATTACATTATATATTGAGTTATCCAATGTAAACGAAAATTAGAAGATGCCCTTTAAAAAATCGACATGTACACGACAATAGTTTTCAATTCCACTTCTAAGTATATTTTCAATAAAATCCATGTTATTCATGAATAGTACAATGTACTTCAGCACAGGTAGACTCATAACTAATCTATAAAAGAGCTCTCTCTCTCTCTCTCTCTCTCTCTATATATATATATATATATGTTCATGTATTCTGTGCAATGCATAGCATTCTGGATCATGATATATATATATATATTAATAGGCTAGCATTTATTGGGCGAGGATGGCTCGGCACAAAATGGCATACCTTTACACAATAAACGTACGAAGTCAAATGATGGAGATATACAGGACTCATTTTAAAGGGATAGTTGAGTTCTGTTTTCAGACCGCAAATGCCTTCAAAGTACAATGTTATTGCTCTTATTCTTATCTATGACATTGCTAGTGCCCATTTAGAAAAAAAGCACAAGGTCACGACAAAATAAGTACTCAGCCCCTTAAAGGCATCGTTTAACAGTGTTAAATCTGATATGCATGGCTCTACGTGTTATAAGTGTCTGTAATATGGTGTGGTATTGAAGCCTTAACAAAATTGTGCATCAAAATTATCATGAAGTGCCTCAAAACGTAAAAATCTTTGAGTGACCGGTTTTACCATACTCATTTCCCCCAATAGACTGTAGTGTAATAATAGCCGTTAGGAAAACGAATTTTGAAATTTCGATTTCCAATCATAAATATCTTGATAATCAGACAGGCGATCGACTTTTAAAAGCCATGGGAGTTCTGACTGACCTCAAGGTTTATAATTATGATTACAGCATGAACTAAATCCAGCATTTTGTTTCAGAATCTACTTTAAAGCACAAGGTCACGACATAATAAGTACATCGCTACTTTAATAAACGGATGATATATGTAATTGTTTCTCCTCTAACTCACATTTTTATATTTCTTTATCATCTGGTGATTGTCCTTATTCTTTCAAAATTGATAAGGTAAATCCGGTATATAAACAAGATAATCCCCTTGAAATAAGCAATTATCTCCTTCTACCTAAGCATATCCAAAGTTCTCAAGAATTTTTTTAATAATAGTTAATATAAATTTTTGAATAACCATGAAATATTTAATTTCAATCTATAGGGTTTCAGAAAATCATATCCACTGACCTAGCTTTGGTTAAAATGTATGATAAAATATCAGATGCAAAGGCCGTTAAAAGCAATGTAATGGGAGTTTTTAGGGATTTATCAAAAGCATTTGATACGCTAAATCACTATTATTGTGCTTTATAAAAAGCTTCAAATTTATGGAATTCGAGGAGTTGGTCTCTCAAGGTTTAGAGATTATTTATCATTCCGGCATTCCATTTTTACTCTACTCGGAATTATTCAAACGTTCATTCGATACATCCTAAATTATTTGATCCTGCGTAAGTCATCGTGGTCTAGATCCAGGCTCCCAGACTCAATAAACTCATGTAAAACCCTGAATTCATTTAAATTCAATACGAGCAAAGCATTTCTGTCAGAGTATATTGTTTATTCTTTTACCACTGCTGACTTTATATATTCAATATTACTTCCAGATTTCTATAAACATTCATCACAAAGTTTTATAACCGTCTCTGGTATACTTGTATGAGTTTTCTGTGTCGGACATATTTGCATCTACATGTACATATTTTCATTTTCATTTTCATCATCATCATTATCATCAACATCATCACCATCATCATCACCCCCATCACAATTGTTCTATTTTTGCTACCATTCACTCCCCAACCTGGACTATCGCGCTATCAAGCAAGCGCCTACTGTGATGGCCCTTCTTCTGCAGATTTCTTAATTAATAATTAATTAATAGTTATCGATTACATTCTGTTTTAATGTCAACATTTCTATCGTTAACCTTGGGTACACGTTCAAAAAAATTGTCATATTATTATGTTTTACCGCTGGAATGTCATTTGATTTAGTTGCATAAAAAAATGAATTCAATGAGAAAAAGCCCATGTGGTATTTTCCCCTTAAATTTAAAGGTGATAATGTGGGCGGAAAGAATTGCAAAATAAACATGGAGGAAAATGTGATTGAGTGCTAATCACTTATGACCTGAAAACGAATGAACCCAATTACAATCATAATAGTTATTATGCTAATGACTGTGTTAACAAACATATATGCAGGAATCATATAGGGTAATGAGAGTTTTATTTATTATATAGGCCAAATCCTTAATATCCTTAAGTCCATGATAGAGCTGTAAAAAATGGTAATAGCGTTAGATGCATTGGTTATTTTATTACATTTAATTTAGATGTGGAATTTTTCAATGGTGCTTGAAGACAAGTTGCCATAACTCATTTTTTCTTTAATTACAAATTTACTAAAGCAAAGTAACAGTTAGCTATAGAGTGATCTATGTTATGATATATTTGCGAATCGGCAGTTAAGATGATGGTATAGTTGATCGTAATATCAAGCACTTGCGAAATGGTAATTATCATCTAAATGCCAAGAGGGGAGGGGGGGGGGGGCTTTGGCAATCGCCCCCAAAGGGTGGGTCAAAAGTGAACAGACGACAAGATTAATTTCATTGTAACATCTGGACTGTTTTTATCTTCATCAACTGTGAGTATACAAAGGGTGGGTCAAAAGTGAACAGACGACAAGATTAATTTCATTGTAACATCTGGACTGTTTTTTTATCTTCATCAACAGTGAGTATACATTCTTATGAATACTGATTGGAAACTATAAAACGCGCGTGAGGGTAGCTATGATCCTATCAAATGTAAAATGTTATGCTCAACATGGATACACACAAAAAAAAAACATACAAGGCCAAATCCATTGCGTTGGGCTTAAAAATGCCATTTACTCAAATTTTCTGAACAACATGACATGGAGCCCTCTGACTATTTCTATTTTTCTCTTTACCGTGGAGAAGTCATGATTTTATATCAATTCCCCGGGTTTTGGAACTGAATGCAGGCCATGGTTGAATGGTATCCTAATTGATATTTTATTATGGGAGTTTCATCATGCCTTTTAGCTTGATTCGATTCTATATTGGGTCTTTATAATGAGTCAAAAATGGGTCTCTAAATGAATGATCAATTATTCATCCTCCTACGATGTTAACAACAAAGACTAATGGATAGTGATTCCGTATCAAGGTTTTGTATCATTATTGTGGCGCGGTATTGGATATTAAGGCCTGCATGTAATACCATTTTAATTTGTTTCAAATGTTTATAACTTAATCTGAACAATTTCTGCCACAACAATTAAAACCAGTTTCTCATATAGTGAATTCTTAATCATCTAACTAATGCATTGTCCTCGGGAACGTTTTAACCGTACGTTCCCCTGGGATTCATTCATACATCCTTTTTATAGTCTGTGGCGTCACTAAGAGGGCATGGAGGAATCGGTATGACAACCCCCCCCCCCCCCCCCCCCCCCCCACTGCCCAGCTTATGTCAAAAAGGGGAAGGGTGGTGATGAAGAAACAGAAAAGAAGAGCACAGAGATGTGAAAGTGAAACTTTACAGCAGCCCTATTTCTTTTCACCCACCCTGTAAATTTGTTCTACCCTCACCTCACCCCCTCCTTGTTAGACCAGATGCGGCGGAGCCGGGTGGGGGGGGGGGGGGTGGGCAGGGGGCACACTTTTTCAAGTACCCCTAAAGTGCCCGTTTTTACATAGGAAAGGTGCCCCATTTTTATTTCTAATAGTTGCCTGTTCCACATTCTTATAAGTACCTCTTACTACCTCTGATAAGTGTCCCTTTCATCGATGATGATTGCCCCTATCTAAATCTAAGATGTGTCCATTTTACTTTAAAAAGTTCCCCTTCCCCTTTTAATAAGTGCCCCTTTTAATCTTTGATGAGTGCTCCCTATCGCCTCTCATATAAGTGCCTTTTTTATTTTGACACGTGCCCCTTGTCTTTCTAATAAGTGGCCTTCTCTTCTTCAGATAAATGCCTCTTTTCTTCATTAATAAGAGCAATGCACTTCCCCTTTCTCACAAGTGCCCCTTCTCACACATCTGATAAAATCCTCTATTAAAATCTCATAGGTGCCCCTTTTTGTTGTCAATTGCCCAATTTTCTTCGTAATAAGTTCCCCTTTCCATTCTCATAGGTGCCTCTATTCATCACAGGTGAGTTCCCCTTTGCAGGTACACGAAATGCCCCTTCACCTCTTATAGTTACCTCTTTTCAAATCTGTAAGGTGTCCGCTTTATTTTGACAGTTTTAAGTGCCTCTTTTAAAATAAATTGTCTAAAAATTGCACATTTTCGCTTTGATGTTTCCCTTTGAAGGTGCCCTTTTTGTTAGTGCTCCCCTCCCACACTTTTAAAGACGCTCCGTCGCCCCTGTGCTAGACCTAACCCACACTACATTCAGCCAATAGACCAGTTCACGGTTGACACATTTCCCAAATGACCCGAATATCCTCAGATTTTCAAAACATGAAGAGGTCCCACTCTGTACATTTTGAAAAAATCACTCCTACAGCGATAGAGGTGTAACATACATAGCCTCTGTTTTCTCCTCTACAAAGAATACTTCCACTTGTGTATCATGGAGTGCACCGCTGGTTCATAAATGAATAATAATTACACAACTTTCATGAGCACTTATCCAGTATATTGTCTCCGTGTTTTTCACAATTTGCCTGCAATGACTTTTATCTGCTCATGCTCAGATTGCAACTATAAACTGGCTTATTGAATATTATTGACTCTGTGACATGACTATATAATAATGAATAAGGATGCTGGGGCCATAAATAAGGATGCTGCCGTCATAAATAACTTCTTGACTATACCATTGAAACCCGTGTTAATTCTATAACACACGTTTCAATGGGATAGTCAAGAAGTTAGACTTATGACGGTTTCTAGGAACCCGCCACAGAATGATCAGAATGTACAAGTTCAGTGAGATTATGAGTCTAGCCATCAAAACACGGGGGGGGGGGGGGGAGGGTATCACATTGTTTGAAACGCTTTCCATTTTGCAATTTCCTCTCTTCATTTCTACCGTATGCATTATAAACATGCGTTGCTCGTATGCAAACTAAAGTTCGATTTTCCAATAAGCATTGGCATTTGCCCAGCAGTAAAAGTATCATGTTATAAAAAGTCAATTAATAATCTGATACTTTCTACTCCCAAGAAAGGTAAGACTTATTTAGTGTGTGTGGGCGGGGGTGTGGGCGGGGAGGGTCATGATGATAAAAATCCATGCTACTTGTATGGCAATCACCATGACAAAATACAGCGAATGCAAGAATATTTCACAACATTACATTTTTTTTTTATTTGTGCACATTTCAACCACTTTAACTCATTACACAGAGTGGTTCGACAGTGCCCCATTATTACAATTTCGTAATGCAATAAACGTTTCGATATATGCTTGTCACGTGACTGAATGTACTTACCTTCTATTTTAATTAAAACTTAAATAAATAAATCAATAGAATAATACTCAATAGAATGTTTTATTACAATTTTGGACATACACTATCTGAATAACAAGATGATGTATGGAAAAATAAAGGAGCAAAACAAATAAAATGGATGAAGGCAAATAATCACTTATCTCAGGACGATGACAAATGAAGAGAGAGAGAGAGAGAGAGAGAGAGAGAGAGAGAGAGAGAGAGAGAGAGACAGAGACAGAGACAGAGACACAGAGAGAGACAGAGACAGAGACAGAGACAGAGAGACAGACAGAGAGACAGGGACAGAGACAGAGACAGAGAGAGACAGAGACAGAGACAGAGACAGAGAGAGACAGAGACAGAGACAGAGACAGAGAGAGACAGAGACAGAGACAGAGACACAGAGAGAGACAGAGACAGAGACAGAGAGACAGACATAGAGACAGAGAGACAGAGAGACAGACAGGGACAGAGGCAGGGAGACGGGAGGGGGTAGCAACATTGTAACTCATCACTGATAGATGATTGACATATAAAGTGGTAGGATATGTCACGAGATTAGTACAAGAGGACAACTGGAACGTCGTTGCTATGGTTACTGTGGATAAATGCAGTCAATAAATTCCCGAGAGGAGAACCTTTGAATAAGAATATTTGATTAATAATTCCAGGATATAATTCTGGGCATGTATAATAGATATCAAAAATAATATGTATAAAGAAAAGGCTCTTTTAATAGAACTGTCTCGTTTGACCATGTTTACCATGTTTCCGTTCTAATCATAAAATAACCTATATTCTGTTTCGTGCATTGTGTTTATTTTAATTGTTTCTTTTGATGCAGATTTTCGTCCTTGCACCGTCAATGAATAATCCACTACTGTAACAATGACACATATTCGAACATTCCTGCAGACTTAGGAAAAAAGATCCATCTCCCTAGTCTACTCACTATGAACATGACGGACAAAGAAAGAGGACAAAATATACAGTTCCTCGGGTAGAAAAAGGAACATCCCTTCACTGCTAGTATGTAAAAATTAGTAAAACAGGTGAATATGCATGTGACACCTGTTCTACACATTTGTACACCTTGACACCTTGACTTAACGAGTCATGTGTTATGAATCATTCTACTACATGTATATAAATATACAGTAGGCTTGCGGGTGCATCATGTGAGAGAAAGAGAGAGAGAGAGAGAGAGAGAGAGAGAGAGAGAGAGGGGGGATTGAGGAGTCCTCAATGTATACATGACTATAATTCATCATTGTCTCCCTTGCTACCCCGCGGTTGGCGTGGGATTTACTGACAGTGATGGGTTTCGAACCACGAATTCAATGCTAATTAATTCAATTCTATGCTAAAGACAGAATTTTAAGTGAATAGAAGAGTTCGAAACAGACATGCAAAAGGAGAGATAGGAAGAGAAAAGGGATGAGAAAGAGGGGGAGTATGCGAGAGAGATGGGGAGAGAGAGAGAGAGAGAGAGAGAGAGAAAGAGCAAATCGGGGTTCACGGCTCACGCAAAAAAAAAAAAAAAAAATTGTTTACAAAGCACAAAAGGTCAGTATAAAATGGAGTTCCCATTCTGTTTTTCACAATAATTGGAAGAAAAAAACATAAATTGCTTTCGTAATATTAGTTTGGTCTGTAAGAAAATAAACGTTAATTTAAAAAAAATGTTGGTTGGAAACACGGGTAATCATATTAATCATATGTATCTCTCTCTCTCTCTCTCTCCCTCTTTCTCTCTCTGTTACAGGTGGGGTTGGCTTGGTTTTAACTGTGGTAGTACGTATGGCGTTGCTGGCCAAAAATGGATCTTGACTATAAGGTATGATTGTCTCTCTGTCTCTGTCTCTGTCTCTCTGTCTCTGTCTGTCTCTCTCTCTCTCTCTCTCTCTCTCTCTCTCTCTCTCTCTCTCTCATCCCCCTCTCTCTCTTCCCCTCTCTCTCTCTATCTCATTCTCTCTCACGCTTTCTCTCTCCTTTTCTTTCTTCTCTCTGTCTACATGGATCTATCTATCTATCTCTCCCCTGTCTGTCTTTGTATTACGACGTTCACAACATGACACCTATTGATTTCAATATGGAATCAGATGCACATTTTCATGAATTTGAAATAAACAAAATAATGGACTCAGGTAAACTTGAACAATAATTATCCGCTGTGATTATCAGTGAGCTAAACAGTTGACTCTATATAGAATGCCCTTTAAAGCTTATCTGCCATAGTTTACAGAAGGGATTAGACTGCCCTGCAAGGTCACTGGACAGGTGGTTATCTCATCAACTCAGCTCTCAGTTAACATAAGAAAAAGAGGATCATGGGGTCCAATGGTCACCGATTAGGCATTGTTTGTTTTATAGAGGGCGCAAGTAGCTACAAGTAGTGCAGTGGGCCTTTAACTTGAACTCTTGCTTTGCCTGTGTATCTTATTAAAACAGCATGTCAAGCAAAATTTGTAGGTTTTATGTTCTTGATGTGGAATTTATAAAAAGTCTAAAATACTTGTTTTTTTCGCTTTTGAACATATTTTATTTTGAGGCTACTAATGGCTCTCCATAATGTTTAAGTCCAACTTAGAGTTAGGTTCGACTTAGGATCTTTGTGAAATACCCCTAGGTCATGTCAAGCACAATTTGTAGATATCTTTATGCATTTAAAATAGTTGAAATCATTGAGAGTTCAATTCTTCACTATATAATAAACATTTGCAATTTTCTCAGCTCTTTTATATGTGTAGCCGGAAGTTAGTGCAATGTAGCATTGATTACAAAAGTGGTATTCTTAGCGGTATTATAACAATTTTAAAGTGAGACAATTTGAGCACAAATGCCTCGTTATTATCGGGATTCACGTCTGGCTTTCAACCTTCCGAAGATGTATTATATTTTCATTTATTTATTTATTTCTATTATTTAGACAGGGTGACTCATTATCACCAATAGTGGTGGTCTTCCATGAGGCCCTGTTAAACCTAATGAGGAACAATAATTATTAAAAAAAACATATTACTAATAATAACAAAATCATGAACATAAACTCATAACAGCAACAAAGAACAAGTAAGAACATGTATAACATGTATAACGTATATAACGTATATAACGTATATACAAAGTATTTGGTATCCTCGTAATAAATGAATATTTTTTTATTTTGCTTTGCTTTGCTTTTTCGTTCACGAAAATGTTGTTTTTATGTGTGTTTTTTGAAAATGTTGTTGCATATTGTTGTTGTTTTATGGCTTCATATAGTCCTTTTAGTATGCTAATCATCCTTCATGGCAAAAAGCGTGTTGATCATTAGTTAAAGAAAAGATAAAAGAACTTTGAGCCATGAAGAGCCATGAAGAAAACAGAAAAAAGAAAAATAATTGGGAATTAGGAATAGAGAAGTAGAAGAAGAAAAAAAAAAAGGAAGAAAAAGAGGAAGAAGATAAAAAGAAGCAGAAGAAGAGTATAGGATGAAGATAGAAATGAGTCGGAATCTTTTTAATTATGTGTAATAATTTGAAATCTTTCTTCCTCTTTTAGGTCAGCTGTTTCTACCATCTTGTCATCAATCTCTGGAGGTATAACAGGCATTACACTCAGGTAACCATGGCAACGTTTTATTCAGTAATCATCGTCAAGTGCACTGACCAAAATGTTACTGGCATGTTGCTTGTTTGACTACTCTTCCGCTCGAAAGAACATGTACACAATGTGTCATATTCTTGGCTCTGTTTCATAAAACGTTACAATGGTCCAATATCTATGACATTTTCGCTTCTAGCCAATCAAATGCAATGATTTCAGTATGATTGTTACTTTGTCCCATTTGCAGGCCCTAATAATAAAAATTAAATTTCAACGGCATTTGAAAGACATTACTAATATAGAACTTCGCTCGAAACGAAAGGGCTTAGAAATGGCTTTTAGTGGGAAAATAACGACCATTAGTTGTCGAATCGACTTAAGTGATTGCAATCACCTAACTAATAGTCTGATTTTCAGACCCTTCTACCGAACGTTCGTACATTTTGTGCTGCAGAAAGATTAATTTTGGCCATTACAAGTATTGGGTTATTGATGTAGAGTGTAGACAAATGCTCATGTACCTGTTACAGCTTATTGTATGTAGGTTATTATAAAAGAAGAAAAAAACAGCCAGTCACTCAATAATAATGTCTGACAGTGAAGTCTAGCAAGTAAACAGGTTTCCTTGGATATATTGAATACTAGGACACTGCTATTGTTTAAACTTCACAGATAGGACATACTTGACATAAGTATTCATAATTCTTGCAAAGTTCTACAGAATGTGATGTTGGCTGCAAAAGGGACATAGTATCTTTTAATAATAACACGTTTTTATGAAACAGGCCTCTGGTCTTTATAAATGCCTGTTAGCAACCTGCATTAAAATTACGTCAGGTAACATCATGAATCATGAATCGGGTTGTATTTAAAATCGCTTGCGACGTCATACCATCACAATCATGGGCTTATAATAATGTTGAGCATTGTGTAATCTCTATGTTTGTTTTCTATCCATGCAGTTACCTGTTTCTAAATCGTCGCTTTAATATTCCGTGGCTTATCAACTCCGTGTTAGCATCGCTCGTATCCATCACAGGTAATAACCATTCTAAGATCATTCTCTATAAAGGTTGAGCTAAAAACGTCTCATATATTGACGTATAAGTATTAGCACCGCCCCCCCCCCCCCCCGTCCCCACCTCTCATGTTTGAAGACCATGAGGGAAAACACCTAAAATAACTCGAACAATCCACAGCACGTAAGGCTGCCCCCTGTGTCAATGTGGTAATGTGATAAAGAGGGATTGCATTTTCTTTTCAATTGTCTGTATAAAGCCGACAATTTTCCATTGGAAGGCATGTAAGAAGACCCTTACATCAGGAGAAATGTGTGGGTTTTCGGGAATAGCGAGAGAGATCGTATTTCAGTTTTGTATTGTATTTTGTGTTTTGTAGTTTTGTAATTTGTAGTACACAAAGAAATGAAAATTGGTACATAATGGTCTTACAAAGTGGGGCTGCTGGTGAGGGCTGGGGCTGTAGACCTTCCCCCGAGCATTTTTAAAGGCCAATATTCGAGCAGCATTGGGGCTATCTATAGTTTTATCTTCTTTAGTATAGTTTGAGGACATTATTTTACGTTTGGCAAGATACGTCAGCTCTTGGGCAAAATATGGCTTCGCCCCCCCCCCCCCAGAAACCCAAGGAAGAACAATAATGTTCTATAAACATTGCTAAATTGGGTTTCCCTCCGATTGTTATCTATGTACATGTATTAATATTTCATTTTATATATTTTTGTTTGTATAATATTTTTATCTGATTTCGGAAATAAAAACAACAACAACAACGCCTATGCATGAATATGATATCACACATTATCACTAAAATTTACAAATGGTGTAGTGTAGTTTTCTTCGTCTAATTTATCTAAAGAAGTTTTAATTCCATTAATGACTCAACGTTTTATAGGAAATGAGACAATACAAGTTGAAAAGATAAAGCAAAAAGTTACAAAAAAAGAAAGCAAGAATTGGACTGAAATCAAATGATAATGATAATGCTTCACGATAAATCACTATTGCTCCTAAGCTTAATTGTGAGGCCTCACGGGATTGTGATTGCAAATACTTTTTTTCTTCTTCAAAGATTCTCCTAATATTCTTAGTGATATCTCAAATTCACATCGCTTTTCACGTGAATATACTACGTGTGCTACATCGCGATGTTAATTTCAATACAAAAAGCAATCTTTCATGATTTTCATTTTAAAGGAGGATACGTATGTAGAACACAGGTTGACCTCTTTCTTGTTGTTGTATGAGAATTTAGCGGGCTTTCCCCCGTCATCTTTAATAATATGAGTAATTTTTCATTCCGAAAATGAGAACTTCATTTTGGTAAGCAAACAGTGTATGGAAAAAGAACGGACGTTAGTGGGAGGAGAACAGAGGACAGATTTTCTCACTAATTGCATGATGGTATTTTTAGACTCAAATATGTGCATATCGCGTTCCAGAAAGTTGATATTCTTTAAATTGTGCGTCGTTTAATTCATAAGAGGATAGCTTTCCATGTAACAAATTTGATTGAAAAGCACAGTGGCGTGTATTTGACACAACTTAATTATAAACAGAAAAGAAAAGCACATTTCCTGGAAAAAATGCCAGTTTCGAAATTCTTATTATCAAATTATAAAACAGAGAATTAATCCACTATAAAGATTAGATTGGCGAGAGGGGTAGGAATTACAATGTTACAGCCAGTGCTAGTTGTCTATATATTTAAAACTAAATGAAATTAACACACAGTGTTCGTACTCCAAAATGAAGTAGGCCTAAACATTGGGCAGCGTTTCTGTTCTGTCTGTATACAGAAATACAATAGCGTTTTTGTGAAGTATTAGATAATTTCTTCGCTCAAATGCATTTGGAAAGAAGAATGGCCAAATATTAAACATTGATTAAATTTGACTGATTCGTTAAATAGAAGGAAATCCTTTGCGTTTTATAACTAAGTATATTATATTTTATAACTAATATATTACATGAAAAATACTTCATTTTGAAATTTAATAATTTGGTGGCAGTCATTATCAGGATTATTAGTTATCCTCTATAGTTTTTTCTGGGGGGGGGGAATATAAATCGTTTCATTCGATAAATTCAAAGTTTCCTCTGCAGTATCCAAGCTCCAAGTAATCAAAATAATGGCTTTTTGTATGGCAACAATATCCACCACACAATGTGCTTAAGATCCAGGGTTGTAAGAAAGGGTGGCGTCGTGTTTGAAACCCGTCGAAATATATCCCCCCCCCCCCCCGCTCCTGAGAGAGAAGGAAAATGTATTTTTTTAATTTTATTTTTATTTATTATCCACTCATGGGATGGATTGCCCTTGTCAGCTAAAAGCTTTTTTTCAAAGCCCCCCCCCCCCCTCCCCCGCTCCATCCCCGAGTCTCGCTCATTGAGGAGGGATAAGTAAAGCATTATTGTTCCCCCGACATACTTTTTTTCCCTCTCTCTCTCTATAAAACGAGGTGGGCAAGATACAACCCTTGATTCGCTTATGAACAGTATAGTTTTGATCATAATGGGTTTTTAAAATTCTTTAATTTTCTCGATATTTATACAATGTGACATCTAAACCAAACCATGGAGATCTCTCTTCTATCTCCATGACCAAACTAAGACCTATGGCGACAGAGGGCCGTCAAATCATGGAAATATAAAAGGAGGCTCGAAACTTGTAACACTCTTCCCAGTATAGACGTCGAAGTTTTCCACAAAAAACCTTATCTTTTTTTTTTTATAAATGTTACCATTGATAGTAAGTTGCACTGTTTTAGCGCGCGTTGTGAGGGCATTCGGTTCTGAAATGCTGCTTGAAGAATTTATTATCACCATATTTATTATTATTATTAAACCAAGATCATAAATATAACCTGAATCCTTTTTGGTTTTGTACCTGCATGATGATTTTCTTTGTTTTCTGGACAGCGTACTGTGCTCTGGCCCACCCGTGGGAGGCGATCATCATCGGCGCTGTGGGTGGGGTGATAGGTTGTGCGTCAACACCCTTCATCGAATGGTTGAAGATTGATGATCCTGCCAGTGTTATCTCCGTTCACTTCTTCCCTGCGATCTGGAGTTTGATGGCAGTGGGGATCTTTGGTCAGATCGATACCCTGGGAGATTTCAATCGTCACAATGGTAATTCATGCACTACACTCGACGTACGGGTTCTAGGACACCCCCTCGGATAACCACCCCCTCAGGCTAGGACAACTACCCCTAGGACAACTACCCCCGGACAACTACGCCCTAGGACAACTATCCCCTAGGACAACTACCCCTGGACAACTACCCCTTGGACAACTACCCCACGACAACCATCCTCTATATAGGGCAACTACCCCGGACAACTATCCTAGGGGGCAGTTGACCTAGGGAGTAGTTGTCTGCGGGTAATTGTCTGGGGTAGTTGTCCGGGCGGTAGTAGTCCTAGGAAGTAGTCGTCCTAGAGGGTGGTTGCCCTAGGGGGTAGTTGCCCTAGAGGGTGGTTATCCTAGGGGTGGTTATCCGGGGTGGATGCCAAGGGGGTAGGTGTCCGGATACGGACGTACGGTGTAGCGTGAATCCAGCAATAATAATAATAATAATAGCTAGTTCTTATATAGCGCTTTTCAGGACCGAAGGCCCTATCAAAGCGCTTTACAGATATATATATTATTACCAATGGAGTGACACTGGTATGGGGGGCACCAGTTTTACTGGGAATTTACAATTAGTCTGTTGGGGTGGTGCGGGATTGGTTCCTAACTTTGTCAGTTTTTCTCGTCCAAATCCCCTTCTTTAATTCCATTTCTCCTCTTTCCCTGATTCTTTATATATTTAGTCTTCATCCATCGATGGGGCAGGATGCAGAAAGGGTGTGGTTGTGTGTTCGAAATATTTTTACTTGGATTGACTGTGTACAAACTGCAGTGACCCAAAATAGATAGGCCTAATAATAGAGATGGGATTGTAAATATCATTAGATGTTGCGTAATATGGTGGTAAGATTTGCTATTATTTTCAAGAAAGAAGCTTTTGTAGGCTCTGAATTGATAACAAATGAAACTATTTTGTTCAGTAGATTTGTGTAGATAGCAGTGTCAAAATGTTATCTCATTTAGATGTGAAAATACATCTCTCTATCTCCCTCTTTCTAGTCATTTTACTACTCTCTGCTAAACCGATGATATCTTAAGAAATGCAAGATCAATTTTTCGTGATTCATGGGGCCTATCTGTGAAATTATTCTTGTAGATAGATGCGGGCCTATGCTATTGATTGAGTGGTCATGCTCTTGATTTAATATTTACGAATAGGGCAAGGGTGTCGATTTGTATCCGTGGTTGGGGGGATGATAGGTGCCAAAATATTTTCGGCAATGGATCAAAGCAACCAAGAGGTAGAAGCGGGTGGCAGGTTGCACCCCTCCCTAAGGGCGTAGCCAGGATTTCATTTTAGGGGGCGGTAGTGGGCACGCAAAGCTAGGGGGTTGGGTACAGGGAGGGGGGAGATTCCCCCTCCCCCGCGAAGCGCGGAAGCTTTGACGTTTCATTAACTTATTAGAGAAAGAAGACGATTCGTTGGACCGTTCTCGACTCTTAATCCTTGATTGAACCAAGTTCCCCTTCCTCCGCGCGTAGCGCGGAAGCTCTGACGGGTTATTAGATTATTAAAGAAAGAAGGCGATTCGATGTACCATTCTCGAATCTTAATCCTTAATGTTTGAACAAGTTCCCCTTCCTCCGCGCATAGCGCGGAAGCTCTGAAGTTTCATTAGATTATTAAAGAAAGAAGACGATTTGATGTACCATTCTCGACTCTTAATCCTTGTCTGAATTCAGTTTCCCCCCTCACGCGCGAAACGCGGAAGCTTTGAATTAAATTATTAGAGAAAGAAGACGATTCTTTGTACCGTGTCCTTGTCTGAGTGCAATTCGCCCCCGCCCTCCCGCGCAAAGCGCGGAAGCTCTGACGTTGCAATAAATTATTACTCTTAATCCTTGTCTGTATTAATTTTCGCCCATCCAGCGCTAAGCGCGGAAGCTTTACCGTTTCATTAAATTATTAGAGAAGGAAGACGATTCGTTGTACCATGTCCTTGTCTACATGTAAGTGCAATTCGCCCCCGCGCGGAAGCTTTGATGTTCATTTGATTATTACTCTTAATCCACGTCTGAAATCATTTTCGCCCATCCCGCGCGTAGCGCGGAAGCTTTCACATTTCATTAAATTATAAGAAAAAGAAGATGATTCGTTGTATCGTGTACTTTGACGTTTCATTTGATTATAACTCTTATTCCTAGTCTGAATTTAGTTCCCCCCCCCCTCCCGCGCAAAGCGCGGAAGCTTTGCCGTCTCACTAAATTATTAGAGAAAGAAGATGATTCGTTGTACTGTTCTCTATATTAATCCTTGTCTGAATTCAGTTTCCCCACATGATGTACGTATGGAACGTTCGTTTGCAAATCTTTGCATGCACAGCCCGAATGGTGGATAGCATGTTACCTCCCGGCAGTGCTTGTCGCAATAGCTTCTAGAAAGGAATTGTATACTACTGTTAGTGTTAACGGCCACTAATTAGGCCCATTAGTGACTTTACAAAATATATGCTCTTCCTGGCTTTTGGGAATGTGTCAGACATGAGTTTGCAACAGAAATGGAGAAACGCGAATTTGGTTGAAAAGCATGTGATATCACGAACATTTATAAATTACTTGTATGAAATACGTCAGTTACATAGGCCTACATCAGCTTTGCAATAAAACAAAAACAAGTTGTGACGTAATATTCGTTCTCCAAAAATGAAATTTGTTTAGGAAATATCAGGAAATAAAATGAGTAACAAAAATAAATATAAAGACACAATGACGTAAATTTTTAAAAGGGTGAACGGAAACAACATAACAACTAGTGAACTATCTTATAAGTCATGCTAATGTCCGAAAATCTTTCTCCTAGACTAGTCTCTAATCTCATCACGAATTTATCACAGAGTTTCTCTATGTTTACATTATCCAGGATTGTCTGATGTTGCAAATTGCTACTTTTGCGCTTCGCGCTTAACATTTAGCTCGTTGCTTTTAACGCTGCGTCTTTGCATTTGGCGCACTGCATTTCTATGATGCTGTTGATTGAACAAATTGAATAAATTCATCAATTCCTGATGAAGCCGTATGAGCGAGAATTCAATTTATTCTTGTCTCATATACGGTTGTCTCATTTACCTCGTATATATGTATGTATTATGAAAATGAGATAACAAAATGTGTATATTGACGGTCATCTTGCGAGTAATAAATAAATACTCTCATCGGGCTCTCATCATAATTTTTTCTCTTATTTTTTTTTTTTGAGGGTGAATTATTGGGGGGATGATTGTACAGGCCATCCCCCCACCTGAAATATTGGGGGGGATATATCCCCCCCCCCCCCATCCCCCCCCGGGATCGACACCCATGGAATAGGGCATATTTCTTTATGGAAAATGAGGTTTTGGGTTATCACAAAATGATGTTGACATTTACATTATTGTTTCCAGGTTTGATTCACGGAGGAGGTTTCTGGTTGCTTGGTGTCCAGCTCCTGTCCGTGGTCTGTCTGGTGGTTTGGACAGCCATCACCTCCTTCATATTCCTCTTCGCCCTCAAGGTCACCGTCGGAATTCGTGTCTCGCTCCACGAAGAACTCATCGGCGCCGACGTCGTCGAGCACGGCTTACACGGCAACTACGACAAGCGCTCGGGTGAGCTTACCGACCAGGAGGGCGTCGTTATTCTCCGGATTGATCGGTCGACGCCGCATGACTACGAGTTGTCCCTCGCCGCTCTGCGTCGTCGGGTGAAATTGTTTGGAGGTACGGTATTTCAGAGGCAGTGGACAGGAGGGGCTCACACTCTAGATGTGCCTTCTAAGAAGAGTACGAGTAAGAAATACGAGTGTGACTCGTTCCAAGAACGTCAGGATGAAAGCATTCGATCAGACGGTCCAGCAGTTCATGTTCACTTTCTAAACGCGGCTTTGGAAGGCAGATCTCTATCCGTGAATGGTGGTATTGGGAATGAACGATAATAATTGCTTGACCCCATAAAACTGGACTTATTTCAGGCCAGGCGCGTAAGCAGGGGTGGGATGGGGGTTAACCCCACTGCATTTGTTTTTATTTGTGTATTTTGGAGCAACCCCCCCCCCCTTTGAGCTGTTGATGTTGTTTTTTGTTTTTTGTTTAATTCAAAAAATAAATAAAAATAATAATGGATGACCTAAAAGAGATGACCTTAACCCCCCCCCCCTCCCGATCGGTCAAATTTTCAAAATTTTGGGACCCCCCAAAAAAAATATCCTCTTACAACCCCCCCCCCCCCCCCCGCTTATTCAGCGGTTGGCTGAGTCGTTGCGAAATTTTCGGCCCGATTTAAAAATGTTAACCCCCCTCCCCTTGAAAAAATCCTGCGTACGCTACTGTTTCAGGCTACAAACTAAAGTGAAGACTTGTTCATTTAATATCAGCAATCTTATAATGAAAACGTCTTGAACTGAAGTTCACAGTACTCTTCATTTGTTGCAACGACGGGATGGTTGCCGGGGCCGGGGGCGGGGGCGGCGTCACTCCCAACACGCGTCCAGAAAAAAAAACGTCGTAGGGTGTCTTTTTCAGGGTTACGGTGTTGTCGACGTTTTCCTTAATTTTTAGAGGGGTGTTTTTCAAGCACTGATCTCACAAAAAAATCAAAAGGGTGCTTTTTCAGATACTACATCAACAACCCACTATTTGTAATTGTCAAAAATATACTGATTGAATCTTTGTGCGGCACAAAACGTACGACCGTTCGGTAAAAGGGTCTTAGGTAATTGCAACCACTTAAGTAGATTCGACAACTAATGGTCGTTATTTTCCCATTAAAAGCCATTTTCAAGCCCTTTCGTTTTAAGGGAAATTCTAAATTAATATTGTCTTTATAATGCCGTTGGAATTTAACCTTTTCTTTTTTTATGGGGCCTGCAAAATTTATGGGACATAGTACCTTTGACAAAGTTTTAATGCATGTAATGAAAACTAATCAAAGTAAAGTCGTTATACTTGGGCCATATCTATGCAGCACTAGACGAAATATAGTATAGACAGCATACACATTTTTTTGAGACAATAATGTACATTATTAATGATAATTTATACCGATTTATTTGTAAAAAGAAAGTAGAGGTGTGTGGTCGTGTATATATATTCTGATGTGATAATTATCTGTAGTGCATGGTACGATATTCATTGTAACATACTCAAAAGAGTGACGGGAATTCTTTAAGAGTGGGACAAAAATGTCCCCTGAAATTACTGTTCACCGTTTCATGATGTCTTTATATAAGTAAGTGCACATGATCTATATCGCATGTTTTGCAGGGGTTGATGTGCCCCTTAGTCGGTTCAGCTACTCATTCTGTCAATATAGTTATGAAAAGAATAAAAATGTTTGTAAAATCACGTTACAAAATAGTTGTTGAAAATAATTTGTAACATATTCCAAAGTTCCATACATTATGTATTTCTACGACTATAAAAATACATAGAAAATATTTCATATACAACATGTAATTTGTACATAATATGAATAGCAATAATTTGCAATACTGTTTCTCGTAGGTGTCGTATTGCTCTGCATCCATTTTATGATTATTGAAAAATGTAAATCTTCCCCCTTTTCTCTATATCCAAAATGAACGGGCGATTTCGCTGTCCGGGGGGGGGGGGGGGGGAGATGTTAATTGAACAATGCACACACACAAATTCAGGCATAATATAGTCACATTTTCAACTTTAGCCAATGATGTAAATGTAAATATTATTTATACTTTATTTTCATTTCATTTAATTCAATATAATTCATTTTTAGGACTCGAGTGTGGAAAAATTAATATGCTGCGGGTTACATTGATGACATTGTGTTTTAAATTCTCTGATTACAGTGATTAAAAGTTTGTGATTAGGGGTTTTCAACTATTTCCCCGAGCTAGTATGGGCAGAATCAGCAATGAAAGCAACACATACTGGGCAGAAAATATATGTTTTTTTTAATACTTAATTGATTGTCTTGATTGTTATGTTTTAGGTATTTTGTTTGCTCGTCATATACTGTCGACTCATATATTTCATTGATGTAAGCTGGCAAAGAATATTTAACTTATATTCAAGTCCAGTTCATAGACTACTGTGCCTGTAATATACTCAAGTCAACAATAATGTATAGGACAGGGTATAAACAATAACACGCAGTTTTTTGGTCTGCCTAAAGAGTATATGAAGTGTATAATAAAAACCATAGAATTGAGAAGAAATGATTTTTCTACTCCGGTTATTGTTATCTTTTTATGATGAAATAATTTTATTTTTATACTTGAATGCCTCATTGTAATCAGTGGCGTAGCTACAGGTGGCATGGAAAATGTGCCCCAACCTCTGCCCATTGAGTGGTGAAAAAAAATGAAGAGAGAGAGAGAAAGAGAGAGAGAGAGAGAGAGAGAGAGGGGGGTGATCGAGATAGCTAAACGCCTGTACAAACCCCACTCCTCCCTCTATCAATCAGTAGCCATGTGAACTCCCATCTCATTTTCCGAGTAAGACCGATGCGCCTAAATCCGTCCAGTGCCTCATCCTACACCAATGGGTGTTATAGAAGAACAACATATGATGTACATAATATAGCAGCGTGTTCGAAAGAAATGATGACTACTGTTTGTGCCCCCCCCCACCCTCTACCCAGGGGCGTCGATAAACCTTATTCAGTGTTGGGGGGGGGGCAGGAGCGGATCCAGCCGGCGGCAGGGGAGGGGCCCAATTCGTGAGAAAATATTTAGCGGTCGATAATTCGCTCAGTAGAAGGGGGGGGATGAGCATTAATTTTTTTGTTGGAACTCGAAAACTAAAAAAATCGCCCCCCCCCTTGATCACCAGGGGAGGGGCCCATCTCCAAAAAAAGGTAAAAATAACGTGTTTTTACACGTTTTTTTCCTCAGGGAAGGGGGCCCGCCCCCTTGATCTGCCACTGGGGGGGGGGTGTAGAGGCCACCGATCACCGACAAAACTAGCCACCAATATTACCGACAACCATCAATGCCAATTAATGTCCCACTTTAAACTTCTGCATTGATATAGTACACAGGGATCGAGCAAGAATACCGACACAGCTGACCCGACACAGCAGCAAGGCGACTCCACCCAACAACCCTTTCTCTCTCTCTTTTTCCCCTTACCCCCCTCTCTCTCTCTCTCTCTCTCTCTCCTCTCTTTCACCCACCCCCCCCCCCCGTTTCTTTTGTTTCCCTTTTCTCTTTTTTTTCCTTCCCTTTCTTTCCTTTTCTCCTTTTCTTTTTTTTTCCTTCCTTTTTTCCCTTTTTTTCCCTCTCCTTCCTCTCTTTTTCTTCTCTTCTCTTTCCTTTCTTTTAATTTTCTTTTTTTCTTTTCGTTCAGTCCTTTCCTTCTCATTTTTCCCTCCCCCTTTCTCATGTTTCCCGACGGCAGCGCAATTTTGCCGACAATATCCTGACAGGTAGGGGTGTCGCATCCCCTATCCCCCCCCCCCTTTAGCGACGCCCATGCCTCTACCCCATTTCTCTTCGATATCGGAACAACTCAATCAATTTCCTAGATCAAATGGGGGAGGGTAAAGGCGACAAATCAAATTTGCGTAACATATGTTTCAATAAGCCAACGAATATATATATATATATATATATATATATACTAAAAATGCCAGAATAAAAGACACTTGCATAGCCTGCCAAACAAAATTACGCTCATTCATTCCACATTGCGGCCATAGTGAAGAAGAATGAAATATTGAGAGAATGATGGAGCGCGTAGCCATATCAAAGGTCCCCGTTGCTGCCCTATTTTCTTTCTCTCTCTCTCTCTCTCTCTCTCTTTTCTTCCTTTTTTTTTTTCAAAGGGAAGACAGCAATGGGGAACTTTGATTGTGCTACGTACTTTTAATATCCTTTCATTTTCTTATAGTATAGGCAACAATTATAATTCGGTAGTTATAGGAGAGGACTGCAACTTTTAAACCGTCTTCCCTGAGCCTTTCTCTAATCGCAGTCGGGTAAATGAAACGAGAACAAGCATCAAACGTTATGTTATTTCTGTCTGTGAGTTTATAACTAAATTACATTTTGATTTGATTTGATTAGATATGATTTGATTCTATTTGATTTGATTAGTCCATACTTACTTGAAATTGGGGGACAAAATACAAAGGGGAAAATATAAATCAAACACAAGAAAATAAAAAATGTACAGGATCGATGGCCATGAAAGCTCGAGAGCTACAATGATTTTTTTTTTTTTTTTTAAGTTCACTTTGTCCATGTATAGCTTAATTATCCTCATTCAGAGCTTTCTCCCAAGCTTTCTACATCAACATCATTTTCATTCTCCACCTCCAGTCAAAACTCTTCTTCGGACTCCTTTAGGAGGAAAAGAATCCAAGAATGTATAGTGGGGCCCCCTCCGCATCCGATATCCCTAGATCCTCGACCTCGGTTCATTCGCTCAATTTATCAGCCGAGTCGTATTTTACCCGTGTGGGGACCGCTGCAGAGGCCATGGCTACGAAAGTGTTGGCCGAAGCTCTGGGCAGCATGAAAGGCCGAATTGGCTTCAACAATAAACAAATCCTTGGGCTTGGCGTTGTCAGAGAGCAATTAGTATCGCAGCTGCCGTGAAACGTCATTAATAATCAGATTGGAAGTATTTGTAAGTATGAAATGTATTTGCCTGCGATGTTTATACACCTTACTTGAGTCTCATTCGTGTTTATTGTGAATAAAATCGAACACGATAATTGTATTGACGAATTTCAAGTCTGCAGTGCAGTGTGGTTTTCTCGTACAGCACAGCCTGCAGTGCAGTGCCAGTGCCAGTGCTTTAAGCTTTGTGTGTAACGGACTGCGCCTACCGATCGAGTGGGATGGGTCCTGCGTCGACAAACTGGACAGCTGATCTTTGTTATTGTTTTGATATTAATGAAGTATTGTTGTTGGTGGTGATGGGTGATGATATTGATGATGATTTTTGTTGTTGCTGTCTTAATTTTTTCTTCAATGTTTTGTTTTACTTTACTTACTTACTTTACTTTAAAACACGATGTTGTAGGTCTAAGCCTGTTCATCGATCCAGGATTCTTCCGTGATTACTGCTATTTTGTGGAGGGAGGAGGTTGTGTAATAACATGAGACAATAGACAACACCTAGACCGGCTCATACAGAAGGCTTACTGGTACACTCTTTGACCAGTGACTATCAAGTCTATTCTTAAAAGAGTTTACCGACCCAGCTGCCACAACGTTTTCTGGGAGACCGTTCCACAGTTCCACGACTCTATTGCTAAAAAAGTATTTTCTTATATCTAGCCTTGAATATTTCTTTTCAAGTTTTCTAGAGTGACCTCGAGTTCGATCTTCTGTACTCATCTTAAAGGGCATCTCTTGCACAGTGTACAAGCCATTCACGTACTTATACACATCGATCATGTCCCCCCTTTTACGCCTGTGAACAAGAGTTGGTAGTTTGAGTTTGGTCAAGCGCTCCTGGTATGTTAAATTTCTAAGGCCAGGAATAATCTTTGTTGCACGTCTTTGTACGCTCTCCAACATTCTCTGTTCTCCTAATCTGTATGGGGACCATGCGGCTTGTCCATATTCTAAAATGGGCCTAACGAGGCCTTTAAACAAAAACGGCATAGTATCAGTATTGAGGTACATAAATGTCCTACGGATAACTCCAAGTACTCGATTCGCTTTGAGAACTGTTTGGGAAATGTGATCTTTAAATGATAGTTGTGAATCTACTAGGACACCTAGGTCCTTTTCTACTTTTGTAACAGATAGTGTTACAGAGTCTGTCCCCTTTTTCATACAATAGTCTGTAGAGGCTTCTGCCGGTAACTTCCCAAGCCTTAAAACAGTACACTTATCAGGATGAAAGCAAAGCTGCCATTTCTCAGCCCATTCTTCCATACGTGACAGATCCTCTTGAAGTTGCTTTCTTAAATCTGCAGTATCAGCACGGACATACAACTTTGTGTCGTCTGCAAACATCGAAATATTTGAGTTGACAACTTTTGGAAGGTCATTGACAAATAGCAAAAATAAACATGGACCCAACACACTGCCCTGCGGCACTCCACTCAGGACTTTGCCCCACTTAGACTGCTTGCCTCTGACCACTACTCTTTGCTGCCGTCCACTCAGAAAAGACTCTAACCATGCAAGTACATTCCCACGAACTCCATACAATTCTAATTTGAGAAGCAGTCGGTGGTGAGGCACCGTATCGAACGCCTTCATGAAGTCCAAATATATGGCATCTACTGTGCCTCCATCATCCAAAATCTGTGTCCACTGGTCCAACACTTCTAAAAGATTGGTGATGCAAGACCGACCAACTACAAACCCATGCTGGTGAACTGAAATCAAATCATTCGTCATAAGATGGTCAAGCAATTGCTTACGCACAAGATTCTCCATCATTTTACAAATAATGCTTGTTAGACTAACTGGCCTATAATTTTTACTATCACTTTTGTTACCTTTCTTGAAAATCGGGGTAACATTTGCAGATTTCCAGTCCTGGGGTAACTGTTTACTTTCAAGACTCTTTTGGAACAGCAAAGAAATCGGTAGAGCTAACACATCTGCTAGTTCTTTTAGTAGACGGGGATGTATTTTGTCAGGCCCCGGAGATTTATTAGGCTTAAGTCTACGCAGTAATTCAAACACATCTCCTGACGTAATCTGTATGTCGTCTAGTGGAGTGTCAAATTCAACATCTAAAGGGAGAGGAATATCTTGTAAATCTTCCTGGGTGAAAACTGAAGAGAAGAAATCTTGCAAAACCTCAGCCTTCTCCTGATCCGTTTCTGTTTTACTCCCATCAGGTTTGGTTAAATTACAGACACTTTCCCGAGTTGTTATTTTTGAGTTTACATATGACCAGAAGGCTCTTGCATTCTTCTTAACTCCTGAGGCTATATATTTCTCATATGAACTCACCGCCTTCCTACACTGCCACCTTGCTTGGTTGCTGGATCTACTATAACAACGTCTTTGCTGTTCAATTTCTGCACTAGAATACTTTTCCCGATTTTTTTCGCTTTTCATCTCTTGCCACTTTCTGAAATGTCTATGTTTTTCTCTAACCACTTCCAGAGTCTCTCTGTTCATCCAATGTTTTTTCCTCTGACTTACGTTTAGTGTTTTCTTTGGTGTATAACGATTAAAGATGTCTAACAGTGTAGTTTTGAAGAAAGACCATGATTTTTCCATGGACATCTCCCAAAATTCATTATTCCAATCAATTTCCATAATCTTATCATACATTGCATCATAGTCTGCTTTATCATAAATGTATCTTGTTTCTCCACTTAAACCAGTAACTTTGCATTTGTCCCAAAAAGTAATATAGACTAGACTCTATGTGCAACTTTTTCTGTTTAAAACTTTAAAATTAAAGTTAAATCTAACCTTAGGTTAGGGCTTAGGCTGCCTTAAGCCTTAACAAAGAACTAATCTAAAAAATCAGACAAATCAGAGACACAGACAGGTGAGAGTTTAAAGGAGAACTAACCCCAAAGAATATGTAGAGTCTATATAGGTATTCTGAAAAACGGAATGAATTCATGCATTTTGATTAGGATGTTCCGGTACAATATATATTTCAAATGTGTATGAGAGAGATATGTAAATAAAGATTTCTTGGCATGATGTAATGCCTGTTAGCATGACTTGGGCGCAGCCATTTTCTTGAAAATGTGACGTACCAGGCTGATTTGTACATATTATTATGCACCAAGCTTTAATTGGAAAGACTTTTGAATTCAAACACAAAACCTTTACTTTTTAATTAGGGAAAATCACAGCCAAAATAAGCCAAGAAGGTAATAATTACATGTGGTGAAAAATAGATAATAGGGTAACAATTGTAACTCATTTATTTAAAAAGACTAAAATACTAAAATACTAAGAATGATGGGGGGGGGGGAGATAAACTATATTTTTTCTTAGGAAAAAGTCACGTACAGTAATTGATGTATTTTCAAATTTATTCAAAATGTATATATGATTATCTTAAGGTATTCTATTCACATTTTATATATCAATAGAATGCAAAATGCATTACCGGTATATGTTATAGCTATGTCGGACAATATATGCAATTTGCATTCTCAGTATTAAATTTGTAATAGGGGTGTTGGTCAAAGAATTAGATAAAATAATTAGTACCAATGTACTTTAAACAAAGACATAACATTAATATATAGTGTTTACACCTTGAAATTGGCCTACTATTACTGATTGCCTAACTATCTACATGTACATGACATTTTCTTCTAGATATACTAATTCAACATGATGGTGAGAGGACCAACTAGAAAGAGAACCCGCAGATTCAGCTGTGTTGATCCAATGAACCAGGAGGCGAGACAAGCTGTTGCCGTTGGTAACGTAAAACGCGTC
The DNA here is from genome assembly GCF_000002235.5 of Strongylocentrotus purpuratus. Lineage (NCBI taxonomy): Eukaryota > Metazoa > Echinodermata > Echinoidea > Camarodonta > Strongylocentrotidae > Strongylocentrotus > Strongylocentrotus purpuratus. The sequence goes on along the minus strand of NW_022145615.1, from coordinate 18,327,344 downwards.
AAAGAGCTTCTATTGATCGGGTTGTCTCCCAATGAGGCTGACTGTAATGGCTGGACTCTTCTTCATCTTGCATCATCAAGAGGAAGGGAGAGGGTTCTCAGGGAACTCCTTGAACATCAAGGTAGGAATTTTGCCATCCTGTATCCTAATTCATGTAATAATTACATTTGCTTATATAGTGCCTAACACTTAGTTTATCAGAATTTTTAAAGCGCTCTACAATAATGCAGCATAATTACCATGGCTTTAGTAGTGCAGCTGTTACGGGTGTTGCGTTACAAGGAATAAATTCCTACTAGGTACCCATTTACTTCACCTGGGTGGAGTGTGGCAAATGTAGATCAATGTCTTGCCAAAGGACATTAGTGCCGCGATGGGACTCAACTACAGACCTTGTGATCGACAGTCCGGCAACATATCCACTCCTGAAAGTGTGACCCAAGCTTATTCTTATCTTCATCACCTTTTCATTCCGTCCTTCTTTTTCATAGATTTCACTCTGCTTTTCTAATTTTTTAAGGCTTTTTTGTCTATATTAATATATATTTGTATATCCGATTGCTTTTCCTAATTCTATCATTTATTTTGCCATTTCGACACTACCTACAATAATAAGAGGACCAAGATTTTGTGATATAAACCCCTTAGGCCCAACAAAAATCATCGGTTCTTGAACCTGCCCATAAGTATGCTGCATATATGTAAAATGCATTATCTTTTACAGAATATGAAAAAAATATTACAAAAGTGAAAAAAATAAGTGAAATCGTTGTCATGGAGATTCCTTTAAAAGGGGTGTTTTTCAAGCACTGATTGCACAAAAACACAAGAGCAATGTAATAGTGGAATAAATGTTTATTGACTGTCACCTGTGCAGAAGAGGTTACACAGAATTTATTTATAGACTTATTTGATATTGTTCAGTCTGTATAGAAGACTTATGGAACGTATTTGCCCTCTTTTTCTTTGTTAACCTCCCACTCAGGCTCTCCATGTGCTAGAGATGGGATAGGAGGATTCACCTGTCTGCACTACGCAGCCATGCATGGAAGAACCCGTCTAGCTCAGCTTCTACTAGAATACGACAAAGACAACAAGTATGACCTGGTCAACTCACCCAGCTCCGATGGCTGGACACCTCTCCATGTAGCAGCTCACTACGGTAGGGAGTCCTTCGTCAGGATGCTCCTGCAGCAAGGAGCGAGAGTGGACGCTCTGAGCACCAAGGGTACAAGCCCCCTGCAGCTTGCCATCATCAGGGAAAAGGTTCCCTGCGTCAAGCTGCTCTTGGCGTATGCTTCAGACATTGATATCCAGAGCGGTTTCCCTCTGAGGTATACCATCTTGAAAGGAAATATGTTTTTAGCCAGACTGCTCCTGCTGAACGGTGCTAGCCCTAACCTCGGTAGGTCTGAAGATGGACAGACACCCTTACACCTATCAGCGATGAAAGACGATACAGCTTGTTGTGTATTGCTGTGTAGGTTTGGTGCTGATAGCCATGCTGTCAATGATGATGGAAAGACTCCTCTTGAAATGTACAAGTCTTTGAATGAAGGAGACACCGGTGCTAGTTTGTCAGTTCTTACCGTGCCATCAAGTAAGTTCTATCATGAGGTATAGAAACATCTACATGTACCTGTATTTGTCTGAGAAAATTGATTTAAAATGTATACGTTTATGGATGAATGTATGCCTCCTCTTCCCCCTCCCCATTGAATGGCAAAAATTGAGGTAAAGAAAAAAAGGGGGAACAGTAGGGCTATTTGAACCCCTTCCCTTTGTGTAATATTTTTGTTTTCTTGCATTTTGCGAACATAACAAATTAACAGTGCCCCTATTCCAACATTGCAAGTACCCTCCCCTCAATTGCTGGACCCAACCACTATGCCACTATTCTACTGAAAATTAAACCCGACGCTAGGCTCAAGCTCTTGATCGAAATGTGACATAACAAAGGAAATTAGTCTTGAGTTCTACGCTTTTCTTTGCTTAATGTAATTGTAGACCCCAGGGTTGGATTTTGATTGATTCGTAGAAAACAAGGGGACTTGGGAATATGTTAAGTGACGGGGTAAAGGCAATATTATTATGCAACAATATCTGTGATCCTTAAACAGTTGAATTTTTATTACGGACTGTATGAATAAAGCAATAGTATTGTACAGTGTGTACACTGTATATACATGTATATCTATTTCATGTCTTCTAAAATACATGTATCTCAATCTTTGGTTGTATTTCAACTGAAGAAATTGTGTTGTAAACTACAGTAGAGACCATTTAAATGTTACATTTGATTGATGTTACACTCTGTTTGTGTATTCTATTATTTTTCTGGAAGTTTATCAAATTATTATCATTTTTGTTTTCTTACCTTTCCAGGAACTCCTAGAACTCTTCAGGATCATTGTCGTTTGGTTATCCGCCATAGACTTGGTCAGAAAGGACTACACCATATCAATCTCTTACCCATTGCCAACATTGTGAAAGACTATGTGAGATACAAAGACCATTACTGATGCCCGGGACATTGCAAAGCATTGTTGAAGACTTAAGAAGCTATTGCCACCTGCCATATCATCATTTGTATGACTATTTATTGGAATGCAATGTGGAACTGGACTGGACTGGACTTCCTGCTTCAGTTGCTAATCATTTGGTCTTGGGGAGGCCCTCATAGGGTGGATTGCGTAGGAAGAGGATGAGAGTGGCTCTGAAGAAGAGGAAGAAGAAAATTGGCTATGAAGCCCATTTGTGTGGTCTTCAATGATCAGGCCTTGACATACATGTAGTCCAGATTCTGTCTTGTTTTTTTTTTTTTCCTTCTCAATCACCTATATAGCGGTGCCTCCACTCATCGCACCATCCCCCAACTGTCGAGAAAAAGGAGAGGCAAGGACCGGTTCAGCGTTAAGGTTGTGTTATTTTCTCAGTGGATTGGGCGTGTGACACAGAAACAGTCGTGGCAGTTGAGTACTAGCCTTGACAGTGCTCATGAACTTGGGAATTCCATGCTGAATAACTGGTGTGCCAGGTGTGGAGATGCAGCATTCTTGAAAACCGGAGTTATTTCCTAAAAAAAACGATCCCAAATGCTCGTTCAGATATGGCAAGGTTAACTGCCGCCAAAAGAAAGCCCCTCCACAGTCATCTGTGTAAATGAAGGGCATCTGCATGCAACAAAGGTCCCACATGTATTCACTAAGCTCTGTATTATAAGATTATATCAAGTTTATTATATGAAATGTATCACACTTCACGTCATCATAATAAAACCCTCACGGTTTTGCCACGTCATAGCTGATCAAGCCTTTAGTATGATTGCTTGGACCCCCCCCCCCACAAAAAAAGTGCATGTTTAAGCAATATTATGCGTTTCAACAGAATGTCCACAGACCTACTTAAGACTTATAACTGACGATTGAGAACATATGGCCTTCAACAGGCATCCTAGGACAGCTAGCATGAGATAAATCCAGCAAACGGAGATATTTGTATAATATTGGGTGGCTTTGAGTGTGATACAAGAAAATATTGCTTGAGCTATGTCAATATTGAACGAATCAGAAGAGTTCAATATTGTCATAGCGAGAGCAATATATTATTGTATCACACAAAAACAAAGCCATATAATATTATTATTATCTATATCAAGCTGACTAGCGAAGTAACAAAATTTGACTTACCTCAGTAAATATGGCTTTGTTTTTGTGTGATATCGATCCTGTTGCCAACTCATTTACCCTGTACAGATTATTTTAATCCTTCAATGAAAAGTGTCCAAAAAATTAATTTTGCATTGAAATGGAAAGAAAAGGATAATATTAGTATGAAGTGAATTTCAACAAAGTCTTTGGTAGATTATCTTTGTCATGAATATTGAAGGAGGAAGATGAAACCTAGCATTCCATAGAAGTGTGAACTAAAATTCTAGTTTAGTCTGGGCTTAGTCCCAGCTTAACTTATGAGAATACCACCCATTGGGTTTATCTGTCACAAACATGAGGAATATCTGTCATTGAATGATTAAAGGAATGAACTAATAAATGTCGGTAAAGCAGTAATTTTAAATCTTTTAACCTGTTGTATGCTAAACCCAAAATAAATCTGGCAGAAGTGTGTAGAAATGTGGTTGTTATGAAAAAAATTATATTGTGTCAATTAGTCAATTTGAGTTTTTGTTTTTGTATAAACTACTGCAGCAAAAATGAAATGAGATATTCGTAGTCCACTACAAAGTAACATTTTATACCAAAATTACACAGTTTTTTTTTATTAAGCTTCAACAATGTTATCGAGTCACTTTTACTTAATTATTCTATACACTGGTATAGATTGATCTTGCACTGGAAACAGTTAAATAATCTTGTAGCCTTTGGTATATATATCCCATGATAAGTATAATGTTGCACCAGGACATTATGGCCCATATTCTGAAGTCATGTCTTACTCCTGTGTGTGGCATGTAAAAGTGACAGGCACATATCAACTTTTTAATATTTTTTTTAAAGAGCTTGGTTTGAGGCTTGTGATTGTAATACTTGTTAAAGGTTATCTGAGGTCCTATTCAATATTATCACCATTCCAAAGTAAGTGATACAAATACCATGTTTGTTTTAAAGTGTGTATGATTTCTGGGGGGTGTTTCACAAAGATCCCAAGTCGAACTTAACTCCAACTTGGACTTAAATATTATGGAGAGCCATTTGGACTTAAATATTATGGAGAGCCATTTGTAGCCTTACAATAAAATATATTCAAAAGCAAAAATTCAAGTTTTTTTAGACTTCATAAATTCCACATCAAGAAATCTCCTTGATAATATAAAATATGAATGATTTGAATCAACATTTTATGCCTTTTATAATAACTTTTTAACAAATATTTTCAAAGATGCTAAAAGCTTTCCATAATTGCTATGTCCATTTTAGAGATAAGTTCAACTTAGGATCTTTGTGAAACACCCCCCCCCCCCCTGGACTAAATGGACTACTATCCAACGGCTACTTAACCTAAAAACTACCGCCATCCCCCTTTCCCTTTGAACAGTTTCAAATTGACAACTTGCCCTGAGGGAAACTACCCCTGGAAAACTTCCTATTAAAGGGAAAGACCCATTTTGGAAACCCCCCTCTCAAAAAATGAAATGGAAACTCTTATTACCAATCATGTGAAAGAATATTTTTTGACTAATACGTGATGATACAAATTTTGCAGGGAAACCGCCTACTAATTGATATATTTGGTAAATTATTATATCTATCAGGACCGGATAGATATCGATATGTGTCGCGTAGTCCTATTCATATTTCTGTGTACAGTAATAGTAATACAGAAGGCATTGCTTGCGGGAGTGCAAAATCGACTTGCGCCAAAGTGATGCCTACAGCATGTATTATTTTGGGATTAGCGGAGTGAGAGAATGAATTGCATATGCTTTTTGTAGAAGCAAAGTCACACACGCACACAGACACGCGCATACATGTTCATTGATATTTGATATGTGTGGTATGAGTAACTTGTTAAGGGATGTTATTTGGATCTGCAAAGACCGAATTAATACCCAAATCCCAATTGTTTTATTTAAACATCACATAAGCAACTTTGCCGCAAGTCAATTTTTGCACCCTCGCAAATAATGCCTCCTGTTCATCCAAGCGTGAACACATACCACACAAAAATGATACCAAATGATTTGGGATAAAACACTCTGTCATAAGATGTATACTAATTTACTGTTCATAGATCATTTTTAAAATGATTGGCAATTTTCTAGGTGTAAACTTTTTTTTGACTCAAACTGTATACAGTAATATTTATAAAATTGGAACTGGGTGGTCTCTGTATGAAGCCTATGGGATTGAGAATTCAGTATTCAATGGGTCAATATATTGATATGTTACATGTGTGTGTGTGTGTCTGTCTGTCTGTCTGTGTGTATCACATAATATGTATACTGCCACTTCATAGATGATGAAAATGACTTCAGGAAAGATGACGCTGGTCAACTAAGAGATAAGACACCATTGAATGTTGATAGTTTCTATGTCTTATAGTACAGGAAATACCATCTCTTATAATTATATCACATTCACACTGTTTCTCATAATAGAGCTCAACATTATACATGGACATGTAATAAAGAGTTGGTAATATAATTTATACAAGAATGAATTTTCTAATATTGAAATTGTAATTGATCAGATCATTTTTATTAAAATTGCTCTGTGAGAAAGAAAGTGAGAATTATGTGTTTTTCTTTTCATAGGAATTATCTTCTTGACACATAAACTATAAAAAAAAACATAGAGATGATACCCCATTAGTCCTTTGCCCAATTCGTCCTGACATCTGCCATCTACTGATTTCGTATGGTGGGGGTGGGGGGGGGGGGGGTCGACACATATCTCATCAAGGCCAGTGAAGTACATGTTTGGCCCCACTTGATCAACTTTCAATACAGATGGACATAGTTACAATTGTTTCACAGGATCAAAGTGTGCATACAGTTGAGTTTTTTCTTTGTGAACTTGTGATAGTTCATCACCTATTAAAGATGTGCATGTGTGGGTTTTCATCAATTACTCCATTTCAATTTTAAAAAATTGTCCTCAAAATAGCATCTGAGAGTATTTTCCACTATATACAGTGATACATGAGAAAAAACTGGAACCTGAAAATAAACGGATATTGTGAACAAAGTATGAGATGTATAAATGTGATATCTTGCTTTTCCGTAAAGTAATATGTTTTCAAATGATACAAAGATTGCAGTAATACATTCATTCTTCACCGAGCAACATTGTTTTGAAAATGGCGTGACAAAATCCATTTGTGCCTGATTTGGGCCCGTGAAACAGTGAACTGGTTGAAAACTTCACTTGAGTATCACACACGAACAAGAGGAAACAAACCGAATGAGAAGATTGGTTTTTACGTTCTTTCTTAATAACAAGGGCAGAATTATTGCCATTATCATTAATTAAAGGATGTTGGAGATCTTGTGAGGATAAAAAAAAAAATATTTTGTACTGAAAATTGGATCTTTTGGAGAATCTGGTGGAGATATAAATCCCGGATATAATATGTGACATTTAGTGAAAGATAAAGAGATTAAAAGAGAAATATAGTGGAGACCAAGCAAGACACAGAGTCGCATATACTCATTTAGAGAGTAGAGACAGAGTGAAATACAGACTGTATACAGCTGGACAGGAATAAGGAAAAAAAGACTATGATAAAGAAGAAAGAGACGGTGATCATGTATTTTGAAAATAAGCCTTCAATCGTTAATTGCCAAATTTCAAATACGCAAACGGCCCTCTTGCGCTGTAAACAAATCAATTTGAGCTCTATGACGTCATTCACCGCCATTATTCTGCCACTGTTCCAGAATCTCAGGGCATCGACAATAAATTAAAATTTTCGGGTCTAATTACCTTTGGATGGTTACAAGCTATTACACAATATTTCCATGATATTACACTACATTCCAGTGTGGTTATTGACGTCTAACTGAGCTAATTGTGTGCCGTAGCAACGTTTTAAGGTAGCTAAAATTTGATCGCAAGTGGCCGAACAGACAAAAAGATGTCTTCAGCGGAGGAAACACAGTCCACTCCCGCCGAAGCCCCGGCAACGGAAGTACAAGCTCCCGCTGAAATCGAAGAGAGCATGGATACCTCTCCCGTACCCGTACCTGTACCTGCGACTGCCGAAACAACGGAGGAGTCGACTCCTGATCCTGCGCCTGCACAAACATCTGAAAAGCCGCCCGCTGTTGAAACAAAAGCACAGCCAGCAGTGACAGAACCTAGCCAAACTATTCCAAAAACAGACTCTGGAAAATTCATTAGGCCAGCTAAACCACTTATCAAGCCGCCTGTTCCAAAGACGATTCAGACAGACAGACCATCAAAACAGGTTAGTTTTCAGGACACATTCTCAGAATCTCAGCCTCACATGTTTGATGCATGTTGTTATTAATTAATTGTTATGAACATCTATTATCTAACTAAGTCTAAAATGTTTATAATAAGTACACATCGCTTGTGCATCTGAAGCCGGCAAGTCTGGCTATTAAACATTTAACATAACAGTAACACCAGCACTAAACTAAATGTGTCAAAATTCAAATTAATAAAATTTTACTTTAGTTTTTTTTAAATTTCAATTTAATCAATGTTTAGTCAGTACCGGTACATCAACATGTACGACATAGAACTTTACGCATTGAGCGCTGTACAGTGAGATTATCTGAGATGATGCGCTCTCATTGGCCAATCCGCTCGAGCGGTTTTGAATTTAGTGAGAGAGGGCTCACTTAATTTAAAGCAGAGAGCACAAATGACAATGCCAATATTACATAACACACTGACATGTCAACAGGTGACGCACTTCACAAATAACTGACGCACACTTGGCATATTATTAGATACACACTTGAAATTTTTCAAACTTAAAAGGATTGGGTATCTTTGCCTCAGGTTCTAAATAAAATCCTGGATTTAGCTCATGCCGCAATCATAATTATAAATCTTTGGGTCAGAAATGAATCCCATGTCTTTTACAAGCCAATCACATGTTTGATTATCAAGATATTTATGATTGGAATTTGAAATGTAAAACAAACGTTTTCCCTACGGTTTTTATACTACACTACAGTCTCCTGGGGAAAATGAGTACCATACGGTATGGTAAAACCAGTCACTCAAAGAATTTTACTTTTTTGAAGCACTTCATGATCATTTCGAAGCGCATTTTTTTGTAGGGCTTCAATATTCTTTACCTTTACCCGATATTCTGGAAGAATGCTCTGTTCTCAGCAGTCGGGCTTCCAGTTTTGTTTCATTTTCTTCCTTCTCGTAGTTGGGTGTCTTCATCTTGGTAAGTTTGTCTGGCTCAGTTCTGCATCGGTTATTCTACTCATACATGTATGGGAAGCAGAAATGCTTGTCCTTCCATACTCGATCCAGTCTGGCTTTAAAGGCATTCACCATGGTAGCAGTGACTACCTCTTCAGGAAGTGTGTTCCAGTCATTGATGACTCATTGGCTGAATGCATCTTGCCTAATCTTCGTTCAGCATCTTTGTTTTACGATCTTTAGCTTGTGACCTCTTCAGTGAAAAAAATACACATGGGCTCGGGGCGAATTAGCCCCCGAAATGCCCAAAAGAGCCCCCGAAAATTTGCATAGAGTTCAATGCAAAACAAATTATAGAGTGTTATTTTTATGCCAGCAAGCTTGAAAAGTAGCCCCCGAAATTTTTAAAGTATTTTTTTCCCTGGACCTCTTGTGTTGCTAGTCGAGTGTTCAAAGAAGGTATCAACTGGGATGCGTTCAAGTCCATGGATGATATTACACTACATGTATATCTCAGACACTGATAACGAAGGCCCAGTGAAAAAAATACACGGGGGCTAGGGGCGAATTAGCCCATGAAATGCCAAAAATAGCCCCCGAAAGTCAGAAAAGAGCCCCTGTAAATTTGCATAGAGTTCAATGCAATACAAATTTTAGAATGTTATTTCCATGCAGGCAAGCTTGAAAAGTAGCCCCCGAAAAATAAATATTAATTTTTTCCCTGCGAAGGCCATGCATCTCAGATTTATAAAACTGGAAAACATTGTTAAATATGCCTTTAATACTAGTTCATACATGTGTACATGTAAAAAAAAAATTATCACATAACTGACAAACCCTACAGTATGACTTACTTCTGTTTTTTGTACTTATCACTTCCTTGTTTTTTACTCAACTTGTATCTTCCTTGTAGTCCATAGAGCAAATGGAAGAGGCCAAGCTAAAAGCAAAGTTTGGAGGTCTATCTAAGCCAGGAGGATCACAATTTCTACAAAAGAGGCTGAACAAAAATGTAAGTAGATAGAGAGATTACCGGTAACACTATTTTTAAAGCGTTATAATTTTGTAAAATGTTTCTGAGATTTGTCCTCTTCATAAAGGTACTTGCTATGGAGACAGGAGTCTGTACATAATATGTTTGGTTTTACAGTATACATGTACATGTAGTAGACTAGTCTAAAAAGTCGGTTCCAAACATGACATTTGTCCCTGTCTGTGAAAAAGGGGAAATGACTCAGATGAGGTTATATTTTTGATTCCATGACATTTGCTCCGGCGACAATTGCTCCGCTGTAAATTTCATACACTAATCGAATGGCTAACTTCAACCCTGGATTCAACACTATACCCTACCCTAAACCTAACCCTAAACCTAACATAAAACCCTATTGAAACCCTAACCCTAACCCTACATCTTAGACGAAATAAAGCCCGGAGCAATTGTCGCAGGAGCAAATGTCGTGTCACCATATTTTTACCACCATCTCAGCGATCCACACCACCCCCCCCCCCCCAACAGATTTGTGTAAATTCAACATTTACTTCTTAAATCTTTCCTTTTGTTTTCCTTTCAACTGTTTTCTACGTTCTCCTGTCTTTTCTTTCAATCCCTACTCATGATTCTTCCCTAAGTACTCTCTTTCATGGCTGCATTGTTAACCTTTTTGTGCATTCTCTCCCTCCCCTTGTCATGCACCAATTTACCCTTATAGATTGTATTTCTACTAATCTCTCAAGGACCCAATCACTTGTTTGAATTTCATCACTCTTTTTGTCTCCTTCGCTACCCCCCCCCTCATCCTGTTCCTCACTCTTTTTGTCTCCTTTGCTACACCCCCCCCCCCCTATCTTGTTCATCACTCTTTTTGTCTCCTTCGCTACCCCCCCCCCCCCTCATCCTGTCCCTCACTCTTTTTGTCTCCTTCGCTACCCCCCCCCCTCATCCTGTTCCTCACTCTTTTTGTCTCCTTCGCTACCCCCCCCCTCATCCTGTTCCTCACTCTTTTTGTCTCCTTCGCTACCCCCCCCCCCTCATCCTGTTCCTCACTCTTTTTGTCTCCTTCGCTACCCCCCCCCCCCTCATCCTGTTCCTCACTCTTTTTGTCTCCTTCGCTACCCCCCCCCCCCCCCTCATCCTATTCCTCACTCTTTTTGTCTCCTTTGCTACCCCCACCCTTATTTTTGCTGATTCCTAATAATAATAATAACAATTAATAACAATAATAATAATAATGATAATAATAATAAATATACCATACTATATTATATCACAAGTATGTCATGTGCTGTAACCGAGAGAAGGAACAAAAAGAAAAGAGTGAGATAGACTCAAGCTTACTCTATCCTCCATTCCTTTCCTCTTTTCTTTGATTCTACTACGATCACCAGCAAATGAAGTACTTTGACTCTGGCGACTACAACATGGCAAAGCAGCAAAGCAAGCATAAGATGCGTCCGTTGAGCGGTAAGCCGGGCGGAGGAATCCCTCCTGCTCCCAAGCCTACCGGTGAGGCTATCCCAACGCCCGACTCTATCCATCACAGAAAGCAGTCGTCAGAGATCAGCAAGTTAGCCGTCTAACAGGGGAAGATGCAATCGAAACACACCCCCAAGTTCATGTATCACGTTGGGAGCTATCACCAATGTAAAAAGATGTGAGATAGAGAGAGCAAGTATATCACTCTAGGATTATTTCATAATCAGACGGACAGAATTGTTTGTATATAGAATTAAAAATGGAATAGCTTCATGTAGATATGGCTTATCAAAGACATCAGTCCTAAAGCTAATGATTTTGTAAACCTGTGCCCTTGTACTGAAGGATTAATTTCTAACTTACATCTTATATGTGTTTAATGACCACCCACCTAACCTAAAGGTACAAATTCCCTCATATACATAGTACATCAGCACATAGTTTCAAGGAATTTTCTGATTTTCTCCTCTGATGGAATTTAGGCTTTAAAGTAGTTGCTAATTATTAAATTTACTAGTAAATTATCAGGTAAAGAGAGCTTTACATTGCATTTTGCCTTACATTATATGAAGTGTTGGTAAAATGGTTGTACTGGTGTCATTCTGTAATGTTTCACAATATGGTGAAGGAAAATTCCTTCCGGTTTTTGTAATACCCTCGGTACATATTATTAACCCAAGTACTTCTAAGGTGCATTAGTACATTAGATTACCAAAGTGCTAGTGTTGTACTCACTCGTAGTTCAGGTTACTGGTTCCAAACAACTGAGCCTGGGCATGACGTCCACTGCGAAATCATTCAAGCAATGGGCTGGAGCAGGGCAAATTCAGTGTTTGGGCCGGGCTGGTGTGATCACTTCACCATTGTTTGGAACCAGGGACCTTGACAACTTGGCGAGTATGACGTCACACTATGGAACTCTTATTTCACAAGCACCTCGGAGGAGCTGGTGTGATGATTAAATCAAACTCTGTGTGTAAGTCAACATTATACTTGAGATTACAGAAAGACTGGTAAAAAAAAATTGATTACTCAAGAATTCATAGAAAGAAAGAAATAAAAGCATTGAATAAAACAATCTTTGTAGATGATAACCCGTCCCAACTGCCTTCAAACTCCTACATATTTTTATCACTAGTCGCAACTTCTGACCATATACTGCCTTGATAATATGTAATGCCTGTGTGAAGAAACCATGGAGAAACTTGATAACTTACTAGCCTTCATGATTTTATTCCAAGATTATTCATTTTCAGCTGTCCCTCAAATACTCATATGTGAAAATATACCTCCTGAGTGCTGATTACTGCATTCTTGAACTCCCATAGGCTTAATAGTAGCCTACATGTACATGTGTGGGAGTACGAGAATGTAGTAAACATACAGCTACGACTCTGTTACAGCATGCATTTGGATAATCACAAACCAGAGGAATACAAAGTCCTAAATCTTCACAATGCATTAATATGTAGTACATGTAGGTTCTTACGTAGGGAAGGGTTAGATCTTCTGAGCACATTTGGGAAAGGGGTCTACATGCATGTGTAGAGGGGCGTGTAAAATACATGAAGCTTCCGACAGAGCCATCTATACACAGAGTTTGGCCAACTCGGTTCAAGTTGGACACAACATGGTGACTACTGCTTTGTTTGGCAAGTACTAAACAAAAGAATATACGCCATGATGTGACCCAGTGAAAGCAAGTTGGCCAATCTCTGTGTATAGATGGCTCTGGCTTCCGACACACATCAAGCCTTGTGTGTCTACCGTACTGTTTAATTCTGATAAGTTTTTATGGCTGTATAAAGTAGGAAGCCACACTACTATTGATTGATAGCGAGGCTATATTCTTGTAAAGCAATGTCATAAATGATGATGACATATAAATACGCTGTACATGGAAGCGCTATGAATATGCACAATAAATGACCATGTTGGCCTTCAATGGAAAAACATGTTTGTTACAGGGAAAACAACATATTTTTACAAAATTTACCAATTTCTTTTGGACATTGTGTCAAATTGTGATTAACTTCAGTTATTTGCTGTGAATTCCCTGAACGAAAGGGTTATAGTTTGGGAGTTAAGGGCAATTAGTTACCAGTTATATAAAATTACATCAGTGTAAGTTGTAAGCACAAAACATACCTAATCGGATATCGCATGTATATAAAAGGCATTGATGTTAGCATTGACTTACGGTGTGAATCTGTTTCATCTGCTTCTAGAATTGGTTGTATTTTCGTTTTTGCAAATGATTATTTTGAGAGAGAGAGAGAGAGAGAAATATAGAAAAAAGGAATACACATCCTTTAATTTTGTTTTCTCCACAGCCCTCTATGACAGTGAATGAAATCTGTATCTTTAGTTTTGTACAGGCATCAAAATAGAAATGATTGAGGGTATACAGAAACATTTCAAAGGTGACAAGCACTTTGAAAATATAAGAATGTATATTTTACTGAAGAAATGTTGTTTATTTGTGATGTCAAAATTATTTTTAGAAGAAAAAAAGTAGGTTTGTATAAATTTGTTTCTTTCTACTTCCAAGATTGAAATAAGATTTGTACATTATCGAAGTATATCTACACATGTAAATTGTGATGGTTGTGCGCATGTTATAATAGGATTAATTAATTTAATTAAATCTCTTTGGCAAAAAGTTCTAGCCATGTATTTGTTGCACTCCAAAGTAAGCTCCATGAAGATTAATGTTCATTTTGTTCAAGCAAATGTTAAGCTAAAAGTACATGTGTATTATGCAAGAGTGCATTTAATTACGTCACTTCCTCGATGTCCTGTTGAAGAATAAGTCAATTCATGAAGAAAAATGCTACCCTGTTTATAGACTTTGGATGGAAAGGTCCTAATGTTTTATTCTTAGTTTCTTTTGTATACTTGATGCATAACAATCTTCTGGCTTTTTTTACAGAAATACCTGAATTGAAATTGGGTGACTTCTGAACTAATACAGAACTTCTCCTGAATCCTTTCTACTTATACAATTTAAATTGTATGTACATGTATGTGTAAAAAGACTAAAAAAAGGTACATGTATTTCCTTTCTTTTACAATAATGGAACAACTGCTTCTTTTCTTGTACATGATTTTATATCAACAGACTGTGTATCTCTGTCTGCAAACCATTACTTATTCATCCTTTATGATAGACCAGTTGCAAGTTACTTGAATGAAGTTACCATATTTATCTCAATGTTATGAACATGGAATATTCCGAAAGTGATGGGGGTGCTTCATGAATAGCTTTAGACTTTTTTTTTTAATTTGATGAAGGTTTATCCTTTATTAATACACTAATGCTTATTATTGTATGAGAATGTTCACTGTATGACCTTGTGTCAGTATGTCAAATGTTTCAACTGGTTCAGAAAGTCTGGAAGAGAAATTTATGTATCTTCATTTGAGTTAAAGAACGCAGAGATATATTGTGTAACATATTAAATGTATATAATTACACGTTCCATTGAGTATTATTTTCATTTCTTTCCATTATAGTTTACCCTCTCATGCATTTCGCAGTCTCGATGTCAAGATCTCTTGATCGGAAAGGCACAATTTTGCAGGGGAAGGGAAATGGGGGGGGGGGGGGGAGTGATTAGGCCTTATAATAGTGATGATAGTGGTTGCAATTGACAATGTAGTTTAAATATGAAAAGATGTTGAAGGATTACAAGAAGGTTGTTTAATAGACGAGTGGTCTTCCCTCTTTTTTCCGGACAATTGTTGCAGGGCTGGGGTGAAGGATTATGGGAGTGATGATGTAAGTGGTTTAGTGTTGTTGAATATTCTATGATGAGAACGAGTACTGCAAAACTGTGGATAGGAATAATTTGTTATTGTTTATTGAAAAGCATTTTGATAGTGATACGAATCACTCCCTATGAATGATGCAAATTTGTTTTCTTTTGTTCTTTTTCTTCATTATGAACTTGATCATGTTACAAAGGATTTTCCTCCAACATTTGTTCCTATCCACCAGATGTATGGTACCATCAGTAACCCTTCCCATTTTACTTTACAAGTGATCTTTCTTTTAGGACCTTCTCTCTCTCTCTCTCTCTCTCTCTCTCTCTCTTCTTCCCTTCCCTCTTCCTATCTCGTTATCAGAGGCGGCCCTCCCGGGGGGCAGGGGGGGGGGCACAGTGTCCTCCCACTTTTTCAGATACCCCAAAAGTGCCCCTTTTTACATAGGAAAAGTGCCCCTTTTATTTTGTAAGAAGTGCCCCTTTTACTTTGAAAAGTGCCCCTATTACTTAGTAAAAGTGCCCCTTCCCCCCTTTTCACCGCTGACAAGATCCTTTTGTTTTTTGACACGTGCCCCTTTTCCTTCGACATGTTCCCATTTTCCTTTGCAATAAGTGTCCATTTTCCATTCTCATAAATCTTGAAATTATCTTGAATAAGTGCCCTTTTTAATCTCTAGTAAGTGCCTCTTTTCAGGTACGAGAAGTGCCCCTTTTCACTTTGATAAGTGTCCCCTTTTACCTCTGATAATTGCCCTATTCAAAACTGAGAGGTGCTCCTTTTACTTTGACAACTGCCCCTTCTCCTTTAAATAACTACCCCTTTTTTAAACTCGGATGAGCGCACCTTTCATTTTAACATGTGCCCCTTTTATTTATGATAAGTGCCCCCATTAAAGAGAAAGAGCTCCTTCCCCTTCTCATAACTGCTCCTTTTACAAATCTGAATGGTGCCCCCTTTGCATTAAACAAATTAACATTTTCCTTTATTATAAGTGCCCCTTTTACATTTTCATAAGTGCCCCTGTTCATATCTTGTCAGTGCCCCTTTACACCTCTGATAATTCCCCTTTTAATAATGATACGTGCCCCTTTTCTTTTCTAATAAGGGACCCATCCCCTTATCACCTCTTATAAAATTTTCGTAAACGCCTCTTTTTCATCACTGGTGAGTGACTCTTTTCAGGTGAAAAAATGCCTCATTTTCACCTCTTATCATTAAACGTGCCCCTAAGCGACTAAGAGCAACTTCCCCCAAAGTTCGCTCGCTCGCATTTAAAGATGATATAATTATGTTACTTATCAAAGGTCTTTTCAGTCTTCCGTTATGAGAATGTGCTTATAACCCCATCAAGATTGGCTTTTTTCCTCTTTATAAGATGTAATTTTTTCGCACTGCGACCTCACAGATCTTAATTTTTTTTTTTGCTCGCTTCGCTCGCTCGTAAATGCATATTCAGACATTACACCCAACTGTAAAGTATGATGCTAAAGCGATATCTTGTATGATGTATGAAGAGAAACAAATATTGAAATCATCCTTGATAATGTAATCACAATGTAGGGGTATATACCAATGTCTAAAATATGGTATATTTTCGCTTTGAGATTTCCCACTGTAAGTGCCCTTTTTATTTTCCAGAAAGTGCCCTTTTTTGTTGGTGCCCCCCCCCACTTTGGAAGTCGCTCGGCCGCCCCTGTTCGCTATCCTCTTTCTTTACCTTCATTTTTCCTTCACCCCTATTTGCCTGTCAATCCAGCCCATAAAGATGACATAAAATGCAGCTCTGAGATTTAAATGTTCACGCTCTTAACTCAGGGTCTTCACTGGGGGACCGATTGAGGGAACCCGAATCGTGATTTTTAAAAAAATAAACGTTTATTATATTAAAAACAATAATCATAAATAATAAATGAAAAGTGTTTTTTAATGAATACATTTAATTACTGCTGTGATTTTCTCATAATCACTTACAGTATCGTTATAAAGGGACTTTTACATCTTAAATATCCTGTATAGGTCAGATGTTTAATAGATGATAAAAATGATGAAAAAATAAATTAAAAATCTTACTGTCACAACACTAAGTGGTTGAAAAGAAATGGCTAAGAATGTGAGAACAGCTTTTCCCTGTAGGTGTGCTGACAATGAAGGCAGATAAATGTTTCCTAATTGCAACTACAGCGCGTGCATGATAATTCAACAAATGCTAAGGCAGGAACATTCCAACAGACTGATAGTCCATGAGACTTAAAAAGTCACTTAGTGCGGTTTAGTGAACCCTCAGAAAGGGAAAAAAGCAGGGGGTGCTTAATTGAGACCGCCGTCATATTTAGGTCTCGGCTAACGGTCTCACGTGCTGTAGGCCTGTGTAGTTGTGTTCATACTCCAATTTTTCGGCCCAGAACCACGGTTTAGAAACATTTTTAGCCTCCGTTGTCCCTGTCGTCTATCAGTTTCTGCATAATATCTAAATTATGCTCCACTGTGATTTCTACTCGATGTCTTCATTTAGCCAAGAGAGGGCGGTCTGCTTTTTCTTTGACGGTTAGGCCCCTAGTTATACCGAACAGAAAAACCATCATTTCGGATCTTCAGAATGAAACTGCAGTACATTAATATACATCCGTGATTCCGTGGTGCCTTGGAATCCAAAGAAAACTATCAGGAAAATAACACCTGTTGACATTTCCGTCATCGTGGATTCCAGGAAAGCATATGCCAAAACCTAGGACCGGGGGGGGGGGGGGATACAAAAAATTAAATCATTCTTATATATTAATATTAGTACTCATTTTAGCCCAAATCTCCACCCATCAAATAAAGAACAAAATTACTGATGTCGTGGAATCTGTAAAAACATACCCCCCAAAAAATAGTAGCTGACTGGGCGAGCCTGATAAAAACCCGATTTAAAAAAAAAAAAAAAAAAATTACCGATTTTTTTCCAATTTTTTTTCTTCCCGATTTAAAAAATAAATAAATAAATAAATAAAAATCTTTTTTTTTTTAATTTTTTTTTTTTACCAGATTTGTTTTCTTCTTCCCTCTTTTATCCTGATTTTATCGATTTCCCCGTTATTTTCTCTAATCTTCCCTATTTTGCCCTATTTTTTTCCTAATTTTCTTACTCGAAAGGGGGGAATGTTGTTAGATGCCATTTTCCCCCCGCGAACCTTCTTCTCTTTTTTTTTAATTAAGGGGGGCGTGGTTGAGGGGAAAACAAAAAACCTATTTTTTTTTAGTGCTCACTATCACCCCTGTTTTAAGGGAGAGCTAGGGCCCCATTGCAGTTCACCATCTCCCAGTCAGGTACTACAAGCAGTGACATATAATACATGGCCAACAATATAAGTCTATTCTCAACGGAAAAAAATACAATTTTGGTGTCACGGAATCCGTAAAAAACTACTAAACCACTCATTTCCCTGGTTCCCTGGTTGGATTCCGCTAAGCGCTGAGTACGTGGGACTGACAGTGGCGGATCCAGGGGGGGGGGCGGCCCGTCCCCCCACCCCTGTGATAAAAAAAACATGTAAAAACACATGATTTTTACCTTTTGGGTGCTCACTACCCCCCCCCCCCCCCCCCCCCCACTGAACGACTTTTCGGCCGGCGCGATTTTCAAATTTTTGGGAGCAATAAGAAATAAAAGTTGGGCCCCCTCCCCTAAGAAATCTTGGATCCGCGCTTGCGTGGGAACACGGTAGCTGGTGAACGATTTTTTTTTGTTTTGCACTTTTTTCAAAGAGGACACTTTTTTTTTTTTTTTGGTAGTCCAAAAAAAAATCGCAACGACTCAGCCAACCGAAAAGTCGCTCAGTGGGGGGGGGGGGGGGGAGGGGGGGAGGGGGGGAGGGGGGAGGGGGGGAGGGGGGAGGGGGGGGGGGGGGGGGGTAAGAGGACATTTTTTTAATTTTTTTTTGGTATCGAAATTTGAAAATTTGACATTTTGCTCCGTTGGGGGGGGGGTAAGGTCATCTTTTTGAGGTCGGTCATGCTATTATGCGATGTATTTTAAGGGATTTTACCATGCATCCACCCAATCGGCCGAAAACTGGAGATGGTTGATTACCCCCTTCTTTACTGTAGAAATATTCATTAAATTTCGAAATAAAGATCATGAGTTAAAAATTGTTATGTTTATTACGCATACATGTACCTGTTTTGCGTCAATTTTCTTGTTATTTTTGGAGTATTTTTCGGATAAACGTTGATATGTATACATTTTTTCACACCGCTGCACAATTAGAAGTACATAGCGATGGTGAGTTGCGGGCGGGCGCGCGCCTGTGTGAAGTTATCTACCGTAATGTCTCAGATCCTCATTACGGTAGATAACTTCACACAGGCGCGCGCCCGCCAGCAACCCACCATAGGTATGCACTTGAATTGATTATCCGATTTGTCACTGATTTTTGTCATTTGTCATTGCAAGAATGCTTCTTGAAACAACCAGCAGGAGTGGGGTTACCTGAATTCATGTGTTATTATAGAGATATCGACTGCTTTGAGAGGCCTGACTGTTTTATAGGCTCAAGAGAACGTGCTCACATCTTGCCATGACCCAGAGGCTCGCCTCAGTCGCCTGCATGGTGGGCGGTGCTCCGAGGGGTCATGGCAGGACCTCGAATATTAAAGCAGTCGATATGTCTTTTATATACTGAATTCAAACAAAAATCTACCAAGAATTCTTACCTTATCCTTTTATTGAGTAAAGATTGGTTAAAACATCACAGATATTTCTGAAAAACTGTCTGTTTATCTTTGCTGGAAAAATGACTGAAATTTTCGTTCAGTTGGGAATTGCAGACAAAAAGCACTGTATGGTGTCCGCGCTCGCTCAAAGAACATTTTAACACGTAAACCAATGGGGATCGCAGCAAAATTTAACTATTTGCATGGTAACCAGAAATTGAGGGATCTCACTCTTGGACTATTTGGACCGGTTTGGGCATTTTTTGTTTCTTTACGGCTCCAATTTCGACCAATCAAATGCCTGGATTTCTTAGGTGAGGTATATATATATATATTTATAATGAATTCTACAACTACATGTACAGATCTGCATGTACTAGTAGTACTGGTAGAACATTAGACAAATAGGGGGGCATTCTTTACTGAGACATGCCCAAGAACTGGCATGCATGACTTAAACTCTAAAGAACTTATGCTCTATGCAATATGTAAATCGTATCGGTTCTTTTAGGCATGCATACAAGATTTTTCAATCTTTTACTTAAACATTTCTCTTGTACATTTTTGTTTTCCTCCAAATGTAGGATTGTCCCGAGTAAGAAACATCAATGGCTGACAAAAGAGGCCTACAGCACCCCCAAGGGCTGGCCTGCCCTCTTTGTCTTGAAACTTTCAAGAACCCCACCCTGCTGCTATGTGGACATACGTTCTGTAAGGTCTGTCTGGAGGGTTACGATCAGCAACGGAATGGCGTTGATCACATGGAGTGCCCTGTGTGCAGAAAACGCACCAAACTTAAGGAGAATAGGGTTGCTGGACTACCACCCAACTTTTCACTAAAGGGGCTTCAGGATAAACTCCAAATAGATGAACAGACATCACAAAATCTGTGTCCACTTCACAAGGCGGAATACAGGAACATATTTTGTGAAATTTGTGAGAATTTCATTTGCATTACTTGCTTCATCAAAAACCATCAAGGGCACAAGATCATAAAGAAAGCCGACTTAAAAGAGGGGTTAAGAAAGAAGAAATGGCTCTCATCCAGGATGGTAAGGCAAAGAAAACTCATATTGAGGAGATTTTAAAAGATGCAGAAACACAAAGGAAAGAGATTTGTTGCCACCTTAGCGAAATAGAGAGGGAAATTAGGGATGCTTACGCTAAAAAGGTTACCATTCTCCAAGAAAATGAGAGGAAACTAATAGAAAAGGTTCACAGTATTCAAAGGGGCTCTGACAAGCAATTGAATTGCTGTATTGCTCATCATAATGAGTTGATAGATAACATAAGCATCTCAGTTGTAAAATTAGAATCCAACGAATCAGAGCATTTACATGATCATGTTCTGATAGAAGATCATTTGCATTGCATTGCTCTTGAAAACTCACTTAAGAAAGTCAACAAACCCAATGATGAGCAGTCCATGGCACAGGTACTACAAGCAGCAAAGAAGTTTCATTGTTCCAAAAGGGAACTTCTTGATGTAGGTCAAATTGAGCTGGGAGGAAACGCAGAGGCGGTTAGCATTCAACGAGTAAAGACGACGGCTCCTGTGATAACCCTTGGTCAGGAAGGGCAGGGAGTAAAGGCAACAACAAGTAACAGTCAACAAGCGAAGACACCTGCTCCTGTGGCTGTGCAAACCCTAGGTCACAAAGGGCAGGAAACTAAGGCAACAACAAGTAACAGTCAACAAGCCAAGACAACTGCTTCTGTGGCTGTGCATACCCTAGGTCACAAAGGGCAGGGAGGAAAGGCAACAACAAGTATTAACAGTCAACAAGTGATAACAACTGCTCCTGTGGCTGTGCATACCCTAGGTCACAAAGGGCAGGGAGGAAAGGCAACAACAAGTATTAACAGTCAACAAGTGATAACAACTGCTCCTGTGGCTGTGCATATCCTAGGTCACAAAGGGCAGGGAGGAAAGGCAACATCAAGTAACAGTCAACTAGTGATGAAAACTGCTCCTGTGGCTGTGCATACCCTAGGTCACAAAGGGCAGGGAGGAAAGGCAACAACAAGTATTAACAGTCAACAAGTGATAACAACTGCTCCTGTGGCTGTGCATATCCTAGGTCACAAAGGGCAGGGAGGAAAGGCAACATCAAGTAACAGTCAACTAGTGATGAAAACTGCTCCTGTGGCTGTGCATACCCTAGCTAGGTCACAAAGGGCAGGGAGGAAAGGCAACATCAAGTAACAGTCAACTAGTGATGAAAACTGCTCCTGTGGCTGTGCATATCCTAGGTCACAAAGGGCAGGGAGGAAAGGCAACATCAAGTAACAGTCAACTAGTGATGACAACTGCTCCTGTGTCTGTGCATATCCTAGGTCACAACGGTCAGGGAGGAAAGGCAACATCAAGTAACAGTCAACTAGTGATGAAAACTGCTCCTGTGGCTGTGCATACCCTAGCTAGGTCACAAAGGGCAGGGAGGAAAGGCAACATCAAGTAACAGTCAACTAGTGATGACAACTGCTCCTGTGTCTGTGCATACCCTAGGTCACAAAGGGCAGGGAGGAAAGGCAACATCAAGTAACAGTCAACTAGTGATGAAAACTGCTCCTGTGGCTGTGCATACCCTAGGTCACAAAGGGCAGGGAGGAAAGGCAACATCAAGTAACAGTCAACTAGTGATGAAAACTGCTCCTGTGGCTGTGCATACCCTAGGTCACAAAGGGCAGGGAGGAAAGGCAACATCAAGTAACAGTCAACTAGTGATGACAACTGCTCCTGTGTCTGTGCATATCCTAGGTCACAAAGGGCAGGGAGGAAAGGCAACAACAGGTAGCAGCCAACATGTGATGGCGACTGCTCAGGTGGATATGTACACTGATGAGATGCAACCAAGTACTAGTGGTAATGTAGGGGCTATAACCGCTATTCCAGCAATGGTTAAGAATAATTCACTGACCATTGTGTTTGTGAAGAAAACTAGGGGTGCTAATATATTGGGATGGCCGCTCTATCTCCCGAATCTGTGGTGATATAGGTTTGGTAGTCTTGGTATAGCGTGTGCTTATCTTTGTCAGGTGAGATAACAGCACATCTGGATCGGGATGTATGTGACATTGCATGCCTTACTCATGGTAGAGCAGTTTCAGATTTTGATGGGGTATGCTCACTATGCAGTATCTACAATGCACAAGGTAAAAAACATTTTCAATATCAGTGCAAGCAAGGCTGTCAACGGCAATCCAGAGATCTACATCTTCAGTGGTTGCAACCCTAACCCACAGACCATCGTCCCAACTGGCAAAGTCGAGCCTAGCCGGATCTGTGTTACCCAGACGGGTGCTTTTATCATCAGCGATAGGCATGGATCAGTTACTGTGTATGATGAGAGAAGGTCATGTGGGTAGCTCTATCAAATCCGACAAAGTAATGATTGAATACCTGTATGCTGCAGTAGATAGTCGAGATAGAGTGTTAGTAGCTAGGGTAGAGAATTTTTGTGATGTGCTGAGATTGTCCAGATATACTCTCCAAGGAGTGACACTCACCGAGGAGGTGATGTTCCAAGAACTCAAACTCCCACATGACTTCAAACCTGACGTCTGTTACATGGTTAGTCTCTCTCCTAGCATGATTGCCCTTTCTACCGGCAAGCATTTGTATTTCATAGAACTTGGTCTGTAGCTATTATTCCTACCACCATCCTTCTTGTTCACCTACAATTATTTCTTACTCTTTCATATTATTGCATTTTTATGCCTCCGCTACAAAGTAGCCGGAGGCATTATGTTTTCTGGTTGTCCGTCCATCCGTACATCCGTCCGTACGTCCGTACGTCCGGCCCGTTCTCGTGATCACGTTATCTCAAGAACCAATTGATGGATTCCCTCCAAACTTGGATCATGTATGTAGCTAACAGAGCCAATGAACTGATTAGATTTTGGGGTAATGAGGTCGAAGGTCAAAGGTCACAGGGCTCATTATGTATACAAAATAGCTCATGATCACGTTATCTCAAGAACCGATCAATGGATTCCTACCAAACTTGGGTCATGTATGTATCTAACAGAGCCAATGAACTGATAGATTTTGGGGTCACAAGGTCGAAGGTCAAAGGTCACAGGGCTCATTATGTATACAAAAATAGCTCGTGATCGCGTTATCTCAAGAACCGGACGATGGATTCCTGCCAAACTTGGGTCATGTATGTATCTAACGGAGCCAATGAACTGATTAGATTTTGGGGTCACGAGGTCGAAGGTCAAAGGTCACATGGCTCATTATGTATACAAAAATAGCTCGTACGTGATCGTGTTATCTCAAGAACCGATCGATGGATTCAAACTTGCCAAACTTGGGTCATGTATGTATCTTGCAGAGCCAACGAACTGATTAAATTTTGGGGTCACGAGGTCAAAGGTCACAGGGCTCATTATGTATGCACAAATAGCTTGTGATCGCATTATCATGAGAACCAATAGACAGATTACTATCAAAGTCAAGACATGGATATATGTATCTTGCAGAGCCAATTAACTGATTAGATTTTAGGGTCATCAGGTCAAAGGTCATGGGGCTCATTATGTATGACTATAAATGGCTTGTGAATGCATTATCATTAAAACCGACAGATGGATTACAATCAAACTTGAATTTTAAAAATTGCTTCCGTTTTGGTTTGTAAAAATGCTCTATGCATGGCGGAGGCATCATTTTTGACTGCGCGCAGTCAAAATTCCATCTAGTTATTTCTTCTGTTGTGGTTTCATTCTTACGCAGCAATGAGAGTGGGGAAAGTCAGTGGTATTTGGCAGTTAAGGTACAAAGTACATACATGTTTATTGAACATAATATATGTTCACGTAACTCACATCAAAAGTACATTCCTTGATACACTCTACTACTATCGTAGGGCTATCAACTAAGTTGTTTGATGAGCTTGTAAAAAAAAGTGATTGCTTTGAGTATTTACTTGCATACAAGCAGTATCACAAAAACCCTTTGAAGTATAGAAATTAATTACAACTTTAGTTTGTATCATCATAGGAAGGAAAAGTGAGCAGTTTCGAAAGGGTTCATAAGGCTGATGGTGGGAATACTGATATTGAAAATTTTACATAGTAGACAATTCTAAAAAAATAATTATTAAATGTACATGTAGGCCGAGGCAAATCGGAGATGCAGTCCGAATCATCTTTTCCACCTGCAAAATTGAAAGTGTCTTTGAATAGCAATTACATAATATGTCATTGTGAAATGTAGGAGAAGCAATTGCTTAGAAAATTATAAGTTGCTCATTGTATTTGTCTTCCAAAGTCCAAACTGTTGAAAAGAAAACAATTTAAAAAGAATATACATGTACATGTATGTGTAATCAATCAAAGTGATCATTCTTCTTAAAAACAACAATTATGTTGCAATTTTGTTGTAAATTGATTCAGCCTTTTTAGACATGACGCTTTAAAATAGTTAATTTTTTTCAATATATATATATATATATATGTCAGATTTTTCTTGAACATGTAATTTGTAAATACACGTATATGCCAAAGCCTTGTAACTTAATAGGAGTATGTACTGTAGTTGTCATTATGCAGTATTATGATATCATTCCTTATATCTTATGGAAACCAGTACCGGGTAATCATTCCTTAAAGAGATGTTGAGTCACAGGCGAAATTGATAATTGTATCCACTATCCTGTGATTCCAAGTTCTTGTTTAGAAAATGCAAAATGGACTTAAGGTGTTCATTACCATGTTTGTATTTTACATGTACAGTGTATTGCATTCATGATAGGATGATCAATAACAAAGAATATTTATCCAGTGTGAAACGTGATATATGTGAAAATGATACAAGCATTCATCGAAAAGCTTAACGCCGTATGTTGGCAATTTGAAAATGGAATTCCAAATATTATCTATATAATTGTTTTTTAAATCAATTCAAGTCTCCATATAATGGTTGTTTTCTGAAGGTTCAGAAACCTTATAAGCCCAGAAAAGACACGTTGTGGTTTAATGATGTTATATGTAAAATGTGCAAGAAGAAATACATACATTGTCCAACTCCAAAAAAAAATTATAATTCTTATAAATTGTATAGAAATTAATTAATGTAATAATACAATTTAAAAAATTCAGAATAAATACTATCATCAAAATTGTTACAGGTGCAATTTGACATGAGGAAAACAAGAACCCACTATTATTATTATTATTATTATTGTAGATTATCGATCCATCAATGATAATAATGACATTGCCAATGAATTCAACGATTTTGAAAAATCAATATTGGCCCGTCTTTAACGCAAAATATCCAAGATACTCATTCCAACTCCAAGTGTAATTATGTGTAATTTTTTAGAAAGAAATGATCAATCTGCTTTTTTTATGCCGATTACTCCAGAGAAATAATTGATATTGTTTGTAATCTTCAGAAACAATCGAGTTCTGGTTTCGATGAGATAAATATTTCTATAGTAAAAAGAGTTGTTGAATGATAACATTATTGATCATTCTTCTTTAACAAATTTGGTGTGACTATTGATAGTAAGTTATCCTTCAATGAGCATATTGATGTCATCTGCACGAACAAAAAAAAAGTATACCGGTAGGTGTTCTGAATAAGTTAAAGCATTTTCCACAAAATATACTCCAAATGATCTACATGTATAATTCTATTATTTCACTGTCTTTTCAATACTGTAATCTTGCCTGGAATTCCTCGGCTACATATTCAATGTTGTACAGATTACAAAAAGGGCAGTGAGAATCCTTTTGCATGCCAATTATCTTGCCATACAAAGCCGTTATTAAATAACCTGAATATGTTGATTTTTCTGATTATGAAATTGCAATTTGTATGTACTTATGTTTTAAAAACTATATACCAAACAGTATTTCAGATTTTGTTTGTTATAATGCCGATATACATTCCTTTAAAGATGAAGTTGAGTTCTGGTCATTGCGATTGCATTGTGAAAGAAACGGTGTGGAACCGACCAGAAAAGGTTGATCATCTAGCATATAAGAATTTGTGTGTATTGCAAGGTTCTGGAATCATCAAAATGATAAGAAATTTGGCCAAGTCTTGGTAAAGTTGCAAACACTTGCACAGAAAGATGTATATGGGACTATACGAACACGTGGCGTAAAAGCCGGCCCCCGATTTTTACGATGTTACATGCATATTTAGAATATGAAGGCATTTGAAGAGCCATGCTTTTCAGGGAACATGTCTTGACTGATGTTCTTCCACACTTGCATAATAAGAATGAGTAATGCTCAAAAATTATTTTTCACCTCTTCCCAGAACTCAACCTTCTCTTTAATACATGTGGATCTTCAAACTTCCATTTACCCCAAAATACGCATCTCACTAGCTAAAAATTGTATTTTTTTCAATGGGCCCAAAATCTGGAACACTTTACCATTACATATTAAATATAGTCCATCAATAAATGTTTTGTTTAAAGAGATATAGTAGATATTTGATCAGGATTTTTATTTGTAATTAAAAATTTGTTCTTGTTTTTGTTTTATGAGTATCTATGCTTATATTTATGCTGTAAATTTTCAATCTGGTCTTGTTATACTCTCATCTTATCCTATTTTCATATTTTCAGTTTCAGCTTCAGTGTTTGTGGAGGTGGCTGTCATAAATAAATACTCACTTTTTCCCTATATTTTGTCCAGATTACCTTTATACTGTATATGTTGTATTTGTTTGTCTTGTCCTCTTACCGGGTGTTTTATTTCACATATTTCACATTTCATATATATATATTTACATTAATTTACATTTTTTTAACATAATAAAAAAAGACAAAAGTTGTATGATTATCTTTGTGATATTTGTTATTTTGTCTTTATATGTATGCGGTACTTTAGCTTTAAACAATCTGTGTTTGCCTAGTTGATAAGCCAAGTTAATGCAATACCATAACAATAATAACTTTTGCTCTAAATGGAATGAAATTGGTTATATTGTTTTTCATTTTCATGTATGTTTTATTTCAATATACCTTTTAATTTTTAAGCTTATAAAATTGAATAAGTAAGTAATTGTAACCATAAAAGATTTGAATAAAATCAGTGAAAATTTGAACAAAATCGGGGAAGGATTAAGGAAGTTAGAGCTTTTGAAATGACTAGTCACTAGAGGGCGGTATTCAATTTGATGACATCATCTGGACAACTCTCCATGCCTTTTGTACATAAAATTTCACAATTTTTTCGTTTTCTTCGTATTTATTTGTGTTCTTGATCCGACTTCATAACATGTGAAGTAGAATATCATTTATTTTGCATTCTAGATCTTGCTTTCAGGGGAGTAGATTATCTCAATCACAAGAAAGAAGGAAAAACATGAAATTTTATGTACAAAATATGGAGAGTTGTCCACAGATGATGTCATCAAATTGAATACCGCCCTCTAGTGACTAGTCATTTCAAAAAGCTCTAACTTCCTTATTCCTTGCCCGATTTTGTTCAAATTTTCACTGATATTTTTTAAATATCTTAAACTTTAGAATAAAAGTAACTTAGTATGAAGGTTTTGGTTCCCTTTAAAGGCTTATATGAAACCTTCGCACCATCTTTTAGAAATTTAGCTGGAACCATGTCTAACCCAGTACTTTTTGATACATTCAATTTACGTAACTCTTTGAAAACAAATTGTTCACTGATTGGTAATAACTCTAAGCTGTTTTCACGTACACCTTTTCTTTCGTAAAACTCACAAATACAATCATTGTCTGCACTGAAAAGGTCTTTGGAAGGGGGAAGTTGGTCTACTAATTTGGCAGCCACATTGTGAAATAAGAATTAAATTCATTAGCGATGGCCATCTTATCATGACATCCATCGATTGTAATGACAGATTCTTGATCTTTTCTCTTCTTATTTTTCAATCCTAAGCTTTTTAGCTTCTGCAAAAGACTTGTCGAATCTTGTTTATTTTCTTCTATCTGTTTTGTAAGAGTTAAGCCTTTTTCATCTCTCTTTGGACCATCATCTCAATACTCTGTATCTTTTTAGAGTGTCCTATCTTTTGCTATTTTCCTCTATTTTGTATACTATATTTCTCTCTCTGACGTCACTAACGAAGTACAATATATATTGTTACCCATACAAGGCTTTTAAGCTGTAAAATAAAAAGTCGTATGTTGCACGTCACTCCGAATACGAAACCGGAGCTGGCAATATTTGCCATATCGCCCTCTTCTGGGTCCCCCCCCCCCCCCCCAATATCCGGAAGGAGGGTTGTAACACCAGCCTCTCCCCTCCGTCCTCCCACTCCCTCTCCCTTTTCCTCCTCTACCCCCTCCCTCCTTGCCTGAAAACGAGAATAATTCAAGTGATTTAGCCTCTTGTAAGATGCAATATTATTGATACATGCTTCAAACTCATATAGGTGACTGGGCGGGGTCTATTCGCTATTCATAAGGACCGCCATTCATAAGGTCCGCTATTCATAAGGACCGTTATTCATAACGTGTAAATTCCCGTACTTCCTGGTCCGCTATTCATACTGGCAAAAGAGGGTCACTATTCATAAAGAAATAAGGTTCGTTAATCATAAGGACCGCTATTCATAACGTGAGATGAGGGTCGCTATTCATAATTCATATTCAGGGTCATTAATCATAAGGACCGCTATTCATAATATGAAATCAGGGTCGCTATTCATAATACGACGAGAGGGTCGCTATTCATAATACGAAATAAGGTTCATTACTTATAAGGGTCGCTATTCATAACACGGGAAGAGGGTCGCTATTCATAATACGAAATGAGGGTCGCTATTCATGATAGGAGAAGAGGGTCGCTATTCATAATACGAAATGAGGGTCGCTATTCATAATAGGAGAAGAGGGTCGCTATTCATAATACGAAATGAGGGTCGCTATTCATAATAGGAGAAGAGGGTCTCTATTCATAATAGGAGAAGAGGATCGCTATTCATAATACGAAATGAGGTTCGCTATTCATAATAGAAGAAGAGGGTCGCTATTCATAATAGGAGAAGAGGGTCGCTATTCATAATACGAAATGAGGTTCGCTGTTCATAATAGGAGAAGAGGGTCGCTATTCATAATAGGAGAAGAGGGTCGCTATTCATAATAGGGGAAGAGCTATTCATAATAGGAGTAGAGGGTTGCTATTCATAATACGAAATGAGGGTCGCTATTCATAATAGGAGAAGAGGGTCGCTATTCATAATACGAAATGAGGGTCGCTATTCATAATAGGAGAAGAGGGTCGCTATTCATAATACGAAATGAGGTTCGCTATTCATAATAGGAGAAGAGGGTCGCTATTCATAATAGGAGAAGAGCTATTCATAATAGGAGTAGAGGGTTGCTATTCATACTACGAAATGAGGGTCGCTATTCATAATAGGAGAAGAGGGTCGCTATTCATAATAGGAGAAGAGGGTCGCTATTCATAATACGAAATGAGGGTCGCTATTCATAATAGGAGAAGAGGGTCGCTATTCATAATACGAAATGAGGGTCGCTATTCATAATAGGAGAAGAGGATCGCTATTCATAATACGAAATGAGGTTCGCTATTCATAAGAGGAGAAGAGGGTCGCTATTCATAATAGGAGAAGAGGGTCGCTATTCATTATACGAAATGAGGTTCGCTATTCATAATAGGAGAAGAGGGTCGCTATTCATAATAGGAGAAGAGGGTCGCTATTCATAATAGGAGTAGAGGTTCGCTGTTCATAATACGGAATGAGGGTCGTTATTCATAATAGGAAATGATGGTCGCTATTCATCATAGGACTAGAGGTTCGTTGTTCATAATAAGGAAGGAGAGTCGCTATACATAATACGACTAGAGGTTCGCTATACATAATACGACTAGAGGTTCGCTATTCATAATACGAAATGAGGGTCGCTATCATAATACGGTATAAGGGTTGCTATTCATAAAAAAAAATGTAAATTAAATAAGCAATAAACATTAGTAGGCGAAATAATGGATAGGGGATACCCCACGGCTGTAGCGTAGGCGGGAGGGGGCCATAAGGCCCCGAATATTTGTAGAAAACATTTATTGAAAACATATTGAAAACATTTCTGAACAAAAGAAGAGAAAAAGGCGCCGCCCCCCCCCCCCCCCATCAGTCCGACCATTCGGCCTACCCTCCCTGCAGTATTTCCGTGGTACAAGTACATACACTGTTGGTCATAATGGTGGAATATTTATTTTTACCCCAGTTTAGGGAAGGATTTTTAAAAATTATTTATTT
Source organism: Strongylocentrotus purpuratus (assembly GCF_000002235.5). NCBI lineage: Eukaryota > Metazoa > Echinodermata > Echinoidea > Camarodonta > Strongylocentrotidae > Strongylocentrotus > Strongylocentrotus purpuratus. Next base: position 18,296,302 of record NW_022145615.1, on the reverse strand, counting down.
CTAATAGATCTAAATAATGGCATACATTCTCAGATTTTATTGAATATTAAATTGCGAGTGTTTGTTTTGCGTGACTGCTATATCATATGTGTGCTACTATGCTAATCAGCTAGGGAACCTACGTCCTTAAATCATAATTGACAGTAATGAGGATTAATGCCTCACAAAAGGGCACTAATATATAGCTGATCGATACGATTTTTATCCTGGGGCCTCACAGTAACGAGGCCACTGCTTAGCCCCTGAATCATGACTGTACGCAGTGTTTGCTAGGGTACGCGGCCCCTTCCACAAATCCCCCAAAACGAAGAAAATGCAATAAATTGTCAAAAATTCATTGCATTTTCCCCCGGCCCCCTACAGGAAAAATTCCTCTGTGTGGCCATGCCTTGAACCATAATGCATGGCCCTACAGAGGAATTTTTCCTGTGAGGCCCCAGGATAAAAATCGTATCGATCAGCTATATATTAGTGCCCTTTTGTGAGGCATTAATCCTCATTACTGTCAATTATGACTTAAGGACGTAGGTCCCTTAGCTGATTAGCATAGTAGCACACATATGATTAAGCAGTCACGCAAAACAAACACTCGCAAATTAATATTCAATAAAATCTGAGAATGTATGCCATTATTTAGATCTATTAGAAATAAATAATTTTTAAAAATCCTTCCCTAAACTGGGGTAAAAATAAATATTCCACCATTATGACAACAGTGTATTACTGACAATTCTCGTCCAATTAGTTCATAGATGGCGTAGACTGTTTGTGTTTCACGGGGGGGGGGGGGGGTGCGGTTGGGGGGTAGCAGTGTTGCCATCAAGGGGTTGATCTATCATGTCCCTTACCTTCAGCAAAGGATGGAAGCGACAAAAAGGGGGTTGTAGGCAGGGGCGTCGCTAGATCTTTTTCAGTTTCAGGGGGGGGGGGGGGTGAAGAGGCCACCGAATACCGACAAAAATAGCTACCATTTATATATTAACATGCCAATGCCAATGCCAATGTCCCAATGTCTACAAATTTAACCCTATAAATCCGGGGCCTGGAGCGAAATTATTTTCACCCCCCCCCCCTTCCGGTGCGAAGCGCATAAGCTTTGACGTTCCATTAGAATATTAGAGAAAGAAGACGATTATAGTTGTACCGTTCACTACTCTTAATCCTTGTCTGAATTCATTTTTCCCCGTATAAGTGCCCTTCAAAGCTTATTTTGATCCCTCCCCTGTTGTTTTCTAGAACTTCCATGATGACCTAGTACATTGTATAATGCTTTACTTGCAGATGGTTTACCTAGTAAGACGCATGTGCTTGCTTGCATTGAGGTCAATTCAGGTCTTACATATTGATGAGCTGTTTGAAATTAACTAGGAGGTATGCGCGTATTGGGGAGTGTGGCTTGCTGCTCTACTTTAAAAAAAAAAACTTCCCACGACATGTAATGAGTGTTTAGTGTACATTATATGGGACGTACAGAGATAGATGGACAATTATTTCAGTATATTCGAAATGACTTTTAGGTAACTCCTTTTCCCTCCCACATCATCAACATTCATTCATTTCATTTCATCTACATTAGTTCATGAAATGCATTCGAAAAATGAAGAAAAAAAGAAACGAAAATAACCCGTTAAAGCGCGGAAGCTTTAACGTTTCATTAAAATTATTAGACAAAGAAGACGATTCGGACGATTCGGGCGACTCTTAATCATTGTCTGAATTCTCAAAAATGTTTCTTTATCCGATAAAAAGTCACACTTCGTAGGGGAAAAAAAATTACCGACTTAATACATCTCACCGACTTCAAACTTCTATAAATATAGTATACGAAGATCGAGCAAGAATACCGACACAGCGGACCCGACACAGCAACAAAATTATCTATGCGTATCTTTCTTGCTCCCTCGACGTGGCGACTCCACCAAACATACCCCTCTCTCTCTTTCTCTTTAATCCCCTTTTTCTGTTGCTCCTTTTCTTCTTTTCCTTTCTTTCATCTCCTTCGTCTTTGTCTTTTTTCTCCTTTTTTGTTCTCTTCTCTTTCCTTTCTTTCCTTTCTTTTCCTTTTCTTTCCCTTTCCCTCTCCTTTTTCCCCTCCCCCTTTTCTCATTTTTCCCGACAGCAGCGCAATTTTACCGACAATATCTTGACAGGTGGGGTTGTCGCACCCCACACCCCCCTTAGCGACGCCCCTGGTTGTAGAGAGTTAGATTATATACAATATTCAAGCTTTTCGTAAATATATAACATTGCACGATTTTGTTTTTTCTCCTCATAAGTAAGGAAGTAAGATTTTCAAGATTTAAAGTCAAATAAGATACGATTTTGCGACCGTAAAGCATTATGCAAACGGTGGCGTCCCCTTCATTATGTCTTTTTTTAAAGTAGGCCTATATTTTCTTTTAAGCTTTGATAATTATATAAAAATACATCCCCCTAATCTAGCTAAAATTTTTCCCCGCTCCAGTGGTGACAAAAAAGGGAAACATAACACATACATAATCCTATCGTAATTTGTCCCCCTTGTGCGAACCCCCCCCCCCCCCTCCCCTCAACTGATAGTCAAACTTAAGAAAATTTACTTTGGTGACAAGACCATATATATTATAAGGAAACTACCTCAGCCCCCCCCCCCCCGAAAATAAATATTAAGGTCCGCTACCTGAATGTCCGAGTCGTCATCATAAAGGCGAAGGCGGCTGGTGTGGGGGGAGGTGGGGGGGGGGGGAGAGGGAGGTGAGCGTGAGGATGTTTCATGATTCAAATGTTATTGATTTAAATTCTCAATTATGTTTACAACATTGGATAACAAATTTCAAACCTACTTAAAAACAAGACAAATATTTAGGGCCATGTATCGCCTTGGGGGTGTCCTCCGTCCAATATTTCCATTTGTTATGAGCATTTTGGATATTGCTTAGGCCTATTTCATTTTATGAATAAAAACCCTCATCCCGTATTATGAATAGCGACCCTCTACTCCTATTATGAATAGTGACCCTATTATGAATAGCGACCCTCATTTCGTATTATGAATAGCAACCCTCTACTCCTATTATGAATAGCTCTTCTCCTATTATGAATAGCGACCCTCTTCTATTATGAATAGCGAACCTCATTTCGTATTATGAATAGCGACCCTCTTCTCCTATTATGAATAGCGACCCTCTTCTCCTATTATGAATAGCGAACCTCATTCCGTATTATGAATAGCGACCCTCTTCTCCTATTATGAATAGCGATCCTCTTCTCCTATTATGAATAGCGAACCTCATTTCGTATTATGAATAGCGACCCTCTTCTCCTATTATGAATAGCGACCCTCTTCTCCTATTATGAATAGCGAACCTCATTTCGTATTATGAATAGCGACCCTCTTCTCCTATTATGAATAGCGACCCTCTTCTCCTATTATGAATAGCGACCCTCTTCATCGATTATGAATAATGACCCTTATGAATAATGACCCTCATGAATAGCGACCCTCATTTTGCATTATGAATAGCGACCCTCATTTCGTATTATGAATAGCGACCCTCATTTTGCATTATGAATAGCGACCCTCATTTCGTATTATGAATAGCGACCCTCATTTTGCATTATGAATAGCGACCCTCTTTCTGTGTTATGAATAACGACCCTTTCGTAATATTATGAATAGGGACCCTTATGAATAACGACCCCGATTTCGTATTATGAATAGCGACCCTCTTCTAATATTATGAATACCGACCCTCTTCTTTGATTATGAATAGCGGTCCTTACGAACAACGACCCTTATGAATAATGACCCTTTTCTCCAATTATGAAAAGCGGACCTTATGAATAGCGGTCCTTAAGAACAGTTGACCTATAGCAAACCTTATGAATAGCGGTCCTTATGAATAGCGATATTGACCCGACTGGGCAGACAAGTGTTATCTTTCGGCTAGATTACTTGGGCCCGGCCCTGTTGTATTGAAGAAAGATAGCCAACCTTTTAAGAGATGAATGTCGATATAGAATAGAAATATAGAAGCACCATTTTAAACTAGAATGATTTGGAAGGGATCAAATACAATTGTCATAACCAATTCATGTAGAATCTTACTACCCATACATTTTGAAACGTAAATGGGTTAACCATTTCGACAAAGGTGTGTTGCGCAATCGACTTTCATCGGCTACCAACATTGCATCATAAGGGGCAATAACAGAAAAGTTCGTAGACCTCTGTCTGATACACCCTGAATAAGCAAAGGCAAGCGGGTAATTCCCAGTAAGACGTAATACACCAGTCGTTTTATACCACTTCATGGCAGACGCACTTCAAAATAATCAAACAAAACAGACCCTTTAAACATCTATGTCAGTAAAACGTTTTCACGACGCTTTTAGTGAAAGTGACTTATATTGTTATACAGCCAACGAGAACATAACGTACACTGATATTCTGTTCTTACTGATGTAAGAAAAAAGATCTTCAATTTTCTTCAACATACAGAAAGACAATCTTTGTATCTCTTCGTGGATTTTTTGTTAGTGTTCCACTTTAATCAGATTGAAAGTTGGCTTGGGGGATAAGATGGCTTCACAGAGTATGCCAAGCCATTTTCATGCTCATCAGGTACTTGGTAACTTCTCCTTAGATGATGAGGGCGTGTACCGAGACGATCGACGAATGAGGCGTATCTTCGTCGAGCCCGATGATGACGTCCGTAGCATGAACCTCCTCGAGGGAATCGATGATTACGACGGACAAGCTAGTTTGACATCAGGGCTAGGTGAACAGCCGTCGTCGATGACCTCGCTGCTAAAATGGATGCGTGATCATCGAGGAGAGCTAGTGGGACATGACATACTCAAGATATCAGAAAATAGCAAATCTATAAGGTAGAGCAGTCTTATATATTTTTTAAATGTTCAGTTCTTCTTCTTGGCTGTTAATCGTTTCATCTGCTCTTTTTATTCTTCACTCGCTTTTTATTCATTTATTTCTGTAGTTTCATATTTGTATTAGTTTTTGTTGTGTGTGTGTATGTGTGTGCGTGTGTGTGTGTGTGTGTCTCTCTCTCTCTCTCTCTCTGTTTATCCCCCCCCCCCTACTCCGGGGTTTGGCCGGACCACATGCGCAGTTCCAAAATCTCCGGTAAAGGGGTACCTTTTAGAATTTAGAGCAACAGAATCCGGCCCCAAAAAGGGGTGTATTTGGATTTTCACCCGGAGATAGGGGGTGCTTCCAAAAAGAGGGAACGAGCATACGTGTACCCAAATCTCTTTGTCTTTATATCTCTCCATGTCTATCTCTCCATGTCTATCTCTGTATGTCTCTCTCGTTCACTCTCTCTCTCTCTCTCTCTCTCTCTCTCTCTCTTTCTCTCTCTCTCTCTCTCTGTACGACTCTGTATCTAATCATATCAGGGATGATATTATAGTGAGCGCTAAAAAATAAAAAGGTTTTATGAATCCGAGCACTTGCACAAGGCGTTCAAGCAAGTTATGGAAAAACGACACCCCCCCCCCCCCCAATATTCAACCGGAATTATATTAATATCAGGAACTGTCCAATCATGATTTGAAAATATTTAAACAAATCGGGAAAAAGAATTCATCGGGAAACCAATTTCAATCGGGTAATAATCAGGCCTGATATATTATATCTCTTTCTCTTTTTCTCTCTCCCTGTCTATCTGTGTCTCCGTCTGTCTGTCTCTGTCTCTCTTTCTCTCCCTCTATTAATCTCTCTCTCTCTCTCTCTCTCTCTCTCTATATATATATACTTAGATTTGGTTTATTCCTCCCTACAGTGCTCAATGCTTATCGGCAGAGCAAAATATATATTGGATAAGGCACAGGCGCGCGTACACAGGGGGGGGGGGGGGGGGTTGGGGGTTAAACCCCCCCCTTTTGGTAATTTTTTGTGTGTAAAACCCCCCCCCCCTTTTGGATTAAAAAAAAAAAAAAAAAAAAAAATATTCCCATGGTTGACCTAAAAAAGCTGACCTTACCCCCCCCCCCAACGGAGCAAAATGTCAAATTTTCAAATTTCGAGACCCCCCCCCCCCCCCAAAAAAAAAAAAAAGTGTCCTCTTACCCCGACATGCATGTAAAAATATTATAGCTGTGTTTTTGATAACCCTCTTCCTCCCTTTGCCCATCCTTTCGTCCTCTCCTTCCGTCTTTGATATTTCACATATACTGTCGCTCATATAGTTGGAATATTTATTTTAACCCCAATTTTTTACCCCACGGTTCCCACAAATAAAAAAGAAAAAAAGAAAATGCAATACATTTTTCAATAATTCATTGAATTTTACCCCGGTCCCCAACATTAAAAAAATCCTCTGTACTACAATGCATTATGGCTCAAGGCATGGGCACACAGAAGATTTGTTTATGTTGGCGGGGAGGAATTCAATGAATTATTGAAAATTTATTGCTTTTTCTCTTTTATTTTTTTTTATTTGTGGGAACTGTCCCCTACCCTAGCCCCCGCTGCGTACAGTCATGGTTCAGTGGCAAAGCAACGGCCTCACAACTGTGAGGCCCCAGGATCAAAAACGTGTCGATGTGCTATATTAGTGTCCTTTTGTGGGGCATTAATCCTCATTACTGTCATTTATGATTTAAGGGCGTAGGTCCCCTAGTTGATAAGCATAGTAGCATACACATGCTTTAGCAGTCACGCAAAACAAACACTGGCAAATTATTATTTAAAAAAATCTAAGAATGTATACTATTATCTAGATCTATTAGGAATAAATTATTGTCAAAATAATTCCATAAATTGAGGTATCAAAAAAAAATATTCCAACTATATGAGCGACAGTGTATTTAATTCGGCCGAGTAATCTTGTTCTTCTATTTTCTTTCGTAACATAGACTCGACATCGATTTCGTAGGAAAGCGTGGAGTATTCTGTCGGCTGCTTCGTGCTATCGAGACCATTTACAGTATGGAAGTCCTTGTCACTCTTTGTAATGGCACTTATTACATTGAATGGATGAAAGACGCCGATAAGACAACTGCTTCCAATGAGACAGAATACTGCTTGAAGAATTTTAAGAGACACGTGACCCTGGGTAAGGTGTTTCTAATACTCTCTCTCTCTCTCTCTCCCTTTCCTTCCCATTCTCTAATTTTCTTGGTCTCTCTCTTTCTCTCTTATACACCATCTCTCTCTCTCTCTTGCATTCTCTCTATCTCCCACTCTCTAACAATCTCCCTATCTCGCATCCACCCCTCTCCCCTCTCTCTTATCTCTCTTTCTCTCTCTCTCTTCCTTACTCTCGATCTCCCTCCCCATCTCTCCAATCCTCCCCTTTAACCCCCCCCCCATCCCCTTTTCTCGCTTTATTATTCTGTTGTCCTCTATATAAACTGAGTTAGGTATGAGTATCATTTAAAATCACTGTTTGAAAGTCCGCTTTAGACTAACAAACTACATTTAACAAGATAATCATGATAATTGCGAGAGGAGGGCTATGACGTTCGATACCGTCATTTTGCGGTCAACTGGATACCCATATGGTTCCGTTTAGTCTCATTTCACGACGCCCCCTATCGTCAGAGCATGGTCAGCGTCAGCAGCCTAACATGTTAGCCTATGGACGTTTTTTTTAAAAATCGTTAAAAAATTCATTTTTGTTTAAACGAAAAGCACATCCACCCCGACGTACGTACGTTATCACTAGCTCTTTCATTTGAGCCCTCATGTCTCATTGACTTTTGAAAGTTCTCCCACCGTAATTTTTCAAAATAGGTTGCAAGCTCGTCATTGCCTATAATACACATGTGAAACAAGTCTAACTTTGGACTCAGTTTACCAAGCGATTTGAAGATTATAGGTCGAGCACACGAAACATAAAACGCATGAATTATCATAGATCATTTCTGCCTATTTCATTATGTCCATTTCATCCAACCCCCCACCGTAATTTTTCCATTTAGTAAAAGCAAACATTTTGCCGAGTTTAGCAAAAACATGAATATTCATGAACGGTCAGACAATACAGCCTTTTAGTACGTAACGTATAGTGAATGGGAATGGGCGATGATCCGTTCAGGAGGTAGAGGTCAGTGGTTTGTGCTGGCAATGTTCACGCGAGCGAAAATGAGACAATCGGAGCAATATGCATATTTTTAGCGCGTATAATTTCGTCTTAATTCATACTAAGGGCGCTTATGGGTCAAAGCTTTACCCACTTAAATTTAGTTGTAATTTGAGGCCCATATAGCTCCGTTTAGTCTCATTTGACAACGCCCCCTATCGAACTTTGGGCTCAGTTTGCCAAGCGATTGTAACGTTTTAGGTCAAGCACACGAAGGATAAGAAGCATGAATTATAATAGATCAGTTCTGATCGGTTCATTATGTCCATTTCAGCCAACCCCCCCCCCCCCCACCGTAATTTTTCCATTGAAGATAAGCAAAACATTTTGCCGAGGTAAGCAAAAACATGAATATTAATGATCGCCATGGACTATTCGATTATTTACAGAGGGTGCAATTGTGCACCACATCAAACTCCCCTACTTTAAGTCAATTATTTCATTGTATTATGTAGTTTGGTAGGTTTATTTTAATAATTGTTTAATCATCTCATCAGATATCAATGATAGTTTAAAGATATGGAAAATGTTCTTGTATTTTATATTTAGCAAAGCAATCTCACATACAAATTCACTACCAAATGTCGTCTAATCCGCCGATTGTCGTCTGCTATATACGTCCAGCGAGCGAAAATGAGACAACCGGAGCAATATGTCTAACATGTCTACAGTGATACCTTCTAGCCTAATGTTTGAAAATGTTTGAAAATAAAATCTTTAGAAATTATGATATCCTAAGCAATTAATTATATATGAATCATTTAGTTGACGGAGCACCTCCAGATATCACTTCAGATGACAACTCCTATTATTCTGCGGTGATGAAGACTCAATGTGGACATCAGAAGATGGTGTTTAGTTGCGGAGTCGATGCAGAACGGGATGACTCTGGCAAGCAACCTCCACGAAACTACATCGATGTCAAACTCAGATATCATATCAACTCAGCCCAGGCCGAGAGAAATTTTAGGAGGTATTTTAGTTATTATAGTTCTTTGTAGTAGTAGTAGTAGCAGTGTTAGTAGTTATTATTATTATTATTAGTAGTAGTAGTAGTAGTAGTAGTAGAAGTAGTAATTGTAGTAGTAGTAGTAGTAGTAGTAGAAGTAGTTGTTGTTGTTTGAGTAGTAGCAGTAGTCTTAGGCGAAGGTAATTTTGTCGGGAGCATCCCAGCCTTACCCCCCCCCCTCCACGGAAACCCATACTTTCGAGTAACGTCAAAAGTATGCAGACTATCCACTCAAACGATCGCAAAAAGAGTTTAGAAATTAAAGGTAAAGACCAGTATTGGAAACGCCCCGATTTCAAAAAATGAAATGGAAGCTCTTTTTACCAATCATGTGAAAGAATATGTTTTGACTAATACATGATGATAAAAATTTTGCCGGGAAACCGCCTACTAATTGATATATTTTGTAAATTAGTTTATATACATGGTCTGTGAGAGATAAACGCACGTGTCGCGCACGTGTGCGTATAGTCCCATATACATCTTTCTGTGTACAGTGGTTGTAACTTTACGAAGACTGGGCCATATTTCTTATCATTTTGATGATTCCAGAACCTTGCAGTACACACCAATACTTATATGCTAGATGATCAACATTTTCTGATCGATTCCACAACGTTTCTTTCACAATGCAATCGCATGACCATAACTGGTCTTTTTACCTTTAAGCTAATATAAGGATTTCAATAGACGATTTTCGTGATGTAACACAATTTACACCGCTAGAAAGCAATCAAGCGAAATAAAGTGAAATTGAAGTTGCTCTTGAATTGATTTCTTGCAATTCTTTGCTGTGGAGTTCATTTCTCTTTCTCCCAAATACAGATACACGACTCTTAAATGGTGGTCCCAGGCCGTGATTGCTGGGATTCCCGAGATTCTCTGTGGATGGCGAGATTATGAGAACGAGAAATCCACTCTCTCTTCCATTGAAGTGATGAAGACTGATGAATTTCCACAACGAGCACCAATGATGATAAGTGGCAGAGTAAAAAAACTTTTTTTTTTTATCTTTCAAGTTTAAGTTTAAGTCCACTCCAAAAATAGATTGCTTTCAATCTTCAACTATCTGTTGTTGATTGGTCACGAATAACTGACTGTACAGATGTAAATGAGGCATGGTCAATATTTCAACATGTTTTTATCTCAAATTTGAATATGATAGCGCCACTGAAACGGATAAGAATAAAACAAAGATCAGAAACTTGGGTGACTAAAGATATTCTTTCCCTAATTCAAGAGAGAAATATAGTATACAAAAAATGGAGGAAAAGAGCAAAAGATGAGAAGCTCTATAAAAGATACAGAGTATTAAGAAATATGGTCCAAAGAGAGGTGAAAAAGGCTAAACTCGTTTACTTACAAAACAAGATAGAAGAAAATAAACAAGATTCGAAAAAACTTTGGCAGAATCTAAAAAGCTTAGGATTGAAAAATAAGAAGCGAAAAGAACAAGAATCTGTCATTAAAATTGATGGGGAATTATGTCATGATAAGATGGCCATCGCTGATGAATTCAATTCTCATTTCACAAATGTGGCTGCCAAATTAGTAGACAAACTCCCCCCTTCCAAAGACTTTTTCAGCGCAGACAATGATTGCATTCGTGACTTTTACGAAAGAAAAGGTGTACGTGAAAACAGCTTCGAGTTATTACCAATCAGTGAACAATTTGTTTTCAAAGAGTTACGTAAGTTGAATGTATCAAAAAGTACTGGGTTAGACTTGATTCCAGCTAAATTTCTAAAAGATGGTGCGAAGGTTTTATTTAAGCCTCTAAGTTACTTAATGAACCTATCTATCTTGACGAGTACTTTTCCAGAGGATATGAAAATAGCAAAAGTGACTCCACTTTATAAAAAGAAAGATAAAACTGATGTTAGCAACTATAGACATATTAGTGTTTTAAGCGTAGCATCAAAGATTCTAGAAAAATCGGTCTGTGTTCAAATTGAAAGATACTTCAAAGAAAATGATATAATTTATGAATTTCAATCTGGTTTTCGACATGATTATTCGACTGAAACATGTCTAATTCATTTGACTGATTATTTGAGGAGAGAAACTTCCCAAGGGCGCTTTGTTGGTATGGTGCTCCTTGATCTGCAAAAAGCTTTTGATACAGTTAATCATTGCGTCTTATTGAAGAAGTTACAACTAATGGGTTTTGATAAGGCAAGTTTAGATTGGTTTAGATCCTAATCGGCACCAAGTAGTGGCCATTCATGATATTCGTTCCAAAGTAATGCCTATAACTTGCGGTGTTCCTCAGGGAAGCATTTTAGGCCCAATTCTATTTTCAAGTTATATAAATGATATGTGTATTTGTATAAAAGACTTCAAACTATTATTGTACGCAGATGACAGCGTACTACTCTATTCAAATCCTGATCCTAAATATATTGAGGAAAAGCTCAGTGAACAGCTGTCTACGTGTGTCGATTGGATGACTGATAATAAGCTTTCTTTACACTTGGGAAAAACAGAAAGCATTTTATTTTGTTCTAAAAGTAGTTCTAAAAAGTCATTTGAATTCAAAGTGACACACAATAATCAAGCAATCAAGAGAAAAGAGTCTGTGAAGTATTTAGGCATTGAGTTGGCTAGCGCAATTTCATTTTCATCTTTAGTAGAATCAGTTGTAAAAAAAGCAAATTCTCGTCTGAAATTTTTGTACAGATATCAAAGTTGTATGGATTTAAAAGCAAGACGTACACTCTGTTTTGCTCTTATTCAATGTTTATTTGACTATGCTAACCCTGCATGGTATAGTAACATAAACAAGTCAGATCAAAAGAAGTTGAAGATTATACAGAACAAAATGGTGAGATTTATCAACTGTTCTGGTCCAAGAACTCATGTTGGCTACAGCGAACTTTCTAAAGCTGGTTTTCTTGAAGTCGACCAAAGATCAAAACAACTCGTATTGCATCATGTGCATAAAATATATCATACTAGGTCGAATCATTATATTCGATCCAACTTCGATCTTGTTACTGACGTACATGATTATAATACAAGAAATAGACGATTCAACTTTAACTTACCTGAAAGAGTAGGTAGTATTGGAAATTCGTTTTATTACAATGCCATAAAATATTGGAATTACCTTCCCAATGGTGTAAAAGAAATAGGAAACTATGATCATTTTAAAAGGAAATTAAAGGAATACCTAATACTTGACAGTCAGAGAAGAGAAGTGAATGACATGTTATATGATTGAAATTTTTATTCTTCTGTCGGTTCATACTTTTTCATGTTGTATATACTTATGTTTTCGTACGTTATAGAAATTCTACAAATTCATCATTATTTTCCTCTTCTTCCTTCTCCTCTTTTTTCTTCTTCTCCTTCTTCTTTTTCTTCTTGTACTTAATATCATTTCTATCATCAGTTTAATGTTGTTATTATTATTATCTTTAATAAGTAGTTCTTTTAATTTTCTTATCTGTCTGTAAATATTACTATTTTAACTTATTAATTTTATACATGTCTGTAAGGGACCCCACTGGAAATAAGCTCTCGAGCTTTCGTGGGTTATCCTGTTCAAGCTGACTTTTTTTGATCTGTTATTATTGTATATTGTTGTATGTTGGAAGCTTGTCGAATAAAAATCAATCAATCAATCTTTTAAAAGCAATAGAAACATAGCAAAACAAAATTTGTGTAAAATCGGATAACTAATGAGGAAGTTGTGATTTTTTTAAAAAGGTCGAAAAACTGTGGAAGTTCATTCGTTTATGTGCAGTAATGTTGTCCAAAAGAAATCACATTTGCCATGCTACACCCCTTTTAGTGCAATTCAACCTTTATGACAAGTTCATTTGTATGAAAGTGTATGAAATATCGAAATTTTGAAATGAATCAGACCAATAATAAAATGTATTGGATCAATAAATCTACGCCAAATCTTAATTTGGCTATTGGACTACCGGTAGTGGATTTTGACCTAGTCATGGAAAAGCTTCCGTTATTTTAATATATAGATATCACTAATTTCTGTTTTTCTCCTAAATGCCTTCTCCCGTGGCACAAGTGACAATTTTAATATTTTGTGTGCTTAAACAAATTGAAAACTTGTCTTGCACTACGTCACACTTACATTATCCGATTCAGTCAATTTGCAGTGCCTGTACGTTTCATGCGTTCTGATTGATTAAAACTATAAATCCATTCGATGGCTGTATAGCTGTCTTGTTGAACAGAATTATGGCTCGTATGGCCCGTCATAAACGATAAGTCCTGATTTGGTTAAAATCATGCATCCATTCGACGGATGAATAGTCGTTTGGTTACGGGGGCGGATGGAGGGTGGATGGGCGGGGTGCCCGGGCCCCCTCCCCTGACCCCCAAAGTTGTCTTGAGTGTTAAAAAAAAGCTCCATACCCCCCCCCCCCCCCCCCCCCCGTTGAGCCCCCAAATATATATATTACTCACTAAGTTAAATGCTTCTAAAAAAAAATACCTATAATATGTTTACTCAGGCATTACTTTTTGTTTATTTATTTTGTTTCAGAGATTCTGGGAGCCAGAGGCGTGTTTGGACACCTTTCATACTCTCCTTGCTAACATCAAAGACTTGATCAAGGAAGATAATCCAAAGTAAATTTCATTTTACTGTCACAGTGGCATCATCTTGACATACATGTGTTACAATGTCATGAAACAATTTTGCAACAATGGTTCTATATATTTGTCAGTGTCAATCTCAAATCTAATCAAATTTAATCTGCGATGTTAGTACACTTACTAGGCCTACGGGCTGCGTATTTTTTATTTACACGGCAGCGAGGGGAAAAGCTCGATTAATTCCAATGAAACCGCTCGCGGGGAGTCTAGGATGTAGTGCACGTACGTACAATGATGATGTACTGGATATGAAATGTGTTGTCGATGTATTGTGTGTTGTTGGTACGTGGCCGAGGGCATTTATTTGTTCACGCTCTCTGTGCCATGGTCGCATATTATATCATACTGCCGTCTCTAGATCTACATGTTAAGTAGAATTCCCTTTAAAATACACTGCACTGCTGTACTCGTACTCCGATTCGGTCTAGTGTAGACTCTTCGCGAGCGGTTTCATTGGAATTAATCGAGAAATTCCCCTCGCTGCCGTGTAAATAAAAAATACGCCTACGGGCTACATTTGCCCAGAGCCCAAAATCCGCAAGGTGAAAGGGATGTGACCTTGTCCGCCATATTGCAACAGAATGTGATTAAAATTAATTTTCTATTTACAAAGACAAATAGATAGAAACGGTCAAAACAATTACTTTTGATCCGTCAAAAGGCCTCTCAAGCTATGGTCACAAATCAGAGCGGCGGCCGACCGATTAGTAGCCTGCTCGGTCGCCGCTGGAATTTAGGCGTCACCCAGCGATTTTTGGAGAAGTCGAGCAGGCTGTAGAGCCCCAGCGATGCCTGGGCGGTTCCCTGTCGATTTTCCGTCGGTCGCCGGTCGAGCGATGCCTAAAAAACGAGCGGTGACTGGGCGACCGCCGCTCGGTGGCCGGGCAAAATTTGCTAAAAACTCGCCGCTCGGCCGCCGAGCAGGCTACATTTGGGTAATGTGACCATAGCATTAGCAAAGGAATGAAATTATAAATGTTTATTGTATTTTCAGTTCCTTGTCATTTTCCGTACAGAATGGTCCATCGTCTGGAGTTGCCCGAGGTAAAGAAGGGACCAGGCGTCAAGAAAAGACTTCAAGCCAGAAGATTCAAACTTCTAGGAAGCCGAGAGGATGATGATTACGTCATTCTTCCAGACTGGTATCTCAGAGATTTCTTGAAGGTCCATGATCATGATCACAACGTCTAGATATAGCGTAGGTTCCGAGAAGTAGGGCTTCGGCCCATGTAGCCTTCTGGGATCTAGGATCTAGGATCATGGATGAGCACAATCATGGCGCAGGCCTTGAATATAGGATGTGAAAAAAAGGGATTTCGGCCTACATTTTGCACTAGGTCGTATTTAACAGCTGTTATAACTCTATTTATATTTGAGAAGTGTTATGACAATGAATCCATTAAGACATTAGTTCCAAGACATTAATCAATAAATTTAAGAAACTTTTTATGTACATTTTATTATCTTTGGGAATAACCGTGATAGGCCATTGGCCTTTGTTTTTTCCCACCACATTATGATTTAAATTGAAGATGTTTCATTTTAACGTATGTTAATGTATATGCATATAAATTGTACTTTAATTGTTTTTTAAAATCAAATGTGGAAATAAAACTTGAACTTGAACTTGAAATGCCTGTAGCAGACAAGAATCATACAGATCTAAGATGGCGTCGAAAAGGGTAGCAAAACTCCCCAAATCCCGAAACGAGTTACTTCTCATACATGTACAACAATGTCTTTCATCGTTTCTAAAAATGTGAGTTTATACGATATAAAAATGTAATCGATAACCTTAATAGCTACATGTTTGAAGATGGAATCAAAGATTTTTGCCTATGTGGCATTCAAGATGAATCCCTTTTTCCTAATTAAGGGACTGGAGAAGAAGTGTTGGGTCGTAGTGGCTGCTGTTTGAGTGACTGTTCAATTTAACCGTCAAGCACCACATTGTCAGTTAAAAACGGACTCATGTAGCGCATTTACATTTTCATCATCGTAAACATCACCCTTACTAGACTTTCTTTTTCAAAAAAGGAAACAGAGATATGACCTTATGTATGGCTAAATTAAACAAAATAAGTACCAAATTCCTGTAAAATGTCTCTTACCACAGTTGATAATTGCCCCTGTTCAAATCTGATAGTTGCTCATTTTATTTTTGTGCCCATTTCTTTTGTAATAAGTGCCCCTTCCCCTTTTGATAAGTGCCCGTTTATATCTTTGATGAGTGCCACTTCTCACTTGTGATAAGTACCCCCTTTTATTTTGACACGTGCCCCCTTTTGCTTTCTAATAAGTGCCCTTTTTTAATTCCATAATAATTGCCCTTTTCTTTTAATAAGAGCCACATCCCCTTCTCATAAATGCCCCTTTTTTGTTGGTGCCCTCAACTTCGAAAGACGCTCCTGCACAAGGCCCAATAACTTGTGAAAAATTGAAACTCGGCTGGCTGGCAGTAGTGTTATAAGATCAATGAAAGTTATGAATTTGCCTAAATCTGAATCTGAAAATAATACGGCTCAACAATTCCCGGAGGAGTAAAAACGAGTCGGACTGGGTGTTAGCGTGAAATAATAAAATAATACTATTGAAAATGCTGTTGCACATTATCCTTGAATACGTCAGGATTTTGAAAGTTAACTGTGGATAGTGGTAAAGAATTCCAGTCTGTAAGTGTTTTGGAAGGAATGAATATCTAAAGGAATATTTGTTTAAACTAATTTCATTATTAGACTTATTGTATGATTTTCTGGTTGATCGACGAGTTACAGGGTTAAGCAGGTCTCGCGTTGAGGTATATCGTTATGAGCTTTAAAAAAGGTATATAGCCTAGCAACCATTCACCTTTCATCAAGTATACTCCATCCAAGATCCATTAGCATGGAAGTAACATTACTTTGCCTACTATTCTTGACAAATAATGTAGCCCTTCCTTGCACTGCTTCAACAAGTGAAATGATGTCATATTGGTAAAGGGATCCATACTGACGGACACTATTCCAATAATGGTCTGAGAAAGGAACACTAAGGCAAGGATTTAATGTCTTCAGTACACTTGTTTAAGTCACATTTGACAAAACCTATATATCTATTACTTTTAGCTTATATAATTATGGTCTGCATGTTTTTTGTTTAGGTTTGTATATAGTTTTACTCCTAAATATGCATGAAACTCCGTTCCAGTCATTACAGTACAGTTAAGCATATATGAATGTGATTTAGGTTAACGTGCATTATTGTAGGACAAAACATTTATCAAGATTTAACTTCATCTGCCAGTTTTTTCCCTTATAGGAGCAGCTGGTGAAGATCTTTATGAAGGGTTTCAACATCCTTGTCTGTAAAAAAAAATGTGTACATTTCACATACATTTAAAATGCTGAGAATACTTATGGTTTTTGTGATATCATTCAGCAGCTTTAAAGTAGACTATGAAATATTTTGAGGCATTACTACTATGACAAGTTTGTGTATAATACAATGCTACACAATACAATTTTGTACTGACTGGGGAAACCCACATTAATCCACAAATAACTCCCATATTTCAAGATTTTTTTAACGAGTGTATTTCTTTTTACACTGTAGCATTGCTTTCATCCATAGACGCAAGGGCACGTTTTTGTAAAAGAAATTATTTTAGTTTGGTCGCCAGTATAGGTTCCTTTCCTGAGGCCGCCATCACTTTCAAGCTCCAGTTTTTGAAAAGCCTTGTCAAACAAATGTTTTTGTTTTCAAGGTATAACTTTTGAATTGATCTATATTATGATATCATTGTCTATGTATAATTTTAGTTAATAGTAAATGTACCTAATCTGTATATTGATTTATATTATGTTACAACATGCAGAAATTAAAGCAGACAATCAAACAAAACAAACTTTCAGATTTCTGATTTTTGGAAGCGGGCGAAGCGAGGGTAAAATAGGGACACATGCGATGAGCTGTTGTTTCTTCATTGAAATATAAGAGGTACTTATTACATATCCGGCACATTAATACCCGAATATGAGGCTGTTTGGACATCGTACTGCCTGAATATGAACCTATTCGTGCATGTGAATCGCTGCCGGAATATCGTTATATTCAATATCCGGAAGGAGGGTTGTTAAACCACAGCCTCCCTCCTCCTCCCCACGTCATACTGGCCAAGAAGTCAATGTTGTTGGTTCTAAACAATGCTGAGCTAAACAATGGTGTTGATCACATACCAGCACCAAACACTGAATGTGGCATGCGCACTTTGGTACAAGCGGGTAATTCCCAGTTAAACGTAATACACCAGTCGTTTAACCACTTGACTGACTGACGCACTTAAAAGTAATTGTACAAGGCAGATTCTTTACACTTCTTTGTCAGTGAAACGTTTTTTACAACGCTTTTAGTGACAGACTAGTGACTGGTATTTTGTAACATAGCCAAAGAGAACATAACCTACACTCAGTCTGATAATCTGTTCTCACTGATGTAAGAAATAGATTTTCAATTTTCTTCAACATATTACGAGACAATCTTTGTTTCTCTACTTGCATTTTTTGGAGTATTCCACTTTAATCAGATTGAAAGTAGGCTTTGGCGATATGGCTTCACATAGTATTCCAAGTCATTTTCATGCTCTTCAGGTACTTGGTAACTTCTCCATAGATGATAACGGCGTGTACCGAGACGATCAACGAATCAGGCGTATCTTCGTCGAACCCGATGATGATGTCCGTAGCATGAACCTCCTCGAGGGAATCGATGATTACGGCGGACAAGCTAGTTTGACATTAGGGCAAGGTGGACAGCCGTCGTCGATGACGTCATTGTTAAAATGGATGCGTGATCATCGAGGAGAGCTAGTGGAACATGACATCCTCAAGATATCAGAAAATGGCAAAGCTATAAGGTGAGGAGAGTACAGTCTTATTAATCCCAACGAAATTGTAAGTGTTTAATGTTCAGCTCTCCCATGCATTCTCTTTGCCCGCTCATCGAGAGGGTATAGAGGGGGCTTCGTCAGGGTCGGTGACATCCGGCTATGAAGTGTTACCAAGGCGCGTCTGTTTCGTCTCACCCTACCTTTATCCGTTTGGATGATGTAGGAACGTGGATGACGGGTCCCAGTGACCAATTGAGCACGTCGAGCTTGATCTAGGATCCACACTCCATCACCTTGCTTGAGTGTCGGTAAAATGCGGGTTCTTTGTCGTCGGTTGTAGTTTAGTGTCTGATTTGAACGGTACTTGTCTTCTTTCACTCTCACTTTTCCATCAGGTACAGTGTGGAGTTCAGTTCGCAGTCTCGATCCCATTAGCAGTTCTCATGGTGCCAAACCATTCTGAAGTTGTGTCGACCGGCAAGGTCGATGCGATCGTTCTTTTTCAACAGGGCTTTCACTCTTTGTACACCTCGCTCCGCTTCCCCATTTGCCTGAGGTTACCTTGGTGAGCTGGTAGTAAATCCATACTTCTCCGTGAATTGTGGTACGTTATCTGAAATCCCCACATCAGGGATACCGTGTAATATCTCCTTCAAGGATTTGACCACGGCTTCAGAAGTGTGTCCATGAAGCCTTTTGACTTTTACCTTTCTTGAACAGTAGTCCACTATTATCAGAAACATCTTTCCTTGATGAGGTGTCCCCTTTGTTCAAAGTAGTGCCTGATGATAGGGTTGTGAGGCATGTAGTCAGGCCATCCTTTACATAAAATGTGTGTCAGTTACATTACTTTGTTGCACTTGATCTACGTACGTTGGCGACATCAGCATGCATTCTTTCACCTCGAAAAACCGGTCTATTTGCTTTTCGAGCTTCTGCTTGCCTGCTCAGTAATTGAACGGCCTCTAATGTCAAATCATCCTTCACTTGGAGTTGATCAGACAATCCATCATCCAGCACACCGACAACTATCCTATCTCGGATCAGTCCATCTTTTAATGTGTTGGTATATAAATCGTTAAAGGCCCGGTCCCCGGACCCGGTCACACATAGACGGCGCACGACCGGCGCATTGAAAATCGGAAAAAGTCGTAAGCCCAACTTTTTTCAGGATTTGGAAGAAGCTAGCGAGCTGACACCGAATGCATATCGTGTTGCTAGCACACTGCACGTATACAGGGTGTGTGCTCCGCGTATGTCTGGCGTTGGTCTAGCGCGTCTGGCGTCGAGCTCCGCGCAAAATTTTGAGCATGCTTAAAAAATCCCGACGCAGCGAATGACGACGAATGCATAGCGTTGGTCCAGCGTTGGTACAGCGCACTCGACGAACGAGTAACGAAGGATGACGTACACATAACGCATGACAACGCACTGGCAAAAATTGCAAATGTTCAATGCGCCGGCCGTGTGTCCCCCATGCGTCCCTATGTGTGACCGGGCCTTACTGAGGGAATCAACACTTTCCCAGGCTGCTGGCTACACCTGATAAAAGCTTTGCCCTTGTAACAATAGTGTTCTTTGTTATGTTGATATGTGCTTCGAATGCTGCGACAATGCTTTCATCAATACCCCGTGTCAAAATGATGTTGTCCGCACAGTCATCCATTGTATACAACTGTGTACTGACCTGTTCTCCGTCCATGCAGTCCGATATGGCTTGAAACATTTGGCCATGCTTCAGCTTGATTCAGCGCGGCAGCGCATATTTTTATTTACACAACTGTTTAGCCATTTTCGCGAAAAAATTCCAAGAAGTGCTCTGGTGAAAGAGTCTAAGTCGTACACCCAGAGAAGGGAAGATGATAGAAAGGGGATAACAAGGATAGTGGAGAGGATATAGAGAAGGAAAAACAAAGAAATACATAAGGAAAGATAAGAGGATAAGTCAAAGTAAGAACATAGAAATACATAATTGAAGAGCTAAGAGGATCATAGATTTAGACTTAGGAAAAACAGGAACATAAAGAAGGAGAATGGGAATCTATCAGATTAAAACAAAGAAATAGACGAAGGAGAACAAGATAGATTGAAGGAGAAAGAAAGAAATACATAAAACAAAAGAGAAGAGGTTAGAGTAAAGGAGAATAAAAGAAATAACGAAGGAGAACTGGCCGGGTGATATAGATTGAAGGGGGAAAAAAATATATAACGAAGGAGAATGGAGTGATTTTTTCATGGTTCACTTTTTTACCGCTGATACCATATTTTAGTGGTTAGGCTACCTTCCAAACACTGTCATTTTACAGACGATGCCTCGGTGAGACGTCATCTAGGTTCGACCATTTTAATACCATACAACCCATGCAGTCTCGTATCTGGTGAAGTGTAGTCTTATTTGAAGCCGTTACAATGATGTACTACATCTCTATGTCTCCGCCCCTCTCTCTCTCTCTCTCTCTCTCTCTCTCTCTCTTTTCTCTACATACCTTTGATGGCAGCGTTATAGTATGGAAATGTATGAGGGGGCAGGAGAGAGCTAGTTGCCCCATAGGATTTCCCGAACATGCCTTTAAGGCCCAGTCCACTCCAAAAATAAGTTGCTTTTAATAAATGAAAAAACAAGAGAAACATAGCAAAACAAATTTGAGTAAAATCGGAAGCCATTAAGGAAGTTACGATTTTTTTTTTTTAGTGTGAAAAACTGTGGAACTTAGGAAAATCAATACGCAAATTGCCAATTTTGTTAATAGTTTGTGACGTCGATTCCTCACTATTTATAAATTGCTTTATATATTTTTATCCCATTAATTTCCCTTTTTTCCCCAAAAACTTGATTTCCTCATGTCTTTGCCCAGGTTATATTTTTTGTATCATATTGCGTGCATGGCATTTCACAAAATCTGTTATGAACTTTGAAGAATTAATACTTTTTTTCTGATTTTTGTTTAGATTTGTCTATTAATAATTTATCAAAATTCGCATTTTTCATAATTTTTCCTAAAACAAATTTACTCTATATTAGTGCATCCACACACAAACATATTACTATCAATATAACTTGGATGCTGGTGTGAGGGACTTTTAGGGAGAAAATTGGAAATGTATAGTGGATAGCAAGGTAATGACGTCGCAGACTCATGAGTGAGTTGCCAATTTGTCTTGTGATTTTCAAAGTTTTTCATGTCATTAGGAATTCATAACTTTCTTATTAGTTATCCGATTTTGCTCAAACTTTATTTGATTGGTTTGTCTGATTTTTGGAGTGGACTTGCCCTTTAAATTTTGGGGACTGCTTTCGATGGTTTTGTAAAGACATGCATGTTTAAACTAAAACAATACCATGGCTGCGTTTTTTAATGCACATTAGAATCTGTGCTCACTCCTCATTCTACCTCTGCCCATCCTTTGACCGCCTCTCCTTCCGTTTTAGACATTTTACATATTCAAGTCAGCCGAGTATTGTTGTTCTTCTATTTTTCATAAAATAGACTCGACATCGATTTTGTAGGAAAGCGTGGAGTATTCTCTCTTCTGCTTCGTGCTATCGTGAACATTTACCGTATGGAAGTCCTTGTCACCCTTTCTAATGGCACTTATTACATAGAATGCATGAGAGACACCGATAAGACAACTCTTTACGAAGAGACAGAGTACTGCTGGAAGAATTTGTTGAGACATGTGACCCTAGGTAATGCTCTCTCTTCCACACACACAATCTCTCTCCCCCCCCCCCCCCTCTCTCTCTCTCTCTCTCTCTTCCACTCTCTCTCTCTCTCTCTCTCCCTCTCTCTCTCCATCTCTTTTCTACTCTCTCTCTATCTCACACCACTCCCTCCCCTCTTCTCTCTTTGTCTCTCTTTCCAATTACTCTCGATCTCCTCCCCCTCCAATCCTCCTCTTTACCCCCCCCCCCCACTCTCTCGCTTATTCTGTTATTCTGTTATATTCCATATAACTTGAATGAGGTATGAGTACCATTTAAAATCGCAGTTTTGAAAGTCCGCTTTAGACAAATTAACAAACTCAATTAGCAAGATAATCATAAGTGTGAGAGGATTTATTTCTATATTTGAAATGAGTATTAATACGTGCGATATCGCCATTTCTTTTAGCAACTGATTAACCATATCATTAGAGCATGATATGTCCAATTTTGATTTACTTCATACTAAGGGCACTTGTGGGTCGAAGATTTACCCAATTAAAATTTAGTCGTAACTTAATTGAGGGTTTTGACAAATATACAGTGACACCTTCTTTTTAGCCTTATGTTTGTAAATAAAATCTTTAGACATGATATCTTAAGCAATGAATCATATTTGGATTATTTAGTTGACGGAGCACCTTCAGATATCACTTCAGGTGACAACGCCTATTATTCTGCGGTGATGAAGACTCAATGTGGACATCAGAATATTATGTTTAGTTGCGGAGTCGATGCAGAACGGGATGACTCTAACAAACATCCTCCACGAAACTACATCGATGTCAAGCTCAGAAATGATATCAACTCAGCCCACTACAAAGGCAATTTTGAGAGGTATTTTAGTTTGCATAGTTATAGTATTAGTAGTGGTAGTAGTAGTAGTAGTAGTGGTAGCAGTAGTAGTAGTAGTAGTAGTAGTAGTAGTAGAAATAGTAGTAGTAATAGTAGCAGTAATATTAGTAATAGGAGTAGTAGTAGTAATTAATAGTAGTAGAAGTAGTAGTAGTAGTAGTAGTAGTAATAGTAGCAGTAATATTAGTAATAGGAGTAGTAGTAATTAATAGTAGTAGTAGTAGTAGTAATAGTAGAAGTAGCAGTAATAGAAGTAGTGGTAGTATAGTAGTAGTAGTAGAAGTAGTAGTAGTAGTAGTAGTAATAGTAGAAGTAGCAGTAATAGAGTAGTAGTAGTAGTAGTAGTAGTAGTAGTAGTAGAAGTAATATAAGTAGTAGTAGTAGCAGTAGTAGTAGTAGCAGAAGTAATAGTTTTAGTAGTTGTTGTAGAAGTAGTAGTAGTAATAGTAGTAGTAGTAGTAGTAGTAGTGGTAGAGTTAGAAATAGTGGTAGTAGTAGTTCATGTTCAAGCGTACCTCCCAAAAGTTCTAGGCGAAGGTAATTTTGTCGGGAAACCCCACCCCCCCCCCTCCCCCAACGAAACTTTTGAGTCACTTCACAAGTATGCAGACTGTCGGTTCATACGATCGCAAAAACGCTTTTAACAAATTCAAGCAAAGAATTTCAATAGAATATTTGTAATGTATCCAAAATTACACTTTAGTCCCGAGATACAAATAATTTCATACCCCCGTTTCGAATAATTGTATTTTCAAAAGTTAGAATGCAAATTGCTAATATTACGTTTTGTTGGGTAGGAAAAGCCCCCGCCCCCCTCCCCCCCCCCCCCCCCCAACTCCGAGAAAGGAGGGATACCATGCGTGTTACCAAAAAGGGGTACTCTTCGTGCGACAAAGGCTGGCCCGAGAATTGTAAACAAAAAAAGGGGGTGTATTTGACTTTTCACCCGGAGATTTCTTTAAAAAGGAGGTCTTTTTTTCTCTCATCTCCTGGGAAATTATTCCGAATTTAGGGGGGTGCATTGAGCATTTTTCCCGATTTAGGGGGTCCGCGAAAGGGGGGCTCGGAAATGTTGGCAGTCCTCAGATAGGGGGTGCTTTCAAAAAGAGGGAACAAGCATACGCGTACCCTAAATAACACTGAGTGGGGGCCGGGGAAAAGCCATAATAGCAATGTTCAGACGGGGCTACATAGTCTGCGTAAGTTTTTCGCTGCAGCAATAGACAACTATTTGACTTACACCATGCTTACACCATGCTTACACCATTACTCGGACCAACTTGACACGATTAAATTAACACGCCCTTCGACAAACCTCCTTTGTGAATTCGGGCCAGTAGGTTTGACTCCGGAAGTTTTAAATGTTAGGTCATACATCCCTTGTAAAAGGTCACAGAGGCTGTTCACACCGCAAGGGGGGACCGTGGGCGGACCGTGGATCGCGCTATCGTAGCGCGACCCACGGTCCGCCCGTTGGCATTCGCCGGATTCACACCGCAGTGAGATAGCGCGGTCTATCGTAGCACCCTGTTGCCATGACGCGTGACGTCATGAGGTCAGAGCGGTCAAAGAATGAGTATAAAATTCCCCGCGTGTAGAACGATGACTTTCGGCGTGCTATCGTAGCTCGGGTTCACACCGGCAGAGATAGCGCGGTTTAGCGCGCGCTAGACTGCGCTATCTCTCGTGGACCACCCCCAAGAGGTGCTCCAGTGGCACGCTGTTTTGGCTCGCCGTGGCTCGCTGTTGGGCGGACCGAAACGACGTTGTACCTTCCACACCGCAGAGATAGCGCGGTCCAGCGCGCGCTAGACCGCGCTATCTCTGCCGGTGTGAACAGCCTCACAGATCACAGATAGACAGACTACTCCGAGCGCCAAGTAAAGTGAGGGTATTCACACGGTCAAATTACGCTACCCTCTAGTGCAAAGGTCGGCGTAGCTAACACGACTATCGTCCAGACGTTCACTACGTGATCTTTACGCCGACCATACCATACCTATACGCCGACTAGCTCTAAACGTTACCTTTACGCCGACCAAAAATTGCGATCGTGTGAACAAGGCTTATGTTAGTCCTATTTACCTATTGAAAACTGAGAAAATTATACATTACACCCAATTCGAACATGATATTTACAAACTTATGAATGAACGACTTTATTTCCAAAACGTGATAAAAATACAGAAGACATTGGAAATACAATTCTTTGGTACTGTTTATGAATAGAACACCGCTAGAAATACCAATACTACTACTTAGCTTAAATGACATTACAATTACTACAATTGAAATTGATGCTGGTCTTGAATTGATTTCTTGCAAGTCTTTGCTGTGGAGTTCGTTTCTCTTTCTCTCAAATACAGATTCACGGCTCTTAAATGGTGGTCCCAGGTCGTGATTGCTGGGATTCCCGAGATTCTCTGTGGATGGCGAGATTATGAGAACGAGAAATCCACTCTCTCTTCTATTGAACTGATGAAGACAGACGAATTACCACAACTAGCACCAATGGCGGGAAATGACAGAGTATAAAAACCTTTCTCTTTTAATCTTTGAAGTTCAAGTTGAGTTGACTTTTTGGAGAAGTAAAACGTATAAGCTTTTTTATTCATTTTAATTCAATTCTTAAGAATATCATACTATAAATATCCCATTAAAGTGCAATTCAACCTTTGTGACAGTTCATTTGTATGAAAGCAGACAATAAGAGAAACAGAATGGCGAAATGTTGAAATAAGTCGGACCAATAATAAAAGCTATTAATATTTAAAATGTATTAGATCACTAAAGCTGTGCGAATATTAAATTGGCACTTGGGTTAGTGGATTTTGACGTAGTCATGGAAAGCTTCCATTTTTTTAGTACAAAATATCATTAATTTCTGTTTTTACCTTAATGCCTTCTCCCATGGGAGTCTACTCAAAATGAATTATGGATAGCATTCTTTGAAAGGTCCCCTTAGATGGAACAGCCTCCTGAGTCATGTATTTTTAAAAAAGTGACAAGTTAGTTATTTCGTGTGTTTAAACAAATTGGAATCTTGTCCGGCACTACGTCACACTGACATTACCGATTCAGCCAATTTGCAGTCCCCATACGTATAAATACTTATAATGATTACAAATTTCAAAATTCATGTCTTTTTGTATTTGCTGTCTAATTTTATTCAAAATTTAACATGGGTGCTTATCTCATTTTCTGCTTTCTTGAAGAGTACTTGCTCATCATAAAGTTTGTATTTTGCTAAGAAGGATTGCTCTTCAAATGTCCTCTCATTCAAAATATCATGATGACAAGCATTAGCTGAAAAGTTAACATTCCATTTTTCATGCGTTATGTGTATATGCGTGCGTGTGTGTGTGTTCCACATACACAGTTTTGTAAAAGATGCATGTGATTTTTAGCAAGATTGAGTCAACTCCTTTTCATTAAAAAAAAATTATATACCTGGTCTTTTTTATTAAAATAAAATTCACTATACGATCATAATAATATTAATATTTAACAAATTGTTTAACATGCTGTTCCATTCTGTCAGCATCATATAAACATTTTATTTTCGCTTGTTCTTTTCATCATTAACACTATTCTCTTCAATATTAGTTTCCATTTGGATCATACGATCATTTCGTTTTCAGTATTAGTAACTCGGACTATTTTTTATTTGAACCCTTTCTTCTCTTCCCTCTTGTTGATCTTTTCGTTTCTTCGCTCTCCGCTTTTTCTGTTCGGTAGTCGGTTGATTCATATCCATCAGGGTTATCGCTGTTCTCGGGATCCGAGCTTTGACTTTCACTGACAGGCGAGCTTTTCGACCAAAGATCCGTCCGACTTCGTTATTTCGATCGCTCTCTTATCGCATGCTGTACGACATTAGTTTTGTTCAGACGATGGCAATTTACACCGGGGTAAAGGTCGTGAAAAGTGCTACTCGGGGTAAATATGGTGAGGACGGTGTAAAGGTCGGATAAGTGACCGTCTGAACGATGGTCGTCTAAGCTAAGTCTACCTTTACCCCGACCGATATACTCCTGGATTTATCCAAGAGTAACGCACTAAAATGACTAGAGGGTAGCGTAAATTGACCGTGTGGATGCTCTCACTTGCACTCGGGAGTATGTGACCTTTCACGAGGGTTGTTTATTACAATCGAAAATGCAAATTAGATTTCGCACGGTTTAGATGCGGAAGGTGGGTTGAGGTCGACTAGTGCGGGCGCCACCACTTCCGGAAGATAAGCTGGTCGATGGAAGGTCGTGTTAACTAAATCGTGGCAAGTTAGTCCGAGTAAGAGGGTGTGGACAACTAAAGGTGTAAGTGAAATATACATGAGACATTTACTGCTGCATGGATTAACTTACGCCGACTAGCAAGCCCCCGTCTGAACATGGCTAATTTACTTTTAATTTCTGCACCAACGAACTTGTATTGTTTACGTTTTTCCCTCGATTGTGTTTACATCACATGTTGTGCGACTCGCTTCCACCCACCACTTAATGCCACTAGGGCATTCACCAATTTTTTGGTACATCATTGCGTGAGGCGCCGACGCTCGGAATCTGATCACGTGACATTCATAGCTTTTGTGTCCCGAAACCTTTGCACCATTTGCAAACGAATGGCTTGACGCATGTTGACGCATGGTGACCAGTCTCTAGGCATCGCGAGCACGTTGCTTAGGACGCTCCTGGTGTGATGCGTGCCTTGAACGAGGAAAGCCTAACGCCAGTGACGGCGTCGGAGATTTCTTTTCACGCTCGGGGGGACGAAATGCGTCGATTTTTGCACTCTCGCAAACAATGCCTCCTGTTCATCCAAGCGTGAACACGTACCACACAAAAATGATACTAAATGATTTAGAATAAGACACTCATTCATAAGATGTATGATAATTTACTGTTCATGAATGTTTTTTTAAATAATCAGCAATTTTCTAGGTGTAAACTTATTTTTGACTCACACTGTATACATACATGCGATCACTGTATTGTATAGTTGTACATAATTATGGTCTGTAAGGCCCGTCAAAATTCTACGTATTGCAAGTTTCTCCGTGAATAAAGTGTCGGAAATCTCACTGGCAGTTTGATGGTCAGGGGTTCTGCTGGAATTATGTTTCTAAATGCAATAAACCAAGTTTGGTCTAATCATGCCTTTTTTTGTCATGTCCTTTTCTCACGGGGCGACCGTTTCGGCCTGTGTCATTTTAAAACTTTGATGTTAAAAGTTTCTAGAAAAAGACAGCTATTATATGTTTACTCAGGCACTACTTTTTTCTTTGTTTATTTTGTTGCAGAGATTCTGGGAGCCAGAGGCTTGTTATGACACCTTTCACATTCTCCTTGCTAACATCAAAGACTTGATCAAGGAAGATAATCCAAAGTAAATGTCATGGTTACCAATCATCTTTAAAATTAGAAAAAGTTAATCCTTCTACATAATGTTGGTGGAAACGTAGTATGGTGTCAACTTTACATAGTCATTTATTACAATGTCATGAAACAATAATAGCAACAACGGTTCTATATATTTTTCATTGTCCGTCAAAAATCTAATCAAATTTGATCTACGATTTTAATACACATACTTTAGACCTACGAACAGGCTACATATGCCCAGAGCAAGAACTTCGTAAAGTCAAAGGGATGTGACCTTGTCCACCAGATAGTAGCAGAATGGGATTAAAACAAATCTTCTATTTACAAAGAAAAATAGATACAAACGGTAAAAAGATTTACTTTTAATCTTTCTCAAAGCAAGGAAAGAAATTTGAAATGTTTTACTTTATTTTCAGTTCCTTGACATTTTCCGTACAGAATGGTCCATCGTCTGGAGTTACCCGATGTTCAGAAGGGACCAGGCATCAGGAAGAGACTTCAAGTCAGAAGATTCAAACTTCTAGGAAGCCGAGAGGATGATTACGTCATTCTTCCAGACTGGTATCTCCGAGATTTCTTGAAGATCCATGATCATGATCAAAACGTCTAGATATAGCCTAGGTTCAGAGAAGCAGGGCATATCGGCCTATGTATACTTCTGGGATCTAGGATCTAGGACCTAGGATCACGGATCGGCACAAACATGGCATAAGACCTTGAATAAGATGTCAAAGAAAGGGATATACATGCTGTACTAGGTCGTATTTAACATACTGTTATTACAATGAATCAATTAAGACCAGTTTAATGGTCCTGTAGCAGACAAGAATCATACAGATCTAAGATGGCTTCGAAAATGACACCATAATTCCTTTAAAAAATCCCCCCCCCCCCTCCAAATGAGGTACTAATCATACAACAAATGTCTTTCGTCCTTTCTGAAAGGTTTGTACTCATAAAACGTGTTTTCAATAACTTTGGTAGCCACATGATGGAAACTAGAATGCAAGATTTTCGCCATTATGGCATTCCCTTTTCCTATTTAAGGGACTGGAGAATAAATGTTGGGTCGTAGTGGCTGCTGTTTGAGTTACTGTTCGATTTACTGTTGAAAATTTACTCGTTTAGTGCATTTACATTTTCATCATCGTAAGCATCACCCTTTCCAAACTTTTCTTTCCAAGAGAGGATGGAGATATGACACTATTTATGGCCAAACTAAACATAATAAGTACCCCAATGACTTTTAACACAATGGCAGCACATACATGGCATCAGACCGATTCTTGAATAGGATGGCATAGAAAGGGATAACATGTTTACACTAGGTCGTATTTAACACCTGTTACAACTCCATTTATATTGGAGAAATGGTATGACAATGTGAAAATGAAATTTCTCCCGAGAAAAACATACCCAGAGGAATATTAAACTTTTCATAGGGCTGGTGCACCCATCCCACATAGAAAAGATAGTTAAAGCTATTAAAACAAACAATTTAGTCGCATCAGTCTCAGGTGTAATCAGATTACAAGATATTGGATTTAATATTTCAAAACAATCTTGAAAAGCAAGCGATGATCCCCCCCCCCCCATCTTCATGTGACTATCTGCTGGTAAACACATTCCTTAAATTATGATTTTAGAATAGAAGCCATTATTGATAAGGTACCGAAAGTCGTATCACTACTTTTACACTGTTGGCCATAATGTTTGACTAATTATTTTTACCCCAATTTATGGAATGATTTTGACAATGATTTATTCCTAATAGATCTAGATAATAGTATACATTCTCATATTTTATTGAATAATAAGTTGCGAGTTTGTTTTGCGTGACTGCTAAAGCATGTATGTGCTACTATGCTAGGGCCATGCATTATGGTTTGAGGCATGGTCACACAGAGGATTTGTTATGTTGGGGATCGGGGCAAAATGCAATGAATTATTCATAATTTATTGCATTTTGTTTTTGTTTTTTGTTTAGTTGAGGGGGCAGCCCCGTACCCTAGCCCCCGCTACGTACAGTCATGATTCAGTGGCTAAGCAATTGCCTCGTTACTGTGAGGCCCCAGGATCAAACCAAGTCCATGTGCTATATTAGTGCCCCTTTCTGAGGCATTAATCCTCATTACTGTCAGTTATGACCTAAGGACGTAGGTCCCCTATTTGATTAGCCTAGTATCACACACATGCTTTAGCAGTCACGCAAAACAAACGCTCTCAAATTATTATTCAATAAAATCTGAGAATGTATACTATTATCTAGATATATTAGGAGTAAATCATTGTCAAAATCATTCTATAGATTGATTATTCCACCTTTATGACCAACAGTGTACATATTATATTTGATATACATGTAGTGCATGGGCACAATCAAACCGGGTATGTCCATACCAAAGAGGAAAAGTTTTGTAAACTTAAACCATGTGCACCTAATACTGTAACTGTGCAAGTGTTATGATATTCTGGATATTAGTGATCCCACTGGATAGAAATGCTGCACAAATATAAATTTGCTACTTTGTGGTACTTTAAGAATCTTAATTTAGAGATATAACAAACATTAACTATGCAGGCACATAACCTGAAACCAAATTTTAAGACATTTATATATATGTATATATATATATATATAGGAGGTAAACCTATTGATATATGGTCAGGGTGTTGGTAGCCATTTTGATTGGCACAATGGCAGCAATCTCGGATACATTGTTCCATAAAATGCTACACTCATACATGGTGACACATTTTCTTTCATCAATGAATATCCTATCCTTAAAATGTACTTTAATTCTTAAAATATCTTTATTGTAAATAATAACCCGAATTCGATTCCGTTAGGATACTGGATTACTGGCTACCATTTTCTCGGTCATATTTGAGTTCAGGGTTTTTTGGTGGCCATAATATATTCTAAACAGTCTAAATGGATTTGTCGACCCCCGAAACCTAGGTATATAGACACCGGAATTACTGTAATGTGGAAATTTTACGAATTAAGTTTTTGGAGGCACTCTTGGATTACAAAATGGCGGCCATCTTTCATCTTATTTTGAGAATAAGGCTACTCTAGAAATTCATGATAATTTCAAGCACACCAGTGGATATCCTGATGTCTATACATAATTGTAATCTTGCTACTCAGAGTTTCACAAGAGTAACTAACTTTCGGTCATTTTTAGGAGGCCGGCGGCCATTTGGACGCTATCTTGGATTTCCAGGTTTTCTGGTAGCCATAACCGATTGTAAGTGGTATGAACGGATTCTTCCTCCCCACCCCACCCCCCCCCCCTTCCCCAAAAATCCTATAAATAGACACCAAAATTACGTTTAGAAAATGGATATATCATGATTTATGTCTATCCTATTAAATGTATTTGCGGCCAGCTTTGACGCTATTTTGAAAATAACCACTTTCCGGGGGTCAGATTTCCTTAGAATTTTAATATATTGTTTTTGATGTCAAACACTACCGAAAACCCTTTAAAAACCTTCGGTAGCAATTTTGGGGGCTGTGGTATTTTTTCCCCACAAATTGACACGATTAGTTTTAATTTTATACTATTACTTTGATTTCCACCATCCTTTGTTAACAAAATATTAAGAATGACCCTACACTTTCGGATTTTAAGCAACAGAATTTAATTCCAATTTGATTTTGAATATTTTAGGGGGCTTTGGGTACTTGCATGGGATAAGTATATCGTTGTTTATTTATTTTTTTAATTTTTTTTTAATGCCAATTATTATCATACTGGTGTTTTTTTAATCTTCTCGCGGAAAATTTGGCTTGTAAAAAGTATTATGAAAAAAAATGCAATCTACTATCATTTTTGTATTATTGTAATTTTGACATTCGCCCTAAAACATCTGTGTCACACTATAATTTGTTTTTTCCTTACCCTTTGTTTAAATTTTAGATTTAGATTTGTTTTTATAAAGATCCTTGTTTGGATTATAATCTATACTGACAAATTTGACTTTGCATATATAACTTTTAAACCTGATTCATCAGCAGTCGATATACATACGTATAGTTTATGTTACATTATTATACTCTATGACAGACATTGCGTGTCGTTTAGAATGTGAATGTGTTCAATGAATAGAACTTACATATTTATAATATATATTTATATTCATATATAGTTATAGTTATACATAAAGGGTGTATATTAATTATGATCATTACCGAAAGTTGTCATTCTACAAAGGACAAATTCTTAAAAGATGCGACGTCATGACCGCGATATAGTCATAGTTTCTTAAGCTTGAAAATATTTATTTCTCAACTAGTTTAGGTAACTGTATTATCATGTTCATTCTATCATGTTTCCTGGTCTCACATTATCTAACTGTCATCACGATTAAACGTTCATCTTTCATTCTTAACTCATCAAATGTGATTGTATCTTCATGAAGGCTTAGCATATAGAAATACATTTATACCTACGCACAACTTTCTGTTTTGTTTTGCTTTCATTTGTTTTGTTTTCTTTTGTTTAACATATTTCTTTCGAAATGGAAAGGAACTGGCTTGCAAATAGCTTAGAAATTATTCAAATGATAATTTCCTATTAAATGACAATCAGCTTTGTTATAGGTGTAATTTTTTTAACAATTTTGTGATTAAAGATGTATATGTATAAATATTTAAAAAATAGTAATCAGTGAAATGATGTGGAATCGAATTAGGATATGTAAATATGTGGAATAGTTTCGCACAAGAATACAACCACATTCGACCCCCCCCCCTCCCATGGCCAAGGTGTGGATACGCCATGGAATATGAATGACTGCATGATAAACTTGATACGTTTAATTAGCACATTTAGATGTTTTTTATTTAATGATGATAGCGTACTGGATATAATGAGGCACCAAAACAAAGAGTAGGAACCCTTTACAAAAAAGTATCATGGTATCCATGTTTTTTTTCTTCCAAGTTACCATCCACCATGGTAACCATGGTAATCATGGTACCAAAACAATGAAATACATTGTTTGATGACCCTATGTTTATCATTGTTTGATACCATGGTTACCATGGTTACCATGGTGGATGGTAATTTGGACAACAACCAAAAAAGATTACCATGGTACTTTTTTGTAAGGGAATACACTCATATTGCTTATACAAAATCACAGAGTAAAACGGGAACAAAATAAATAGACTCATAACATAAGTACATCACATCGTGTTACTGGGGGAAGATGTAATCTTTTGAAACTGACAAGACATTGAACTATTTCTATGAAGATGACAAATGGGGTGGTGTTTAGCTTTTTTGAAGCAGCCACTCTAACTTGTCATATAAACATTCACAGGATCATTAATTTTAAAAAAGATATTAACATAAAACACGAATGAACTCAACATTGTATTGGAGAAAACAAATAATAGTGTTATTATATCCAAGTGATACTTAGTCTTTATTGTGTCAGATATGTGGATTATTAAGACCACAACTGAGAGTGTATGTTACGGAATCTATTGGAAGTGAATTTTAGTGATCCGGGCATCGTTTCATGAAACCGTTATCATTAAGTTACCCTGACATCCCATTAAAGCAATCGTACAATGTACTTATGACGGTTTCGTACGTGACACGCTGCCCAAATATCATAAACAACGACAAAAGAATGGAGCTGATAAACTCCTTGAAGTGGATACAATATTATTAACTGCAAAAATACCAAACGAAATGACAAATATAAAAGCGAACCGTGTCGTTGTCTTGGTATTCAACACAACGATACGACAATATGACGCCATAACATCAAAACGTATCATGATATCAACTACAAATATCGCAATGCGAATGTATCCCCTCGGCACTGGTAGCGATTTTTGTGTCATCCTTATGTTCAAAGGAGGGACAAAGATCCCCTCTCCCCTCCCTGAAACAAAAAGATGACGTACGTGTAGAGATCGCCACTAGTGACTCGGACTATTGCCAAGACCGGGAGCAGCGTCACCAAACACTAAAGATGTGTAGATTTTACTAAGACATACCTCCATACAAAATTTAAAAAGAAATTCTTCAAGAGATGTGGCAGTTAGAGCGCTTAAAAGACAGATGAACTTTGACCCTACAAAGGACTGAAAAATGAGGGCAGCAACGCCCAAAAGCTTACATGTGTAGATTGTACAGAGATGCAACTCCATACAAACTTTGAAAGAAATTTGTCATTAAACATGACCTGTAGAGCCACGCTAGACACCCACCAAAATATGACTTTTTACCGTATAACAGACGAACACTGGTGGCAGCATCACCAAACACTAAAGATGTGTAGATTTGACCAAGATACACCTTCTTACAAAATTTAATAGAAATCCGTCAATAAATGTGGCAGTAAGAGCGCACGAAAGGGACGAATGACTTTTTACCTTTGACTATCACAACAATCCACAAAACGGCTATTTATCATATATGCAACAGTTCATCATTCAGTCTTAAAACAATTCATGTTATATCCATATTCATGTTTATAGTTAGGAAACAATAATAATTAAAAAAAAACTCACTGAACAACCGTTAGCGTTGAAATTCGTCATCATCCTTTCCAACCCATGATATGTGACCATCGCATGTAAAAAAAACATCTTTGGTACAAGCTTGCTGATTGGCTGTTCGTTCTCTTGAGGCGTCACTGAGAACGCCCGTAGATTTGGCCAAAAACCGTTCAGAATTTCAGTCCCTCAGCAGTCACTCCGCTGTTACTATACCGTGTGAGTCAAAACAAAGTTTAAACTTAGAAAATGTACATTTCAATACCAGCTCATTCTTTTTGCTTGAGCTCTGAAAATTATACGTTTCTCATACTTCTTTCACACATAAATGAAATTACTAAATGTTCAATGTCATTAAATAAAACTCACTTCTTAGGCGACAATCTGGCGTCACAAGTAAATAAATTTGTCTCTCGACAACTGCTTACTTCTTGTTCTGTATTCTGTCAAGTAGCGTAATAAGGGATCTTTAAAAACCAAAACTTATAGCGATTATTAAACTAACTTCTTCTGTCTCCAAAATCTACGGTCTTCAAATGACCTTCAATAAAAAGAAAACATAAAATAAAAATACAAAATAAGGTTTGTTCAACAAACCATTGTTCATAGATGATTTGTAAAATAATTAACAATTTTCTAGGTGTAAATTTTTTTTTTGACTCACACTGTGGTAGCTTCTTGATTTTGCACACGTACCGCAGATTCTCCGTCCTTGTTGAGCTTGTGAAAACTCCCTATTGGAATATTCGCTGCGGTCTGATCGACTGCATCTAAACGAGAATTCCGTGGTCTTTCATTGTGGAGCAAATTAATTGTGAAGAGCTTGGTGAATGAAAGGAACAGACAAAAGAGTATCGCTTTGTAACTACAAAGAAAAGGTGCTATATTAAATACTCTGTGAATTGAATTTGATCAATATCATTATCCATTGACGACAGCATTACTAGGAGGAAAAGAATGCAACTTTTCAACATTGAACTAATCAAAGATTTGTTGAAGTCAATATGGTGAGTATTTATGGGGCGGTTGAGTATGATGGGGTGTCCAAAGTTCGCGGACATTTCAAAAATAATTAGGAATATGATATTCGATCCATGATTTTTCATATTTCTAAACAAATTCAATCAAATTAATTAATATCAAATAAACAGCAAACTTCTAGACTACAAATAGCGGAACAATGAAAGTAATCATCATAAGAATTCCGACGATATAGCGATCTCAAAATTCGGATCGGCGTGAGCTCCAACTGAAGAAAAAGTCATGAAAAAACGAGTCCTTTATCCGCACACGAGCATTTACGAGTGATTTTATGTTTATTAGAAAAAATGATCCTCTAAATTTACGGTAATTGCATCAGTTGCTAGTCAGAATATCATAAAATCAGTTAGTATTACTTTTTACTATCAATTTTGATGACATATTCTCTCAAAGTGAAGATTTCCAGACCCATGTCTGAAATGGTGATGAGCATATACTATCAATATTTAAAAGGCGTTAAAGTGATTTGCAACTGGCAATGTTTTATTTTCCCCATTTGTTTTTTACGAAATGAATGCTTAAATTGTTACTCGTAGAGAGGTAACCACAGAGTCCTTCGATCTGAAATGTTGTACATACTTTCCTAAACTTATCTTGCTGCTACAGATAACTTTAGAGATTTCTGAGGGCTTGCAATTCCCTGAAGTGGGCTTTAAACGCATATGAACAACTTATCATTCCTAACAGGTCTTGCGCTTATCTATCTGTAATTTCTGTTAACTCGAGTATTTTTACGAATGAAGAAATTAAATTTTCATTCCACAAAATATTATTCACGAAGCTGTTGTTATTGTCTTCCCTCAGTGTTGAAAAAAACTGCACGGGCCAATGAAGAAAGAGTGGTTGGCTTCAAATAGGAAGTCCATTTGAGGGGAAGAAACACGGAGCAAAAATTGAAGAAATTGGACACAGTTTTTAAGCTATGGTCACGACCAAAAAAAATAGCCTGCTCGGCGGCCGGGCGGCGAGTTTTTAACCAATTTCGCCCGTTCACCGAGCGGTGGCCGCCCGAACAATGCTTCTTTTTAGGGCATCGCTCAATTGCCGCTGAAGTGACTCTCACACTCTGCCGTGTAGGCCTACCGTGTGCCACCGTGCGCGAAAATGTCTGCGGACGGTGGAGAACGGCGAGGGCACACGGTGGTTCGTTATCAAAGCGGGCAACACGTTAATAGGGCGTTGGCGCTTATTTACACCCGGTGGGACCCGGCCAAAGTTTTGGGCATGTTCAAAACTTTGGCCGGCTGGCACCGGCCGCAAGTAAGCGGCAAGAGGACGGTGTTGAACGGAATGAGGACGGTATGAATACGTTATGAAAACGGTCACACTGTATGAACACGTTCACAACACGCTCATAACCCGTTACAGAACGGTGATGAACGGGCAAAAAAAAATCCACCGTCTGCAACGGGTTGTAAGCGGGTTGTGAACGTGTCATGAACGTCAGCGGTCCGGGGACTCGCTCACAGGACGCTCCGAGCGGTGAGGGGACGCTAAGTGACTGGTAGGTGGCTGCTACATACCCGGTGCACACGTTCGAGACCCGGTATGGGCCCGGTATAAAAACGGCCAAAATTTTCAACAAAAGTCAATCTGGGCGGTGAAGACGGTAGAAGCACGTTCAACACCCGGTATGCGCCCGGTGAGAACGGTCAGAAGATGGCAACGAAACGGTGAAAAGATTAATTTTATGAATTTTTTTTTGCGGCCGGGGACAAGTTCGCTCAAAACCCAACGTTCTGGACTTTTTTTAATAGCCCGGCAGGTGGACGGTAGGCCTACACGGCAGAGTGTGAGAGCTCCATAAAGTTTTCGCGCGGAGGTAAAATTCGGCGCCGCCTGCTCACTTTTTACGCCTGCCCAAAATACGCTCGGTTCCCGGGCGGTCGCTACCCAGGGACCGACCTAATCGAGCGTTCGCCGTCGAGCGATTTAGGTCAAATATCGAAGACGCTAGATCAAAGGCGCCGAGCGGTCGCCGCCCGGTCGCCGCTTGGAGATCAGTCGGTCACTGGGCGGCGAGTTCAAAATCGGTCGGCAGTCTTTGACCTAGCGGCGTCGATTTTTTACCTGAATCGCTTGACGGCGAACACTCGATTAGGTCGGTGCCCGGGCGGCGACCACCCGGGCACCGAGCGTATTTTGTTGCCCCGTCGATAACCGGCCGGCAGCGGGCAATTTCTTTAAAATCAACCGGTGGCCGGTGGGAGACCGCTCGAGAATCGGTGGGTCATCAGTCGGTCAATGCCGGGACGCCGCCCATAGAAGCTCTCCGATTTCGCCCAGTTTTGACCTAAAATCGACCGGCGACCGACGGGAAATCGACAGGCCACCGCACAGTCTTCGCTGGGGTTCTACAGCCTGCTGGACTTCTTCATAAATCGTTGGGCGATGCCCAAATTCCAGCGGCGACCGAGCAGGCTATAAATTGGACGGTCGCCGCTCTAAGTTGTGACCATAGCTTTATAGTCAAGATCGTCAAAAAATAATATAACATTATATCATTTATCGAAACAAAATAAATTAATCCTTTCTAGGATGAAATGCAATCTGAATCAGACCATTCATGCATGAGTAAGCCTAGCCATTTAAAGGGACTTGGTAACATTGTTCAGATGAGAGATAGTGGTGTTAAGGTAGTGACTTCAATGCTATATGTACAATTAAAGATAATCTGAAAATTTGAGTGAAAACGGACCATTATTCATGGTACAAATCGGGAAAAACTGATCTGATCGATTCCTTAATTCTCCCAACTATATTAATACAATTTAATTACATTTTAGGTGAATGGAAATCGTCACAAAGCAATACAATGGCTTTACATTCCATTCCAGACATTTAAGTGTTGACAAATTTTTTATAGCCTGTTTTATGTCTTTTTTCCATGGAAAAACGGTTGGAAAAATTCAAAAATGATTGGGAGAATTTACTGTTAATCACTGTTAGACGGTGTCGTACATCGAGGCCTTCAAAGAAAACCATAGATATCTTCGTGGTTTTGAGAACTTGTTCAGGATTTTTTGCATGTCAGAGTGTTAGTACAGTAAAAGGAATATAGTAAGTAACATTTTATACAAAACAATTAAGCAATTTTTTCATCAACCTTCAACAATGTTACCAAGTCACTTTAACAATATTGATGATAAATGAATAAATGACTCTCTGAAGAAAAAGAAAGGGGGCATCTGGCCAT